>NC_057874.1:23346763-23657388 GCF_019740435.1 Gambusia affinis | reverse complement strand
AATGATACATTAGGTTTTTTTTGTTTTTGTTTTTTTGTGAATCATTTTAGCTTTGGGTCACAGCTAATAAAAACCCACTTTTTTAAAAATCTGAGTTTTACAGAAGACATGTAAAAGTTTTAATACAGAAATGTAAAGGTCATGTTGTATTTTAGAACATAAATTACCCTGCTAACAATGTAGACGAACAGAGGGCCCACAAATGATCCTCCCAATGCCATGCTGTGGTGAAGCAACAGTTTTTGCCCAAGGGCCTATAAAAATCTTCTCAGCAGACCTACATTTCTGAATTAAGAATCTGTATTTTCTGAGACGTATTAAAATTTTCTGGGATTTTTTTGCAATGTAATGAATCAATATAGTCAAGTTTTAATTAACTGAAATAAATTAACCTTTTAGTGATATTTAAATTGCCACGTGCCACCAAAACATGTCAATCTAAACTATTTCATTAAATGTATTGGACAAAATTTTACAATTTATTTCTCGGCATGAAATGTTCCTCAGACACCCAGATGTTGAATAATAATGATGCACTTTGTCCGTTTTCAGGTGTCTGTGTTTGGTTATGGTGCTGATACGCAGGGAAACTGGCATCACTACTGGGAGAAGAACCGCTACGCTGGAGCCTTTAGGAAGACTGGTGTTCACAGTGCTGATTTCGAGACAGAGGTCATCCACACACTCAAAAAGGAGGGCAAGATCAAGCTCTTCCTTTGACACACATGAAAACTGAAAGATCTGGTACTGAACAACCAAATCTGAGCCAGATATGTGCTGCATATGTTTTTTTTCCCAACATAGGACTAATTGGACTGTAATCAGATAGCTGTTTTTTCTCTTTTCTGATACCACTTTGCCTTCAGCAGCTTCCTTTTGGTTGCTGTTTTGCCTTTTCTTAGTCACCAAGCATGAAAGTGAACTGACTTAACACAACAAACCTGCTGGGCAGCAAAGATGTATTTACAGACTTCTGCTGCTTTAAAGATGTTCATTTTGAACAATCAGCCTTTTCTGATCCCTTTACTGACTGTCCTGTCATTGGTAATTGATGCCATTGCCCACCATGCATTTTGCTCTGAATGGGAATCAACCACCAATTTTTTGTAACATAGACTTTTGTATTGGATTCTGTAGACACTACAAAGGGGTAACCTCTTTCTTTTTTTAATTAAAAGCACTTTTTTAATGAAGAGGAAATGTTGGGTAATGGTAAGATGATTGCTTTGCTCATTAACCACACACAAACATGGATAGATGTATTGGCACCTGTTGTTTGAATGTGTAAAAATCATTAAATAAATTAATCTTTGACTGCAGCAGCGTGATCTCAGTCAGAAAATTTAGAAAAATCCAACATTTTTACTTGAGACATTATGTATTCACACTTTGGGGGTGAGAATCCTAGTCAAGAAATAACTAATTTTTACAAAATCAACCCAGCTGTGACCATTTTGTACAAACCCTTTTTGATTAAAGAACATGTTTTAGTCATGTCCCATATTTAGCAAAGTTGGAGCAGCCAGGCAGAGAGGGATTTTTGTGTTCATCTGGCCATGTGTTTTGGATTATTATCTTGCTGAAAAACTCAGTGAAAATACACTTAAACAAGTAAAGTAGTTTAGCAAACTTTACTTGTTTACATTTGTGACAGTTATGCCCACATTAATTAATCCATGTGGCTATTTAAATTAGTTTTTCTTAACCCTCCCGTGGTCTTGGCATGTTTAGGAGGAGTGTGGTAAATGTCAGGTCAGACTGCGAGGGGAAAAGTGTCACACTAGATAGTTAGTTCCCATAACCATATGAAATTATGCTGCCACAATAAAACATTAATTTATTTGAAAGATTTTTACTCACCTTTGCCACAGGTGCCAATGAATGATTGTAAGAGTACTTCTAGGATTGTATCATTTATAATCCTTTCTTTTTAAGGTCCTTTAAAACCGTCCTTCTCTATAGAATCATGACTGAAAGGAATCTAGTTTGCTTTTCTTTTTTTTTTTTTACTATAAACTCTGCCTGGGATATTTTCTTTTTTGGTCACAATCAGATGAGCCTACAATTTGAGTTTAAATAATTTAAACACCTTGCAGGGTTTCTGTTTATTTTTAATGGGATATTGTCTTCCAGTTAGTCACAATCAGCAAAAGCAATGCCACAGTGTGACAGATGCCTTTTATTTAATGGGACATAAAACAGTATCATACTGCTACTGCATGATACTAACAAATGTAATTATAGTAACACATCAGTTGCTTTTTGTGGAAGAATCTTGTTTTTCTTTCTTTAGTTGAGCCAAATGGAACTTCATGATTCTTCCCTGATCATGGTGACAAACATGACGACCAACAACATTATGAAGATTTCCTGAATAAAATCTAACTAGTAACATGATATATGGACTCAATGGATGACATGAAAATTGAGAACAGTTTGGGGTTTGACCAAAAGACTCGCTAAAGAGGCACCGACCAGTTCAGCAGGCGGCAATGACAGCTGTTGCACCTGCACTGTGAATGTACAAAAAAATAATCTGATGCTGATTGTCCTCAATAATCAACTGAATGTTTGCGTCTTGGTTTACACTATAATCATGTTTAGAGTCCCCTGAGTGCTGATATATCTGCATTCAACAGGTTTGTTGTTGCTGTTTTTTAGCCCTATTGAAAATTACTTATGATCAAAGGCCAACTAACAGAGGGGAGGTTTAGAAATTAGGTTGCATGTGCACATTAAAATAAATCTAATTGTGTTTTGTAAAAACGGCATTTAAATTCAAAGCTGCACTGGAAAACTGCCTGCATTTTACACTTTGTGTGATTAAGCAATAGATTTTTGATGTTTCAGAAGATAAAATGGTAAATTTACATATTCTCTATTAATAATACTAAGTAAAATCATTTGCTACAATTTGATTACAGGCAAACTGATCCTTTGCAGGCTTAACTTGAGTGTAATTGAGTTTTGGATGTTTAAATGTTTATTTTTTACAGTTGCTTTATTGAGAATGTTGAGATTTAAATTCATACCCCAATGTGTGAAACTGCCCTGAGACTTATGCTGGCTGAGATGCTCCATCTGCTTCATACAACATTGTTCTCTTTGAGAATTTGACTTTTGTAGCAAACTTGATAACATTGAAAGTTTATCCAAAGAGACAGCTTGTGGTCTTCAGTCATTGTCCTCTTTAAGACTCCAGAAATCTGCTGCCATAATTGTAATTATTTTGTTCGAAGCAGATGGAAAACTCAGAAATCATTGTAATGCTGGATATTCATCTGTAAGCTGTTGCTCTGTCACTTTTACCAGTTCATTCATTGTTTGGTTCATTCAGTACAAAAACTGCCTGAATTCTCAATTTAATAAGAAACATCTGCTGTTTTTTTTTAAATATTTCCCCTTCACTTTAACACGTTGCTTTGTCGCAGGAAATTGCTGCCAATAAAATGGGAAACGCGCTATTCTGGCAGTTTTCAGACGCTTAATGACAGAGCAGCAGGCCTGAGTATTACTTAACATCTGGATGCTATCTTTACTGCCAATATGTCAAGTTGTTGCAGACAGATATACACTATTATACTTAGTGCTTTTTGTGCCTTTGAGTCCAAGATTTTTGCTCTTCACTGCATTCTGGGAGTGAGGAGTTTATTTAAATAAAGAGGCATCTTCTAATTATCCTTTTTCCTTTCATACAAGTCCATACATGATGAACGGATTTAATCCAAAGGACCTGATTATGTGTTCAGCTTTAATTAGGCTTTCTGTTCAGACTGAAATAGTCAGTGTTGGGTTTCCAGTCACACACCAGTTTACGATCAGCAAGATCTAGATGCCAAACTGAGCACTATGTTCATCCAAAACCGCAGACAACATGTACCCACAATCACTTTGACTTAAATAAAAACAAGTGAAACCAAAATAAAATTGGTTTTGTTCTTTTAAATAGTTTTGTTGCTGTTTTTACGGTGTGTTTTACACCATTATATTTGAATGTCTATTGAAATATTTTCAAAATGTTGTTTTTCCACATAAAATAATGTCACATGCTGAGTTAATATAACTTGTAAAAACCTGACTCTTTTTTTTTTTTTTTTTTGCAGTCTTTTGTACATTTTTATTGGTAAATTACATTCATGGTTGAACATTTAAGCTTTAACTTTAATAAGACTTTAACTTAAAACTGGTAAACTAAGGAATTATAAACAAACCAGTTTAAAAAGTTTTTTTCTTGGTGATTTTACTAAAGTATTTTTGAACAATAAAATGAAGTGTAACAGTTTTTTTTCCTAATAATCAAAAGGAGATCATAAAGTATATGTTTATTTTTAATTCACACTATTGTTATGCAAGATGTCTCAACATTTCAGGACCGATTGCTGCGTACAGTGCTCTCCACACTTATTTGTTCCTCTGGTAACAATGTGAAAATAACACTATATTTTATAGCAGTAGTTATACTAGGAAATAAAGAGAAAAATCCAAGCATTTTGAGTACATTTATTAAGTGGGCAAAATACCATATATCATTCTTTACAAAATCATCAGTTGAGAAAGGAAGATAAAACAATTTCCAGTGTTTACTGTTGGAAAGCAGGAATAAATTGTATCATCCTGGCATTAGATGCTATCTGTATGCCGACTGGTTGTTTTGGAAGCATAGAAGGAAAAGAGGCTTTTCTGTCTGACCATAACACATGCAAACGTCTACTCTAAATGTTAAGTGTTTACTGAAATCATGTACTTTAGCTGGACTAAGATTTATCTGTTAGGCAGAAAATACATGGAAAAGCACCTCATAGATGGATTGGGTAAATCCAGGTATTAAGCCCTTGCACAACAACACTCACTTTTATGGGAAAAAGTAAATACTATGAGTTGAATGTCAATGTTACCTCTAGGATGATTGGCCCAATAAAAGCATAAAATTAGCAAATTGGAGGAGGATCTGTGGTTCTGTGAGCTGACAAGAAACAGGATGCTACGTTATAGTATATGGGATCATAAACTCTTAAACTTTAACATGGTAAACAAAAATGAGGACTGCCAGGAAACTGGAACAGGATAGTAAATCCTACTGAAAAGGGTCAAAGGTCCTTCTGCCTGTAATGTCCAACGTTGTAAATGTTACAGGAGAGTCTGTGCTGTTCTATTGATACAGGGGGTTGTACAAAATTTTAACAGCAGGAGCATCCGTGAGTGTGGAGGGTGATGAATGTACAGATAAATAGTTCATTAACATCTTGACAAGGATCCTTGCAAAATTAGTTTGAATGTTACACTGTAAAGCTCCATTTTTAAAACATATTTAAATGTTTTAGATGTCAAATTTTGTATGAGCAGACCATGTTGATAAGCATATTCTGAATTAATCTATGTAGCCCAAACTACACAGAAAAATGTATTTGGGTAAGAAGTTCTTTTTTTACACTTGAGTCATTCTATGGTTGAATTTTTACTTGACACTAAACTCGCAATAGCTTCTTCTAGGTAATTTTTGTTTAACAAAATAAATATTTCTAAGAGAATGGAGAAAAGATGCTAACATTTTTTATATTATAAACATGTCTAAACAAGCTACAGGAAGAGTCATTAAAAATAAATAAAACATTGACACATTCACTTGTGTGTGCTGTTGAACACCAATAATTTTTCTTTTTTTATATATATATATAAAATAATAACACAGTAACCTTTACAGTACATTTCAATCGAGTCTTGGTCTTTGTAAGCTATTTTTTAAAATTAAAAATAACTTTATTTGAAAAATCCATCCTCTCATCGTCCAGTGGTGCTTCTTTCAACATCTTAGTTCTGCAACTCATCACGTGTCTATGGAGAAAAATAGCTTGCTTGTTCTTTGAGGAAAAATAATTACATTTTTGTTTCAGCTAAACACTGAGTTAAGTGGCAGCATCTCCCCACAGTTTCTGCTCAGTGAAGTGTTGGTATAATTGGACACAAAGGCAGCTCAAGGCATAGAGTGCTTCTCATTCAACCTTCTTCTCTTGAGTCTTTTACCAAACCTGTAAATAGAGGAAGCTGAGTTTCTATTTCTGTGTTGATGACTGGTTTCAACTGAATTTAGAGCTTTGGTCTTCAGTATCCAGGAGTCCTTTGGGAACAGGAGTTCAAATTGTGGCAGCTTTTGCTGGTGTCCTACAGGTATCGCCACAAAAATCCAACAAAAGTAATTAATTTAAATGTCACTTAAAAATGAAGAAAGCAGTTCATCTACGTCTCAAAATTAAAGCCTGCTGGGTGGCTATCACTTGGTCTAACTTTCTGCCAAATGTGTGCTTGTTAGAATAATAAATAAATGTCCTATAAGTCATGAGTCATAGCTGATTGTTCAGCTTGGCAACACTCCCTGACTTCAGTCACATAAATAAAGTTTTCTATCCAGAGCCGTCCATTATGTGCTCATAGTAAATCCAGACTTGAGGTTGTTATGGTTAGCTGGACCAAGATCTCAAGAACTTGCAGGATGCCAGACATCAGATCCAAAAGTCTGGCCTGATCCAGTAAATGGCCTGCTTCCTATGAGAGCCCAGTTCAGTTTCCATAAGTAGTGATGTGATCCGGATCTGTACTGGCCTGAGGATCTGGAGCGGGTTTACATCAATCGGAGAGCAGCTGGACGAAGGAGGCTGGAAACAAACCTCTCTGGTCTGGTTCATCTTCTATATAACCATGCTATATAAAACACACAGAATAAAGACATTTACTGCAAGTAAGAATAGATTCATGAGAATTTCTCAAATCAGTTTCAGCCAATCAGAAAAAAATAAAGAATGCCAATACTCACCCACCAATCACTGTCCTCCTGCCCAAGAACCACTAACACCTGACCCTCAGAGAAACTCAGTTCATCATGGTGGTCTGCTTGGCAGTCATACAGAGCCTGAGCCCGCCGACTGGCTGCACCACGAGGCTGATTGACAAAATGTTACTCTTATTAAACAAACAGTCAGCAACGAAATGAATCAGGTTCTTAAACAGAGGTTCGAACTTAGTAAGAATTTAAAACAGCTCCGTCACACAACCAGATCTCACCAGTGATCTGCGAGGAAGCGGCTGAGGGGTGGGGCCTCTGCCGTCGCTCTCAAAGCTCTGAGAGCGCTGGCTGATTGGAGATCCATTCGGAGGCGCTTTACTGGCCGGGTACAGGAAATGTGAGGCACTACCTTCACTTTCTGTCCGTCGAAAACCTCAAAGAGAAATTAATTTAAGAATGTCTAGTTGTTTTAAAGAGGATGTCTTTTTATTTTACAAAATAAATAAAAAAAAACATCTGTTTTTCTTTTGCAGGTGGCAGTCACAATGTGGTGTTCAGTCCAACAGCAAAAAAAAAAGATTGGAAAAATTTTAATTGCATGCTTACATTGTGAAATAAAGAGGAGGAATTCTAAGCAACTGATCATATCTTTACATGTTCAAATAAGCCTTGCCAAGAATTCAAGGAAAAAGGCACAACCCTGTTTATTTTGGAGGAATATTCTCTCAGCTGCTGTTTCAAGCTTCAAAACAGATTTGTATCTCTATGCCACTAATTTTAAAATTTAGATGCATTCACTGTTGTACAACATTGCTTGTGATATGAAAATATATAAAACCTTTCAGGTAAACACAGAAAAACGGAAAGTCAACAGTTGATGAGGGCAGACTTGTCTCTGCATATGTGACTACTTTTGCACTTATAGCCAAAAGTAAAGGAGATAACAGACTTTCTAATTCAGCCAAAATCCATCCTTTCTAGAGAGTAGCATTATTTTTGAAATTGTATTGTAGGTCTAAGAGACATGAGGAGCACAGCAACATTACTTTGGTGTTGCTTTTCACTCATGAGTAAAACTGTCTGAATCTGTGAGAATCACACAACAGCTGTAGGCATCAGAGAAACAATGTCAGTGAGAACTGGAGCAGATATGGTAGCATCTATCTCAATACGGAATAGTTTTAGTTTAAAATTGAATTAATTTAAAAGTGATAACATTTGCATAAGACAGGTAGACCGGGCATAAATAAAGAGTGCAGTGGATGCCTCTGAGAAGAACAGGTACCTCTGTCTGGTCGTTCAGTCAGCGAGCCGAGAGGAGAAGATGGACTGGAGTCAGAGAGAGAATTTATCTGGTTATTATCCTTGTGACCAATAGAGGGCAGTATAATGCGTCATACTGAACTGCTCCATAGTGTCAATTAAATATATAAGTATTTTAATATATAATTACTACTTAAACAGAACTGAAATCAAATTACTATGTTTTTTTACACCTGGCCCACTAATTATGTGTTATTCAGCTTTGGAGTTAAATTTCAGTTGTTTGCTTTTGCTGCATTAAGAAATCAACTATACATGGTTTGATTTTAACAATTTCCATAAATTTCACCTAAAAATCAAATATTCCTAATGTTTTGTGAGCAGAGATAAAAATCTCTTCCAGTTTGTGTTAAAATACTGTGTAATTATATCTCAGATACTCACACACACTTCTTGAAGGAGGAGTCTGGACCACTGTAAATCCTGGGACTGGATGGCAACCCATGATCTGTGCACACACACATAAACACAGACATACAGAGTTAATGACAGTGTTACTCTGACAGACTAACTGCGGGGTGTCTCTCAGATATTACCCTGCTTATTAGACTCAGAGCAGGTCCTCTTGTGCCGGGCAGCGATGGGAGGGGGAGGTGTTGTCTTTCTGTTTCGTGATGTGGGGAAGAAAACCTCCGCCTCTTCCTCCTCTTCATCCCTCACTCCCTCACCCCCAGCCGGAGGCGGAGGAGGGGGAACGCAAGGGGCTACAAGATAAAAAGATACTCATGATTCAACCAGAAAAGCTTCAGCTTTATATACTGAAATTTCCCTGAGATGAAATTAGTTGCCAGAGCTGTCCAGATGCAATCACTTTGTGTCGACATCTGATAAACAGAAAGACTGTGTTTTGTTTTTGTTTAATTGGACGATAATTAAACACAACAATGAATTACTTTTGACAACAATACAGGCCTTGTCATCTCAGAATAATAGACCTGCAACCTTGCGTTACAGCAGAAATAACATTTTTCTGCAAGTCAGCATGAAGAATGTAAATTCAGTTAATTAGGGAATAAAATCAGCAGTCATATTTTTCAGATGAGTAATTATGGAAATCATGCAAGGGAAATATAGACATAAATCAGTGTGTAATAGCTCCAAGTGTAATTAGAAGTATTTAAATATTTTTATCTTCAAATATCTGATATTTAAAAAAAAACACATAAACAGCTTGGAATGAAATAAAAGTATAGCTCAAATACAATTTATTGTGTTTTCAAAGATATCACCAAAACAATTCAAAACAAATGAGCTGACCTTTGACCCGGGGTGGTAATGGTGGAGCGGGGGAGGACGGAGGCGGAGGTGGAGGGCTGGGGGCGGAGCCAGCTGGTCGGCTGTGCAGATCCATGGCCATGGCCAGCCTCCTACCCACGCTGAGGAGGCCGGCTCCTGGTCCTCCAGAGGACGGGGCGGCAACGGTGCAAGAGGAGGTGGTGGAGGTGGAGGACTGACTGAAGCTGAAAGGACGGGAGGAGAAGGAGAACGACGGGGTGAAGACTGAGGATGATGAAGATAAGGAGCGCTCCTTCTTTATTGGACCATTCTGAAACGAGAGAGAAAATAAAGTCAGTGGACACAACCACAATAAAGTAACAGCTTCTACCATCATCCACAAGCTGCAAAGTTCAAAAATAGATTTTTTAAGAATATAATCTTGTCATTTATAAATAATTTAAATCTCTTTTTTCAACTCTTTAATGGCACAATCTGAAAAAAAAACAACTAAATAAGAACTGATGCTGAGTTAAGCAGACATGCTGTTGTCATTGTTACCCTGTCATCAAAGTCGTCATCACTGTCGTACAGATCATCATGACGAAGCCTCCACTCATACTCCACATGGACGTGATGGTTAAACTGGTTGGACTGGGCCTGCTGCAGCTGCAATCAAAACTCAGTCATTCAGTAGGAGAAAAGGAAGCCATCTTGTCAGAATGAAGAACGCTGCTTGGCCTCTCAAAATGGAATGAAAATATATATTTTTTATTTTTCATTACCTTGGCTGATTGGACCTTATTTGATTTTATTTATTTATGTTTGCAATTACTGAAATTTCTGAACATTTGGGCCTCAATTTGTTTTACTCTTGAGACCAAGAGGCTTACAGCAGCTACCAGATGTACAAAGAATGCAAGACAATTTAAATCTTGATTAATATAAATAAAGTAACCTATAATCAGATTGAGGATCTCACCAGTGCCTCACATTCACTGTGCTTCAGTCGGCGGCTCACATCCAGAGCAGTTTCTCCCAACTCATTCTCTGCGATACAGAAGAATTATGTTGTTATGGAATGGTGATTCTTTGGGTTAGAAAAAGAATGCATTTATTTTACAGGAGGTTTAGAAAACAAAATTATTCTAAAGCTTTTCCTAATAGTAATCTGTAAATTTTGGTTGAATCCCTGTCTAGTTTCTGGTAATGTATTAATATTTAACAAGGAAAATACTTTTCTAATAATTGTTTTAATGAACCATCCTGTGTGCAAAATAAACTACACATTATAACACTATGGGAGTGTATTTGCATTACTGATGTGTATGTTTGCTCGGGCTCTCAGCAGCAGCTTCACACAGTCACTCTTGTTATGCAGGCAGCTGTAATGCAGTGCAGTGTTTCCTGCTGATGTTTGTACATCCACATTGGAACTGGAAAAAAGAGAAAACCTACGCAAGTAAACATGCAGGTGTGAACATTCCCACTCTGAGACATTACAACTAAACAGCATCATCACAGCAGACTGACCAGTTCTGGGCCAGAAAGTCCAGGATGTGCAGCGACGTCCTGTCAGCAAACAGAACGGCTAAATGCAGAGCCGTCTCTCCTTTCTCCTGTTGGTGTGGAAACATACCAATCCTTTTTATTGACATCTTAGAAAAATTTCAGAAATATCAGAAAGATTTTTTCGTTACAAAATACCCAGCTATTGCTATTTTTCAGGCTTTTCAGCTAATAAGAGTACCTAAGAACTTTGGAAAACATTTTTTGACATGTATGGCATGTAATCTCCTAATTCTTCAAAACCAAGAGGCAAAAGATCATGTCATTCAACTAATTGTGTTAACACTACAAGGCATTTACACAGTTAGTGTGAATTAGGGTTGAAATAATTGAAAATAATTCCAGCCCTCCTTCAAACCTTCTTCGAATCCTAACCCTAGCCCTTATTCCAACCAACCTGTAACATCTATATAATTTTTTTTATAAATTAGATAGCTGTTATTTACTATCTAAAACAACAATTAGATGCTATCTACATGCCTAAATATTATTTGGGAGGAATACCTGAAAAATAAATCTACAATCACAAATCAGCAAAAGTAATAAAATCACTAAAATCAACTGTGATGCTGTGACATTATTTTTTTTTTCCAAAATCAATGAGAATCTTCATAGATACATAGTTTTATTAACTCTTTAAAATCTGGATAGAAAACTGATAATGAGTTGTTATCAAAATCATAAATCGGTGAGGCGAATTGAAGAGAAGAGTGCTAAGACAGGAACCAAGACTGGGCGATGTGGAGAGATTGTGCAAGGACGAATGGTCAAAAATCCCAACAGGAGGTTCTGTTCTATCAGCACTCCAAGATTTAATATCAGCGGTGCCAACCTGTGAAAACGTGCAGCAATATTTTACTTTTTTGCAAAGAACTTGTGAAACTTTCTCACTGAATTAATGTTCTCAGAAATTTTAATTTTAAACTTCTCTCAAAATTCTTCTTTTATTTCTACTGCAAGTATTTCAGTGGATTCTTTTACACATCGTTACATGGAGGAACACAAGTTAAGGCCGCTGCATTATTGTCTCTGGGTGGATTCACCTATATAGATGTTTACACTTGTTAATTTCTTAGTCTGTGTGTATGTGTGTGTGGAAGACAAAAAGAAGTGACAAAGCAGAAGTTCAAGAAAGACTTTGAAATATATTATAAAAGTCTGGAGAATTATTCCAGACTTTCTATTATAAGGACTATTATGGATTACAAAAATGACTGCACACCAGCAACATACTATATACTATTGGTATTAGTTTTTTACTTGTAAGCATGATTGATATAGATCATTAACTATGTGGATACCTGTATGTGGGTGTGCAATGGCTGGCTTAGCTCCGTCCTCTGAGCATACAGCTGGATCAGGCTGTAGATGTCACAGCTCTTGGTTGCCTCCTGCAGGCCCAGTCGCAGCGCTGCAGAAGAACTGCTGAACCTCCTCACAAAATGAACATCCTGATACTTGGACAATATAAAATCCTTGCGCTCCCCCCTGTTATAGGCAAACAATTTTTAAAATGTGCATTTTCTCTAATAATGGACGATAGTGGGTGTAACTTACATATGGCTGTGCTGGGAGGGCTTCTGTGACGGACTAAGCAGATTTGCCTCCAATATGTCATTAAAGCCAGAGTTTCCAACATTTCGGGCCAGCTGAAATAAACAACAGAGAACAGCAGTTTACCATTATATCATTTTATACTCATCAAACAGGAAATAATACATTTAATTTGCAAACATCAAAAGTACAATGTAGGTTCAGCCACAGAACTGCCTTATTGGGTGGTTTCACTGATGGGCAGTAAACCAACCTAAAATATGAATACATTAAACATGTTTGGACTTTGTCAGCATATATCAATTTCAACACAGAGTTATGTATCTCGACTTGGGCCAAAAATGTAACCTACAGACCCACAAAGGTAACTAGAAGATCAATGCATTATAGAGATGTTCCTTACAAGTAGGTCTGAGGTTCCCAGGCTGTCCAAGCTCAGAGACTTGATCCTGGACACATGGACGCCCATCTCCCTGTGGATCCCTGAACATTCGATACAGGTCAGGATGCCTAGATTTGTTGAGACCCATCCAGGTTCTTCAGAGAGGGAGAAATGTGACCTTTTACACTTGAAATTAAATGAATGAGAGTCAAATAAGATATCCTTATTGGCAGATAGAGCTTACCTGGAGCACCACAGTCACAGCAGTAGTTGTTTCCCGGCATTCTGCGGATGTCATCAGTGATGGCCCGGGTCAGATCCTCCACACTGTTTTCACCCCCTCCGCCCTCCCGCCTACCTCCATCCAGGGCCATGCTGAGAGCCTCCTGCTTACTATTACTGAGTACTGAGATCCATCTAAATATTCACAACAAAAACCAATCCACAGTTCTCCTCTTCAGACAAAACTTTATAACTATTTAGATAATTCTTATGTAGATTTCTGCCATTAGAGTTCTATATACAAAAAAATGGCCAAGATTAACAATGAGTCCTGCAATATGTTTTTTTTTCCACTTATATTATGATTTTTAATCGAAAGTGAAGATATACATCACTCATATAAAACCCCAGACAGTAGAATTTTAAATCTTTTATGCAAATAAATATCAGGTTCAGCTTTGTTTCACTGACTCACTTTCAACCATGCTGAGTATTTCAAATAATGAACAATTGTTGATTTTAGACAAAAACATGTTCAGATTAATAATAGATGAGAAGATTCAAACAAAATGGACTCAAAAAACATAGCTTAAATAAAGTTTTGTCCTTGTCTTTTGTTGCAAATAAATTTTAAAACAGACTTACGCAACACACTCAGCTTCATCCTCAGCCAGGAAATGATAGGTCCGATTATCTAAAGGACACAGTTGAAAAACATTTTTAATCAGGTACGTAATAAATATACCAAATTGTTTTTTACTTTCATTTATGTAAGTATTTATGTACTTTTAATATTCATTCAATTTCACTTTCATTCCATGTTGAATATATATGCTTATTCATTACATTTCTAATTATATTTATAATATTTAATAATAAATTTACATAAAATTAGTCACTTAAATCTAGTGAAGATTTAAACAACAGGAAATTATTTAACAGATTTAACACAAAATGATTCTGTTTGGACTTGAGTCTGGACTGCAGAACAGTTTTCACTTTATGCTAAGTGCCCTTTTTGACGTGTCTTACGGGAGATAAGGTCGAAGCATTTCTTGTCCTCCACGCTGGGTTTCACCTGACAGGTAAGCAGGTTTAGTCGGGTCGGAGGTTTATTTGGCTGAAAGACAGAAAAAAGAATTGACAAGATGCAAATACTTAAACCCTACATGTTTTCTGCAGCTGAATTTAAACAAAACTTAAAGCAAAAACCTTCAAATGAATTCAGTGATGGGATAAGGCACCACATTAGAAGTAATATAAAGAGGCAATTATTTATTATATTTAAATTAATTAGTGGCTCAAAAAATCAACAATAATTAATGCAGTGAGATAATTAAAGGTACTACACTAACAAGAGTAGATTTGGTTGGATATCTTTTCTGTGAAGAATGTAGGTACTTTAACCTGTTTGGTTTCCAGATGTGTTCCTTAAAAGAAATTAGGACTTTTCTGCTAGCGTGGAAATATAATTACCTTGAAATCCAGAAATACTTAGTAATCTTGATTAGAACTATCTATTTTTTAAGTAGTGAAGTCACAGCATCAATAAAAAAATCTTAATTATGACAATTTAGACGTCAAAAGTCAGAGGATGCAGGAACTTGCAGTAACACACACTCACTGTAGCATGTGCAATAGTCAGGTAACAGTTGTGAACTGAACATTTCCTCTTCTGCCACATTTTTCTCAACCTGCAACACAAACACAAAATTTTAGCAAAGCAAACAACAGGGGCATACTCCTTCCCGTTTTTCAAGACTTGAAGGGTTTGAGTAAACACAGGTTTTGTAGATATGTATTGTCACTAAAAAACAAGGTTATATAAAATTTTTGATTCAAATCAATTTCTGCAAAACATCATAGGTTATGTAACTAGTTTCCCAGTTAATCTTGTGCCAGACAGAGATTAAAGCAACAACACACACTTTTGCTTTCCCTAATTTTACCAACAACTATCGTTAAATCATCTGACTCAATTTCATGTAATTCACTAAAGTGAAGTTTCTTTCAGATGTGGTCTCTGTGTTATTATTAATGGACCAGTTCAGGTTTGGAAAAGACCTGTCACTGTTATCCATCTGAGCCTTTAATGAGGTTATCGAACAGCCGATTTCATGAGTAGTTGTAAAGTGGGAACAGCCACAATGCAGGTGTCACATATATCATATTGCTCAGAATATTTAATCACTAATCCAAACCATGCACATTGTTACAGACATATAACTTTTCAGACACAAAGAAGTCAAGAATTTTTGTACAAAAAAAAGCATTTCATTGCACATAAGAATATAATGCATTATTACTTCTCTAGAACATGAAGAGCCATTTACTGTTAATGAGGACAAGTTAAGTTATTTCTGTTTATATTGTACTTGATGAGAATCCATTTTTCATCACATTGTCATATGTTATAAGCACAGAAGTATCTAAATTATAAATTTGGTCCTTTGGTGTTTTTAGTTAACTATGTCCTCTTACATAACTCCTAAATTAAACATAAACAAGCTTGTAATCTTTGTGTTTTTTTACCCATCGCTCTTCTTGTAGAGGAATCCTGTTCTCTCTGTTCCGTATTGTTTATCTCCCAGAAGTTGATGCATGCTGTACACCTGCTTTGGTAAAGAGTCCTGCAAACACAAACAAAGCATTTCTGAATCAGTTGATCTGTAGCTCAGTCTGAGTCATCCTTAGAGTTGGAGTCTCAGACCTGCTCTGTGTGGACAACTGGCCTCAGCTGATCCCTGATGTTGCACAGCTGCTTCTTCTCCTCCTCCTGACGCTGCTTCACCTGTACATACCAACACCACATCACAGTTCATAATTTTTACTAACAAACACCTGAATAAACAGAGATATACATACATCGCCTCTGTATTTTTGCAGCACCTATTCCACATAAATATTCTTCTGAGACAAACTGAAAATAAAATGAAATATCAAACTGAACACAAGTTTATGAACAAAAAAAACAAAACAGATAAGTACATAGATAAAAACTGAACAACAAAAAATATGTGACAATTCTTGGTCAAGAATAACAAGTCTCATATAGTGAAAAGTTAATGAAGTCATACAATTTAACCTAAAGGGTTTAGCTACAAAGTCTTAAATCCAGACTGTACAGGGGTGCATTGCTGCAGAGACGTCCTGCCCATTGATTGCAAAAGACAACAATGTTATAAATCAGCAAAATTTTTCTCATATTACTTTTGTAGAGCTAAATAGCATTGCAGTAATTTGGCATAGTTATTTGAACTTCACTGGAAATCTTTTACCCACTCTTAACAAGAAGCATCGTCTGCTGGCAGAAGACTGAGGCTGTGGGAATACCTCACGCCACTGAGATCTTCCTGAACGTTAATTATAAACATTAACTAAATGTGTACTTTTTCTTGTGACAATTAAACTTTTACTTCTGACAATTTTTCCCAAAACAACTATAAATTTAAGATATTGTGATTCAATGTTCCAATGCAAGTGGCAAAATGTTAAATCAAATGACCACATTGCTACAACACAAGAAAAATAATACTACTATGGTTTTAGAATTGGTTGAAAACAATCAAAACTTTTGCTGGAAGTTTTCATTAAGAAAAAGAAGAACATACACAACGAGCACACATACATGTAAACACAAGGCTACAGGCTCCTACGATGGCATAATATGGCCATCATAGAAGAAAAGGAATACATTTTTGGATCAATCACAGATAATTTCTAGAAAATAAACATGAACATTTCTGAGACTTAAAAGTCAGAAATCTGACGGGAAAAACAAAAAAACCTTCTCATTTTTTTCTAGAAAATGTTTTAGATTAATTTCAAAATTTCTGAGTTTGACCAAACTCAAATTTATACCTCTTTTTTTAAATATCTTTAATAGCCCTAATACGCTGTTGTAGGCTTCTGCCAAAATTCATACCATGTTCAGCACTATATTCAGCTCCTCGATGTACTGCTTCAGCCTCTGAGTGGTGGATACACACTCCTGCAAGAAACTACACAAAGACGTTTATGGTAAATTCATCTTTGTCACTGTATTGCAAGATGTTTTATGTTGTCTGAGTGTGTGTGACCCAGAACCTACTTGTTTTGACTGTGATAGTGCTTAATGAGGTTCTGCAGCAGGTCGACTCCTCTCTTTGTTTTTATCTCGTTCACCTTAATGAGATACTGAGATAGAGAGTTGATCTATTAACTGGACATAAATATAGCGAGGTAATATGAACTGCTGAGCAGCAAGGGGAGTTAGCACAAATAGACTGGTTTTAAAATGCTGGGGTCACTAACCTCACACATGCTCAGCTGGAAGGAGCGTCTCTCCTTCTCAAGCTCCTCAGCGATTTCTCCTCCGCTCACCTCACTCCGAACCATCCCATACTGTCGTGCTAACTCCCTTTTCTCCTTCTCCACCTGCTTGCTGAACACACAAGCACGCTTTAAATTATTAATCCGACTCGTGACAGTTTTACCAGCTCACTTCTGCTTACAAGAGCCTTTCCATGTTTGTGAATTATGCAAAGGTGTAATTTATATTTCACATGCACAAACACGTAACAAGGGTATCCTAAAAATAGGAGATGCAAGAGAGCATGTAAACTCTCTCAGATGCTTTAAAAGGATTGTCGCTCACAATCTGCTTTCATAATCCCGCCATGCTCTCTCAAATGGTTTCTTCAGATCCTGCAGCAGGACAGAGGAGGAAAAGTTTACTTTAGATCCACACAAATGATTTCTGTTCACTTTACCATTTCAGATGACTCATGTCTTAACTTATTCCTAACATACACTTGATATGAGAATATCAAAAGTCCTCACCCCCTTCACCTCTCGCAGGTCTCCTTTAACCAATGAGTCCAGGAAGAAGTTGATGTTGTGGAGCATGCTCTTCAGCTGAACACACACACACACACACACACACAGAAAAAATAAAATAAACACATGCTAAAAGGCATATTGAGTTTTCAGATTGTATAATCAATGTTTTGAAAATTTGTGTTTTTTAAATCTGAGTTATTCAATGGAAAAACTGATTAAAACAGCTACATCATATTGACATGATAAAAAAGAGATTTTCTTGATAATTTTATGTTGCTTCCTAGTTTTTTCCCTCTTTGACATCCTCTCTCTTGAAAAAACTTGCTTTGCCCAGATTGGTCAGCTGATGTGGGGGGAAAAAGGTGGAAGCAGCTGCATTTTTTCTGTTTGAAGTGTGCCACACTTGTCACTTGCCGGATGTTATGCAAATGAGTTTCATTGTGAAATCAAAGGAGGAAAAAGCCAGAAACAACAAGCAGCCAGGCATTTCAGGAAAGTCAGGAGCAATGGAGGAAACATTTCTCAATTTGGAGTGAAGGTCTTTATCTGAGCAGATATGTAGCCTTTAGAGACAGAAACATGCTGGTGGCCTGTTAAATATAAGACTTTAGCTGATATTTTTCTGCACTAAAGTTGGTTTTGATAGTTTAACAGAAAAATACATCCTCATATGTAGAAAACACAAACTAATCATGTACCCAGATATTAATTAGGAGTTGAGCATTCAGACATTTGCCTAATGATAATGATACATGTTCAGTTGTTAAGGACAGATCAATATTTGAACCTTTTTTTAACCTTTTTTAAATGTTTATTTAATCAGAACTACAGAAAATGACTAACCACTTCTAATTCTGATATTAAATAACTCACTTAATATTATAAGTGTATAAACATATACAGTATTACAGCTTAGACCTCTGGATCTATAATCATATACAGTATCTACACTGGAAAAAGCAAATGTGGGTTGATGCATTGGCAATGCTGTCGTGCAATAAATTACTACTGATGCAATAAATGAAAAGGATGTCATCAGGCAGGCATGCAATATATGTAATATATGTAAATAAATTAAATAGAGTACTTTTCCACCCTGCATTTAGACTTTTGTCTTGCAGATGGCTGCAGGGAGCTGAGTATGATGCTATTTGTCCTCTCTAGAGCGTTTGGCATTTCTTAGGGTTGCATTGTAATTCTTGAATAGAAATTAGTACTCTGCATAACATTTCATAATAGCTCACACAGCAAAATAAACAATTTTGCTCAGATCAGCAAATGCTACCTTTTACAAAAATTCTTGTTCCAATCATAAGTGTATTCGGCTCGTGTCCTTAAAACATAGAACAAATCATACAGATGAATTAGGCAGAAATAGTCTTTTTCTCAATTTTTTATGCATTTTTAGAGGTTATCATTCACAACTATTGATTAACAGTAACTAATTGTGATTTCATGTTTTATATGTTGGATTCCAGCGGAGAAAAGACTGAACATTTTTTTCTGACATTTTCCAAGATGGGTCAAGAATTATAGATTATAAAAGCTGCATGCTTTTAAGCTATAATATCTTAAGTTTCAGAGAACCACATCATATCAGACCTGAAATGAATATCACAAATAAACCCATTTGTAAAAAGGGAGCTGAGGAGATTTTCATTGCCTCAGAAGATCCTGATGCAGTTTTAATCAGCTGTCAGAGTCTGTTTAGTGAACTTTTATAATTCACTGTATTCAGCCACTAACCTTGGCATAAGACTGCTGAAATAGTAAGAGATTTATTCATGCCTCACAGACCTCCATCCTAGATTTGTGTTTTTCACAGACAAAAAAAAGAAAGCAAAAGCAAAAAACAAATAAATTCCCTCTGGCTCCTAACAGTCAGTATATGGACTGTGTAAGCTGCTGCCTTCAGGCTAGCGCCTCATAGTGATGCAAACCAAAGCAGCACAGAATAAAAACAGCTTCTTTCACACAATCCACGTACCTCATAAACCTTTGAACAACATGCAAGTCCTAACAAGTGAAAGACAATCTCAACTTGGATGTTGTTTCTCAGTCTTATTGTTCAGTTCAGATACTTGTTGTAGTGTACTATTCTCTATTGTTCAACATCTCTGTACCACCTTGTAAATAACAACATTGCCAAACATTAATTACATATTTAATTAAATTATATATAATTTAACCAATTTCCAAAAGTTACCACTATTACATATTTAAAATATCCTATAGATCAGGCTTTTGTGCTGTCAGAAAGCACTGTATTTTATTTTGTGGTTTTAATTGTTGTTTGTAATTTGTGTAAATATTTGTTCAATGGGATTTGTGTAATTCCTGAAACCTCAGTGATCACAACAAGTTTCCAGCATGTCCTCACATGCTTGAAAATAAAATACTTTCTCAATTTGGTCATAATGGAGAAGTTGAAGATTGCAGTCAAGGGAATAAAACCATTTTTAGCCCAGAAATAGTTGATGTGGCTCCTGACCTCCTAGTTGTTTATCTGATGTTCTCACTTACCAGATTTTTCATTGGAGACAGAAGTTCTTTGGAAAAGTCTGCCAGGCGGCAGAAGGCCGAGCCAACCTCCGTCTCGCCATTTGAGTGGCAGTTTACTGCAAGCTTCTCCATCGAGTTGATGTACTGCTCCAGATGAGATACATGATCTAACAAAAAAAATAATTGTGTTAGTTTGGGGAATAATCTAAATGGAATCTGTGTTTGTCTGCATGTGGATTTGTGTACCTTGCCCTGAAGCATACTTGGCCTTTGCAGCTTTCTTCATCTTCTGCAACACCAACCGGTCACTGTCCAGAGCCTGGACAAGCACACGCATGAATGATAAGTGGGTGTAGTTGCTGTCTGCATGACTGGGTCTGCATGTGCAAGGGGACAGCAGGCTTTGTTGCTGGACAATAGACAGCTGCTTTTTATGACTGTAAACCACCATTTGGTTGGTCAAAATTCCCTGCATGAAGCAGCAGCTCAGTTTGGATGTGTCTGTTTTAAACTGAGGCTTTGTTTTATTTAATCATGTCCTGCAAAATTTATGTTGTATCACAAGCATTGAAAATTGTTGGTAATTCTGCTCCAGGTTTTTACAAACTATTGAAAAGACAAGCATTTCAAGGGACATTTTATCAATCATAAATTATTGTTTAATTTATTTACCAAACAAAACTATTTTTGTTTAATTCTATAGCCTATTTTGTATCTTTCTGTACCAGTCATAGCAGTTTAAAACATTTCTCATTTCTTTATCTTTTACTTTCAATTGTCACATACTTCTGAAGGTTCTGTGAAAGTCTTTGGCTGTGTTTTCTCTCATTTTCTTCTCAGTACTGCTTTCACATTGTGCAGTGTGTGTTTTTAAAAATAAGCAGCACTGTCAGGAGGAGAGCAGAAGGAGTGGTGACAAAAGAACTGTCAGTTGTTAAATATGTTAAGTATGCCAGGTTTGAAGATGGAAAAAGAAATGTCACAACTGCAAGCACAAAAAAATACATGGTAGTCTACCTAAACTGGATTCAAGAGGCTCGCTGTAAACTAGTGGAGCTGCAGAAATGAACAGCTCTAATGGAAGAAAATATACTGGACTCAAGAAGTAGACTGAAAATAAGACAGTATAAGTGTAAAGATAAACTTTATTAAGTGAATACAGTAGATGATAACCAGAACAGTTAAAATCTTATGTTTTTCAATGCTTCTACATTTAACTGCTTGAATTAAAATTTTTCCTTCATGCAAATTCTTTTTTTTTTTAAATAAATAAAAGTCCTCGTATCCTGAAAGTCTCCATTTGATTTGGATGAAATGGTTAAAGTGAAAATTAAGTTTGATCTGATCATATTGATTTAAGAACTCTTTGCTTAGAATCTACCTTTAAAGTGATTACTTCATCAAAATTTTCATATAAAATTTGACAAGACTAAATACTTCAACAGATGTGAGACCTTGCGACAAAAGGAAAACAAGATTTTATGCATAAAAATGTCCCGTCAAAAGCTCTAGTTTACATCTCTCCTCTCTGCCTTTATCCCAGACCAGCTTGCAGATTAGCTAATATCTTCATTAACATTAATCTCTCTGGCTTCTTTTCATATCCATAAAAAAACAATAACAAAGAATGGTGATGGCCAGTAATCTGTTGCCTTGGTAACATATGTCGGCCCTGTTGGGGGTTCATGATGGGGGCCGAGGGGAGGGTTCAGTTTGAGCATGTTTTTCAGGCCATTCTCCAGGTCAACAACTCCATTGTGGAGGGATGGAAAGCGGGGCTTCTGCTGCATGCTGCTTTAAAGCGTATCCTCATCCAAATACACAGACCCCACACAGCAGTGGGCCAGTTACACAAATTGTTCACAGTAGTTAATTTGTTAACTGGCAGAAAATGAACTGAAAAACAAAGGAATTCTGTTCAGCTGCCAAAAATATTCTGAGACAAAAAAATCTGGTGCAACTTTCAGTTGCATTAAATTAATTACTTCTATCAAATTTCTCTCTTTTCTACTCTGCTATGTTTGGAGATGCAATAGATGCTCTTTCCCATCAGATGTGTAGTATGCCTCAGATGTATGAGATGTCCAAACTACATGATCGCTTTAGACAGACAAAATTGTCATATACCATAAAATGACCTTTATTTTATCAGATATTTCAGCATGTGTACTATCTATCAATTAAAAACTGACTTCTTTAATTCTAAATTAAAAACCCACTTGTTAAGAGTTGATTTGAACCATAATAAATAAAACATTGACCAACATATTTCATGTGTATGATTTTGGTGATGGCACTCATTAAATGTAATCTTTGTTCAATTGTTAACTGTTAACTTTGTAATTTTGTGTTTTTAGGACATAAAGCACTTTGAACTGCCTTACAGCTGAAATGTGCTGTACAAATTCAATTTTGATATTTTGGAGACTATTGTATGTTGTCGCCTTCCTAACATAATGGCCTAAGTCATTTTGTGTCCAAAGAGATCTTTTTTGTCGTAATCAACGTTTGGAAAGAAAGTTGTGGTGATTTTTTTATTCTTGTAGAAAATACACATTGCCCAGTAACTTTGTGTTTAGTTTCTTTCTTTAATAATAGTCCAGGTTCCATTAGTTTTGTGTATTCTCTCTGCTTCCTTTCTTGAAAAAAGTACCCCTGGTCCAGTGTTTCAGTGATCAGCTGTGTGTCTTTCCTGGATGGAGTCACTTTCATTAACTTTGTGTACTAAATATGTTTTTCATAGAAAGCATTTGGTCCAGTGCCTGTCTTTAGATTTTTTTCTTTCCTAGACAGAACTAAAGAGATTTGCAGAAAATAGCCAAGCACTATGTGTGTTTTCTATCCTATGTACAGTTTACTAAGATTCTTCTGTGTCTCCTTTGAGTACAGAGCTATTGCTGCCATTAACTTTATGTACCTTGACTTTGTTTTGGTTTACTGTTTAAAGTCCTCCTGGTCCAGAGTCTGTGTATTCTTCCTGTCCTCTCAACTCCCTGTTGCACCAGATGGCTGCTAACACAGAGAACGATTCTGTGACTGTACTGTATTTTAATTAGACTCTATAATCTATATGAAATTAAATATTCTTACTTCTGAAAATATATTATAGAAATGAGTTGGAGACATCTGAATTGAACATGGAGCGATTGAGATTTTATTTAAATTGTGTTGCAAAGTGCCATCAGATGGCATTTTGGTATATTACTGCAATGTAGATAAATTGAAATTAACTGAACTTGATTATTATTTAGCTTACAGATGTTTATCAGCATCCCAGATGTTAACACTCATTGAGTTGTGATCACCACGATAAGAGCTTTGCTGAGTTATTACATGATGTCACCACAGTCCATGCACCAATAAGAATAACACAAATGCAGATTTTTTTTTAACTTTCTTTGAGTCAAGTATAGGAAATAGGAGGGAAAATAAATGCAAAGGGATTTGTAGTTTCAGCATTACAAAATAATTTAGAAGATGCAAATGATGACAACTTAACCTTATACAAAAACCTAAGGGCGACCAACGGAAGGGGGTCAAAGAAATTTTTCTTTGTCTTTGGGGAGGAAGACCATTGTGGATATGGGGCAAGCTTTAAATGTTGGTTTCAGAACAAACAAGAACATCTGTCTGCTGCTGCTGCTGCTGTTGCCGCTACGACCACATTTCACCCTCTTCCCTCCACTCCCTCTATTCACTCACCTCCTCCAGCAGGTAGATGGTGTTCCTGCAGTTGATCATCTTGGAGGTGAAGGAGGAGGTGGTGGGAGAGCTCCAGTCCTCCTGAACCTCCTGCACGAACTCCGACACCGACACGCACTCCGGCATAGTGATCCTGTCGACCCCGGAACACAAAGGGCAGAACCGGACAGTCGAGCGCAGTCCGGGACTGACAGAAGAAGGTGGACACCAGGCGCAGGGCGCAGAGTCAATGAACAGATAAATAAATAATGTGTAATAATTTAAATATCTAGGCTGGGGGAATGTTCACACGCCCCTTTTCACTCGGCTATGTAAAGCAAAAATGATAATTAATGGGAGATGTGCTGTAATCAAGGACCTGCTCAGTTATACTGCCTCAGTGTGACCGAATCGCTGCATCAAACGCCTCTTTTCTCCGAACAAAAGGTGGCTCAGTCCATGCAAAGCATAAATCCCAGCGCCACAAACTTCACAAGATCCCTCAAATGTTAACACTGCCGCTTCTCTGCTGGATTAAAACTAAAACAACCTTCATCTGATGAGTGTCTTCATTCAGAAGAAGGAAAAATCACAAAAGCACTGCTGTCCGTGTGCGAACCGGCTGACAAAGACCTGGAGGCGATGTGCGGAGAACCGGACCAAGTGGACCCAGAGATCGGGTTCGGATAGGGGGATCAAACCAGTCTCAGCTTTCCCGTCCAGCCCCGCCGTCATTTCTCTTCAACAGCATCTCATTTTCTTTTCACCGCTTTTGCTGCCTTTATTGAACCCGCATGGAGAGGCGCGTTCACGGTGAACAGCGGTGGAGCCCTCTGTCGCGGTGGCGCGCACTGCTGACCGAGCCTTACACTGGGTGCACTGGGAGAACTGGGAATATCAGGGCCCATCCTAGTCACAGCAGCTTCATGTTATTATAGAGCTCCCTTATTTTCAGAGAGCTCTGAAATGTGTCACTTGAAAATGAGTCAAAACCTTTCCAAAAGCTGGATTCTAACCAAAACAGCTTCTGTTCAAATATTTTTTTTAAATTCACAATTTGAGGAACTATTGTGTTCAATATGTCGTGACTACATTAGCGTCTTCATTAAAAACACGTGATACAGATGTTTAGTCGTTTAATATTCCACTTGCAACATTTTGTTCTGTTTCAAAAAACTTCAAGAATCTAAAATTCCAAAACTAAATGTACAGATGATTCTATAATCTAGGAATTTTCCCCATCTGGCATTGGGGATGAGACAAAAACAGGGAAGGACAAAAGATGCTTTAGAAATACTTATTTAACATCAATATGGTTGCTGAATTCAGTAAAATCACAAAGTCAGTGGGTATGTGTGAACAAGACAAATGTAAACACAGTATATAAACTTAAACAAAATAAATCACAGTTAAATAATAAATAAATAGATCTAGGGTTTTTGTATAGGTGTAAATACAAAAATCAGCAGTTGGGAATCGGTTTGACACTTCACTTCAACCAGTAGATCATTCCCTGCAAAGCTCACACAATCACTAATGTACTCCCATTACATCCATCATGGTAGATTACTATATGATTCTGGGAAAAATTATTTTAATAATAATAATAAATTTAATTATTGAGAGGTCAATTTGACATTTATGGAGATGTGCCAGTGTTAGTTTTCCTCTTCACATTCATGTTTGTTCTCACATGATCGGAAGTGCCTCCTTATACAGACTAGGTGACTCACCAACCCTTAGAGTTATCCTCTAAAACAGTTTGTGATCTTAAGGATAAAATGTAACCATTGTTGGCAAATACCCGTCATCTGACATCATTTCCCTTGTAGCATCTGAGCCAAAGATTCTCACACGGAATCAGCATTGCCAGTCTCAGAGGAAATAATCACAGCAAACATCTGGGCAGTAAACAAACTATTTGCAACTTCCTGTTGCACCAATCGAGGACAAGAACAAAATCTGACTGTAAAGTCTTGCTCTAAGTTTGATTCTTTTCACCTTTAGAAACCAACTAATGAGCCAGAGGACAACAAATGGGTCGTTCCAGGAGTATAAAGACAACAAAACGTTGTAGGGGGTAGTAACAGCATTACCTTTGAACATTTTCAGATTTTGCTATGTTTCAACTGAAAAAAATCAAGTTTTGGTTACACAGGATTATTCAATTGGCTGACTCAAACTAGGGCACAATTGTTATGTTTTACAAACACAACTTGAACCTGATGACCCGAATCAAAATTTACTGCAGCCAATTACCTTCAGAAATAAATAACAATGTTAAGTAAAATCCAGCTTTAGGCAATTTAACCTCAATATAAACCCAGCGGTTTATAAATGCCTCAGGTTTATTAGAGAACATTAGTGAACATGCAAGAGAACCAATGGGCACAACAAATAGGCCAGGAATAAAATTATGGAAAAATCTAAGGCTGGCTTAATCCAGCATCTGAAAAGAGGAACATTGTTTCTTTGGGGGAGCAGCAGAGAGTAGCCTTGAACTCTGAAAATCAGATTTTTAAAGAAGAGTGGAAAAAAGAAAGCAGCTGTAGAAAAGAAGCCACACAAAGTTCTGTTTGCAGTTTACCAGAAGCCTTAGGGGACAGAAAACATGAGAATGGAGAAAATCTTGGACTCCCTTGAAAAAAAGGGTTTTAATCTCAGTGGGTTTTATAACCTTGTAAAATAAAGAATACAGGGGGAAAAAAAATATGTTTTACAAATTTTATTCTTCTGTCCTGACTGATTCTGAGATGTTTTATTTGGTCTGTAAAGTCATTGCATGCAAACCTCTAAAAGCTTTCAGATGTAACTGTAGATAAGGATAGTTAAAAAGATCAACTAAAGTGGTCTGAACAGAAGAGGCCACCAATACTTTTCAGCTTTTATTGGTTAAAAAAGCTTTCATAAACATGTATGATTTTCTATTGCACATCCAAAGTATCTTTGTATTGGTTTATCACATCACATTTGTGTAAAATACATTGATATTTGTGATTGGAACAAGAAAAAAAGATGCAAAAGTTCAAAGGGCAGCCTAGTCACCATTTCATCAAATATGTAAAACCTTTTGAAGATTTCTGTAAATTTTCTAAAAACACAATGTAAAGATGACAAAACTAGATTCATCAGTCTGAGTTGTCCTTGTGATGGAGTGAGCTTGAGATTGATATGCTGGAACATGCTGATATGATGAATTGGTTCCCCTTTGATGAAATAAAAACATGATATGTTGGGCCCCACATGAATGGGACACTGTCATAATGAATGACCTTTTAGTGAAAAAGGAAAACACAGTGAAGTGCCCACTCAGTGAAGATCATGAGATGTATTCTGTAATCACTGTAATGACAGTCAGCAGAGAACGGGAACTCATTCTTGATGAAGGTTAATTGTGAAAAAGTAACATTGACTGTTGTGATAATGTTACATCCATGTTTTCCTCAAAAAACAGTTTTATAATCATTTTTGAAAGTGTTGGTTTTGGTCAGCTTTAATTCATTTTCCATCAGTGTTTAAATATTCCCGTGCAACTGAATAATGTGCAATTTCTTGATTATTGTACTCTAGTAAATTATCAATGCCTTCAAGTCATTTTAAAATAATAAATCATTTTACTTGCAACTGTCTAATTTCCACCTTCTAAGCCTCTTACATAGGTTGATGAATACATATTTACAAATGAATTCAAAGAAACAAATTTAACATCCTTATTTGAAAGAAAACTCAGAAATAATTATCAGTGCATTAAATAAGAAAAATTTTATATATAACATATATTTGATTTTTTTTTTTTTTTTATATATATAGACAAGAACATCAGCATAACTGACACGTGAGGAAATATATCACTTTTTACTTAAGAAAAACTTTATTTTCCTAAAACTTGAAACAATCACTGTCTAGTAATTGGCTATGGTGACAGATTATTCCAACACTGAACAAATTCCTGATAATCAATTTCTATCAATTTCTGTTAGTACTGTCATGCAACAAGTCAGAAAATGTAACCTGAAACTGTTTGGAGTTTAGCACAATGCAACAGTGAGTTCCAGCAGGTTTCTTCATCCGTTGACGATGAGGGAGCTGATTTCTCCTGGCAACGTGTAGAGAATCAGGACAAGGAAGAGTGTCAGGATGATGAGGATGACCAGGGCTATTATGTATTTCTTGTAGTTTTTCCAGATTAGGAAGACAAAGGTCTTCATAGGATTGATGAACCAGTTGAAGCTGGTGGTAGGACGGCTGCAAAGACAAAACAGTAAAATCTAACATTAATGCAAACATTAGCTTCTGTTGCAGCATTTATACATGGGTTTTTATTCAGTTTACATCATAGGAAACAAATCTTCCAGATTTTAGCTCAAATCCCTAAAATGGTGCAACTAATGAAGAAAAACATTTATTGACAGGCAAAGAACAGATAACAGTCACAAATATACTTTTAGAAGAATCAGACTAACATCTAAGTGTGTATGGTACCAAGAACATCTGATTGCCAAGTTTTACCTGACAGGGAATGATTGTAATGAAAACTGGGAATCTTGAACATCCGATTTTTAACTCTAAAGATTAAAACTAAACTGCTGAAGGAAGCCCTGTCAGCTAACACTGACCCTGATACAACTTTACTGTGTATCAGCATGAGACAAAATGTTCTAACCTCAAACTGCACCACACAAGGCTTTCACATGTCCTCAAGCCTTTATACTTTTTTAATCAGATTTGAAGACACACAAATTACACTTTTCACTTTAAATAGCACCCTAACTTGCCTTCTCAAAACATTTAAGCATAAACCATTTATGTGGTTAAAGTTTTATTTGTTAAAGACTTAAACTACGGTACATTGTTTCAAGGTTTGATCTAATTTTAGGCCTGGGACTCAGATTTTCTTCATGTTGAAGCCTCAGTCTTTACAAGGCAGCCAAACTAAGCTAAACAGATTTCAGTTCGTAATACAAACTGATCACATCGTAGATGATACCTGTGAGCACAGCAGGACATTTGTCTGATGTATTCTATGACAGAAAATTTCTGAAGCGTTCTGGAGATCATTTATGAAGAAGAACAGAGAAATAAATTGTCTGCTTTTATAGCTTAACATTTCTGAAACGAAAAAAAGCAGCAGCCCCTCTGGAAGACTGAAAAATGGCTGCTCATACTCAAAAATGAAGAAAGTCAGGCAGCATTCTCATTTTTGTCAGTTTGTGCAATCCTGATCTTCCCATTTAAAGTCCATATTTACTGCAGCATTTATATTATTAATGTGTTTGTGTGTGACTGCATGTTACTTTGGTTTTTCCAGAGGTTCTGGCTCTTTGCGTCCACGCCCTACAGGGTTAGCCTCCGCCTGCTCCAACGCCACCAGCTGAAGCTCCGCCTCCACCTTTCCCTTCACAGAGACAATTGGAGCATTACAGATGTCCAACCTTAGCTATAAGTAGTTGCAGATGTATTGCATCAGTAACTGCAATAATACGGTCAGTCTGCTGAAGAACTAGTAGTAAGAGTTTCAACATCCCTTTGGTTTTAAAATACAATAACAGCTCTTTAGTGTTCATGTTAAAATTAATTTCAACAAATATGATCAGCAATCAATCTTCTTTCTGTACCATTAACAAGTAAGTATTGCCCAAACTGTCAGTGTATTGGATGTCTTCTTTGCTCATCTGGCTTCTTTTGTCCTTGGTCTTTTTCTTCTTGTGTCCCTTCTTTTTAGCCTCCATTTTCTCCTTCTCCTCCCTTTCGAAGTCCTCAGCCGTCTTCAAGCGGACCAGTGGCCACCAGCCCTTCATCTTTTTAGCTCGAAAGATGGAGAAGCGAGGACTGGCCTGGTCCATGGCCATTTCAATTGTGCATTTGCTGGACGTTTTTGCCGGTCGCACCATGCTGCTGAGGGAGAGCTCTATGGACCCTGAAAGAGAATCAGAACATGGACGGTGATACTTTTTATTGCAGACATAAAAGTATACAGACATTTAGGACTGAATCAAGCCTGAATATGTGGAACAAAACTCTAAGATGATGAGAGATATAATTAACAAACACAAATTAAGGTGATATTTTACTTTACTTTTACTAATTTCTTCTATAACTTTCAAACAATGTTTCAATGAAATATTTGGCCAAAATGTTTTAAACTCTCAAAGAATGCAGGGCATGATTGTTTTGGGAATTAAATCTGCATGGCTAAAAGTAAAAATTGTAATGTATTGCTTCTGTGTGTAATTAATAATTGAGTCAGATTATTGAGTCAGTGGCACATTGGACTTGTATGATAGGGACGTCTTTGCTTGAGCCACCTCTGTAACAACACTAGAAATGTAACATTGTTGTTAACCAAGTCAAGAAATCTTTAAAATATGAAAGAATCAAGCTACTGAGTGCTGAATTGCCTTTCTCTTGGAGCAGAATAAAACCTCTGTCTTGCATCAGATTTTGCTCTGCTATCTTTGTTTTTTATGAATGTCAAAGTGTGCTGCTTTCTCTTTTTCTATCTCTTTCGAGGTATTTCCATAGTTCTGAACTTTCACCAGGCTAAATATGATTTGCTTAGACAACAGAGTTTTGACCACTTTAGTCTCACCTAGAAAGTCATTGGCTGAGATGCGATCGTAGTCCCACACCTGAAGCGTCAGAACAGCCGGCTGGCGAAACTCCGACTCCTCCAGGGAAAAGATGGACTCCTTTTTTTTGTACACCACTTCTTTCTACAGGGGCAGAAAGGACTTCTTTAGTTGAATATTATAATGTTTCTTTGTATTTAATATATTTTCAAATGCTTGTTTGTGTTGTTTCTGCAAGCACTTGAGTTGTTTGAAACTATGAACCAATTTGAAATTGTTTAGTTGAGTTTATTCAACAGAAGTTGAATAAACTACTGTTTGACTAAACAGTTGACTAGTTGACAGTAGATTAGTTTACTGTCAACTACTGTTTCAACTAAACAGTAGTTTAGTTGAATAACTAAAATGTTAGTTTAGTTATTCTAAAACTTGTCAACATCTCCAGAATCTTCAATTAAGCAAAATGCACCTTCAGTACTCTGTTTTCTTGATTATTAAAGCCAGATAACATCAGGATAAATTAAGTATATCAGCTTTGTAAGATGGACCTGAGGATCTACATGCATGTACCTCTGTGGGAAGGTAATCAAACCTAAAAACAAATCTCCAGTTGAAGTTTCCTTCTCCAGTCAGGGAGTTAAAGTGGACATCAGTTTCCTGTTTATCTCCTTCCAGGCCTTTTATCCAGCTACAAAAATAATAAAAGAAATGTGATGGTGGTTGGTCAGACTGGGTAAAGCTGGACTAACTGGTCCAGCATTGCAAACATGTGTTCTGAAGTGTAAGTCTAACCCCTTAACATAGATGTCAGAAGACGGGTCGCCGGTGAAAGGGTTGACATCATCCAGAAACACGTCATCGGTGTTCCAGACGATCACACGCAGCTCATACCTGTCACAATCAAAACAACAAACAAAAGTGAACTATTGTAGTTTTCTTTCTAGCCTGTTGATTTAATCTCAGTTGTATGTCCACCTACAGTTCAGGGAGACGAGGTTTTATGTCAACAGCAGGCGGTGCTGGGATATCGGTGGGAAACATGTCCACCCACATATGAAGATACCCCTGCAATATGCAGGAGACATAAAAATGTTGTTGTGAGCAACCTTTTACACCATATGCAGTGACTTGTTCTTAATTTTTGCTTTGTTGACGTTTCTGAACCTGAGGGAGTCCAGGATTGTCCTGGTTCTGCAGGGACCGGATCTCCACATGTTCCGGAACCAAAGGAACGGCTCCAGGGAGGAACTCCCTCATCTCCCCCCAGCACTGCAGCACATTCAGGGATGCATGCTCCTCTATCTCTGCCTCTTCCTCTGGAGACCGCTCATTCTTCTTCAGCAGACCTGATAAAAAAATAACAACACTTCTATCAGAGCTGCTGCTGCTCCTGCTTTCAGTCTAATAAGAAATCCAGCATATCATATTTTCAAAAGTCAGGCATTTGTCAGTGAGCTGAAAAGGAGCTTTCCTAAATTACTGAAAATAGACCTGGAGTTTTTGTAGATGTGTAGCAGATGTGCAAAAGTGTTAGAGATAAATACCACATGACCCAAAGGTTTGATTCCAGCAAGAGATCTCAGAATGTATTGACTCTCAGGTGGCTGTGCACTGCACCTGTTAAGATCTATTCTGTCTATTTATGTCTGTCCGTCCACCTTCATTCTCTGTCCCACCTTCAGGTATGGCATCTGGTGGTATTTTGAAGATCATGTTGAGGACTTTGACTTCAGATGTTCTGTACTCTGGAGACGGGATGCCATTCTTCCTGCAGAGCTCAGCCAAGATTGTTGATGGTTTCTTTGCATCACGCCACTTATTGTAACCATCGCTTTGAAGGCAGAGAGAAAAGTACACATTGAATGAGTTATAGACATTACGCACTCTATTGTACATGTATAGCCGTCAGGGTAAGATTTTAGCTTAAATTTTAGCACTTCTGTGTGGTTTTGGTGAAAATGTATGGTAGGTTTGTCTCTAAAAGAGCAAAATGTTAGCTATATATGTCTTTGTTCGTGTTAATACGTTGTTGAGTCTTGACACTAGCCTACAAACTGATACTAACGTATCATAGTAAAGAGCGAGACCACATGAGGCCCGATGGCGGCTGTAGAACCGGTTCTCCAAATCAATCCGAGTCTCTCCAATAACATCATCTGCCCCAACCAGATCATGGTCCATGACAGTTATAACCAACTCCGTCTCCAGGGGAAAGGACACTGTGAGTTCAAACACCCTAAAATAAAGAGTTAGACATTCAGACAGGCTCTAAGGTAGGCAGGGATCAGATAGGAGCAAGCTAACTGGGAGATGGAAAGAGAAACTGACTCTCCAAATGTTGGGTTGAGCTGTTTGGGAATGTATCTATCTTTGGAGTCCAAGCACTGATCTCCCACCTTCACAACAATGTAAGGGTCAGCTTTACCGTTCGGGTCAGTGGGAGCCAAGCCGGTAGCCTGTAAGACAAACCTGAATTAGATGTTGAGAAGAGAACACGGTACCAGCCGATGAATAACTAATTCCGATATGAGATTTGCTGCAGAATTTGTACTGTACATGAGAGAGAAAGAGAGAGAGAGACAAAAACAGACCAGTACCTTGACGATGTAAACTCTGACCAAGACTTTGGCAGGTGAATTTTTAGGAATTCCTTTGGTGATCTGACATGTGGTGTCATCTATGTCTTCCACATCGATGGGATAAACCAAGAAGGAACCCTGTGGAGGAAAAGCCGTAAACAATATAAAGCTATTCTACATAAAACACAGTCATATATAAATCTAGAGCTGCATTAGCATCACCTTGTATTTTCCCATCAGCCTCTCCTCATCACCCTCTTCAATGTCCTCAGTGATGGCTTGGCCTTTACACAGGGGGAAGATCTGAAGCCAGTCCTGAAAGTCACTAAACTCTGACTCCAGATCGCCCTCGTACAGCTGAACACAAACAAAGTTGTTCCACTAAATAACTTGTTTTTGAGTTATTCAGGAAGTATTCAGTCTAATTTATGCGTTATTCAGGAAGTATTCAGTCTAATTTATGCATTTTTTATTTTAGTGCCACATAGTTCAATAAATTAGTGTAGTAATAAAGAATCTCCATTGTATTCGCTGATGAGCTTTGTGTCAATTTTTCAAGACTGCAGTTATCCCTGTTACTTGTGCATCATTTTCTACCACACTTTTTTCTTCCGCTCAACTTCCCATTAGTGGATTGAGCAACTTTCAGTTCAACATCCTTAACATAAAGTTTAAAAGCAGTTCCCACACTTCCAAGTTTAGTCTGTTTTCTTGTAAGACTGATAGTTTACTTAAATTACTTTTTGATTTTAAACTTGGAAATAATAAAAACCACGACACCTATAGAAACTGAAAATGTAATCAATGGCATTTTCTCTGGTAGAGATCTCAAGGACAGTAATTGAAAAAGAACCCATTTAAAATAGGTCCTAAGATTGCATTAAATGCGCAAAAATTAATGCAGATGACTATTTATTATGAGTCTGTATTTGTTTGATAAAACATTAATTAAAAACTTGAATAAGAACCTATTCTTTGGAGTAGTGAAAATCACTCAAGGCTCACTTTTAACCAGACTGCTTCTCAACATTTTTTATCTGTTGATACTGTTTAGTACTGATCATGTCAAAGAAATGATGAGCCCCTGTCTTCGAGTTAAAATTAAATAAAACTTGAAAGAGTAAGGTTTACTGAACACCTTTAGTGTGGCAATCTTTTTGCGTTTAGGAGGCTCGATCTCTTCCACTTCAGCATCTTCCTCCTCTTCTTCAATGTTTGCCATGGTCAGATTTACACCGTCTGTTCAAAGCAGAAAAGTTCCCTTTTAAAATACTTTAAAAATGTTTCCAAAATATACTTTTTATCATCCTCTTTTTATCTAATCATATTATATCCATATTAGATATTCATATTGACTCCTACTCACTGGCAGCAATCAAAACTTAACCACAGAAGTAAATATGAGTGAAATTTGTTCTTTGAGAAGAATAATGTTCAAACCTGGGTTTATTCACAAAACATAAACAAGACTGTTTTTAATAATAACCAAACTGCATAGGCCCATATCCATTTTTTCTGTTTAAAGTTGGATCAAATAAGGAGAAAATAACAGCATGGCAGGCTGTTCATCTGTCATTCTGAGTTGATCTGTACCTGTCTCTGCTTCTTCCTCCATTTGTTCTCTCTCTGCAGCCTGCACACAGGAACACATCATAACAGAGGAAATTATTTAATGCATCAAGCACAAAACAAAGAAGATTTTCTGCCAGGTTCTTCAGAGATTAAACCATCTCTGTTAATTTAATCTCCTTAATGAAAATATAATACTTTATTGTTTTCCTTTGAGTTTGTTGGTTAAAGACCAAAATGATTAATAAATCAGTGTTAGGTGGTTTATGCACTACTTTCTGTTGGCATTTTGCATAAAACTTGCACAAAATATGTTGAAGTTTACAGTTGAAATGCAAGAAAATGTAAAAACTTTCAAGTGGGAGTAATACTTTCACAGGACACAAAATACTGAGAAAGACCAGCCAGATGAATGATCTGTGTCTCACCAGTTTCTCCAGTTCCTCCAATGATGCATAGTACTTGGACCACCAGTCCAGCTCCTCTTTCTCAGGAGCCTCTTCCTCCAGCTCCTCCGCCTTTCTCTTCAGCTTCTTCAGGGGAGCCTAAAGGCGTTTACATCAACCAGAAGAGTCAGCTAACCAGACTTTTGTATTTTATTATGGGCAACTGAAATCTAATGTTTTGTTGTTGTGTCTCTCATATGCAGAGCAGAGGGAGATTTATGTACTCACATTAACTATCTTCATGGGGTTAATGGGAATTTTTGAATGTTTGATTGGCAATCCGCTAAGTCTCATGTTCTTCACTGAAGTCAAAGGGTTTATCTTCTTTGAATTATGCCTCACTAGAAATAAGCACATAGAAAACTTGTAAAAAAGTTTTAAACTGAAAAATCTGGGCATTTCAGAGCAGCATGCTGCAGAGGAACCTTTTTTCACGTTAGAACAGCTTCAAATTTGGCTTTTTTGGAAAATATAGTAATTTATTTTGCAGTTGAATCTCATCTAGCTCAACCCCATACAATCCATGATAACTACATTTATCAACTACAATTATCTTCTCATTTAACTTTAAAAGTACTTGGGATTTCTCACTAATCCACCAGATGCTAAACAGCAGTTATTTTAACTGTGGGTCTCAGAAGAGTTTCACAACCGGTGTTGATCCACAGCACCTGCAAAGAATAAAGTCAAACAGTGGAAGAACTCTGAAAGACTGTCAGAAACCACAGGACACTGACTTAGACCAATGTCAGTCTAAATATGGTTTGTTTAAAGTAAAACAGAATAAATCAGATGGATATCAAAAATAAGAAACAGGAAACGTTACAGGAAGGGCACAAACCTGCTTTCCAAAAAATTATATAAAATCTCTAACTATAGTAAATTCTAACTTTTTTTGCAGAGTTTACCATATTGAATGATGTTACCTTTAGGTTTTGGTTCTTTTTCTTGTTCCTCTTCCCCTCCACATTCCCGTGGAGCATAGTTCATGAGGTTTTGGACAACATGGGACCCAACCAGAGCAAGGTGACCGAATGCCCGATGCTCCACCACAAACACTGTCAGAGGGGGGTGAAGGTAGGACTCCTCTGGAAGCTCCTGATAGAACCAAAGGCAGATAACAGCTGGATGTTCAGCTTTGTTCTCTAAACAGAATATCTGGTGCTGCACCTACTGACATTCATCACTATTCATCTTAAATAATTTTAAATGTATTTGATGGCAACAAAAAAGAAACAGACCACATCGATGTAGCGGACCACTTCCTTAAAGTTCGGGTTGGTCTTGTAGCTCTGGATCTCTTCAGATTCCAGCTGCTGTCCTGCGCACTCCACCCTCACCTGTGGACGCTCCACCTCAAACAGCTGTACCCTCTTCAGCTCCCTCAGACCCCAGAACAGCACCTGAAAAAAAGCAAAAACAAAACACAAAAAACTGCAAAGTCATCATCTTTAAACGTTTAAACAGAATATGCATGCTTTTGCAAGCTTCACCTCGATTCTGAAGGTCTTCAGAACAGGTCGGACTCCCTCTGGAATGACGTAATGTTTCTGTTCATCATCGTAGATCAGCTCCTGAGGATCCACACTGACAGGGAGGCGAGGCTTCAGGGGATTGGGTCAAAAAATAGCTTTAAATATAGGAACAATCTTATACAGTTTGTAATATTACAATTATAAAATAAAATAATCAAGTTAATAGAATTTACCATTCACAGACTAATGACAAACCTAAGATGGTTCACCAGAGTGTAAGGTGCCTTTTTGGAGTATTCACAACTGTTGAGCTTTTCACATTTTCTCAAATCTCAGTTTATCTTATTGGACTTTTATTTGTTTGGCCAACACAAAAAGCTGTCTATTTGGAGATTGTTTCCAACAGCCCTGCAAATGGAGTACATCTAGAAAGTCCAAGCTTTTCCCACTCTACTTTGAAAAATAGTTCAAATTTGGTGAGCCTGAATGATTATATTTGTGAACATGAAGTCTGGCTATGGATACCCAACTAGATTTTGGTCCCAATTTGGTCCAAATGATGAAACTCAGGCATTTTCTCCTTCCATTTCATAATTGTGCTCTACAACTTGTTGGTGTATCACATAAAAGTCTAACAGAGTACAATTATGCTTTTGGTTAATGTAACAAAATATGAATGTAAATGTAGCATTTAGAGTTAGACTGATTGATTTACTAGTCTTACCTCTCCAAAAGCAGAGTAGTCAAGCTCAATGAGCTCAAAGGCAGCCAGCAGCTCTCCAGCGGGAACCCGGCCTCTGCTGACATCATAGAACTGAAGTCTGGGCTTTTCATAAAACTGCTCCACAGTTTTAAACTCAGGCTCTGCATAAGCTCGGCCCAGAGGCTTTGGGCTGCCCTGCACAGAGATTCACAAACTACCTGAAACCAAGTTGTCACTCTGCTGAGTTGTCCACATATTTATTTCCCTGACTTTCTAACAGCTTCATCATTGATCTAGAGATTAAAATGAAAAGGTACAACTTTTTCTCTTCATAATTATCACCTAACCCATCAATCATTTCCAACACAACTGATTTGGATTGTTTTTAAATTGGGTTATTGCAAAAAAGTCATTTGAACTCATGGTTGAACTGGAAGCAACTGTTTAATCTATAGAGCATCAGAAGAAAAGAGCTGTAGGTTTACCATTGTGTCATGATCATAGATATTGATGATAATGAGAGGTGGGTCTTTCTGAAATTGCTCCTTCGTTCCTTCTAGCAGAACTTTGTCAAACAACAAACACTCACACCAGGAAGGAGAGAGGGTGTCTGACAACACCTGTACAAAGTCATTTAGATACAGATCAAGTTATTTGGTGCCAGAGCAATCAAGACTTTAAACCAGTAATGTAGTGGGACATACCCTGGTGACCTGGCACTGCGTAGAGAAGACCACTTTTGCAAACGGATCTGACAGGCCATCGTCATCTGCAGCCATAAGGCCACGCCCCTGGTAGAGGTGACACCGCAGCTGGAAGTATCTGCTGTCTGCAGAGACAGAGATATTCAAAGGTTCTCTAGAACAAGATTTCTGATTAAACTATATATCTCTTGCTTTTTGATGATCAGTTGACTCACCCTGGCAGGACAGACTGACAGGAAACTTTCTCCTTCCCTCCACAGGAAGTTCTCTCTGTGTTTCCTCCACCTCCATGTCCTCATAGATTGGCATGAACTCTTCTGGTAGGCTGTTGATTGCCTCCTTACTGTACTTGACAGGACCAAGCCACAGGTACACCTCCAGCTTTGCAAAGATTTCACTTGGGGAGCATCCTGGAGACTACAGCACAATGAGAAAAATTACTTAAAATTACTTAAACTTCCAAAGCTTTAGCAAGCAAGCTTGCAAGCTTGCTAAAGCTTTAGCTAAAGCTTTTTGGGAGATCTTTTTGGGATCTCCCAAATTTCCCAAAAAGAGATTTGGGAGATACAAACACTGTTTTAAACCTTAAGCGTCTTAATACAAATATTTTGTACTGTCTAGGAACCACATAATGTACAGCCCAAAGCATCCAAAAAGTCCTCAAAAAGTTCCTACATAGACCACCAATACTGTGCCTGTTTTTTAAAGCATCGCTGCAGACTTGAGACCGCATGAAGGGGTTTTAAATTTACACCTGGTCCTCCTTGCTGCTTTGTTTGTATAACAATAACACCTATCAAAAGGGCAACTTTAAAATTATATATAAAAGCAGATGGATAACCTTCATGTAGAGAGTGGTGATGCGGCCACAGTCCCGTCCCTTCTGCTCCTCCACCAGTGAGAAAAGGATGGAGTGGGCAGGAATCCTGACGTAAGCCAGTCGTTTGCTTCCATTAAGTAAACAAAGAAAAGCATCTGGGATGGTGCTCTGGGGCTGCAGGTAAGACATGTCAGCACTGAGTCAAAGGATGTCCAGTCTTTGTGGTGATTTACAGTTTGTATGACCTTTCAGTGTTGCCTAACCTCTACAGCCAGTTGTCGAAGCTTCCTTAAGATTTTCCAGCTTTCCATCAAATGCTCTTTGGTTTTGTTTCTGGTAATCTTTCGCCTGACTCTGACTGCCTGTCTGGCTAGTGCAACCTACAAACAGTTAAACAGTCAGTTAGAAACAGACAATCACATTGTCAGATAGTAACAAAGCTGAGAATAAACTCACCAAATTCTTTTTGATAAACTCTCTCCTGCATTTATCCAGGCTGTTGGGACGGGACTGTGATCTCCTGTCTGTGAAAGCGCTGAACTGTCTGACAAAGGAAGCCACCAATCAAATAATAAACCAAATACCTTTCTGATTAACCTTTCTGATTGAAACTCACTTGCAACACGTCACCAGCTCTAGTAACACCTCAGTCAAAATCTCCTTTGCTTTACTCTTTGGCCTCCGCAGATAAATTTCCACCTGATTGAGACCAATCTCCTAAAATACAGAAGAAGAGCCTTGGAGACACTGAATGATTCATTAAATGTCATTTTTGAGAATAAATTCAAAGCAATTGACTCCCACCAGCCTGTCGGCCATCTTGCTAAGCCAGTTGGCCTGATAGAGACGAAAGCTGTGATCTTCAAACTGACTCCAGACATACAGACAAGGCTTTAGGTTTGATGATGGGGCCTGAAGTTGAATACATTTAAATGACCTAAAAACAAGGAAAGACGCATACAGAAGCTGATAAACACGAGGACATATAGTTGTAGGAACTAATCTGGTTTCTTTTTAACAATCACAACCAGTTTATTAATCCACCCACCCAGGTTAAATTATAATTTAATCTAGAGTTAAATTATAATTGGTCTTCCTCATCTGAACATCACACATATCTCATTCTTCAAAGGGTTTGTTTAATTCATCTTCATCCTTGATAAGCATGGGAATAAGGAAATGTCTCATCTAATTAAACAATACAAAAAATTTGATTTGCTAAAACAAGAGTTTTTTAGCGTTGGTGCTGATCATTGCTCATCACAAATTTACATCACAAGTATGACAACAAACCTTTTGGAAAGACAATTTTTTTCAGAATAGAGTGGAAGTAATTTATGAAGTTGGATAACTTTTAGAATATTTTCTGAATTTTGGAGATGAAGCGTGTCCAAAGAAATGACCTGCTGGATTGATTTTTGACTGTGTACCTGTCATAGTCAGTGGGCTGGGGTCTCATGGCAGAAGACACAGATCTGTTCTCAGGTTCAGGATTTGTCATCTCCTCTCTGTCCAGCTCATCCTCTGACTCCAACAAACCATGTCTTTCCTCAGCCAGATCTTCTCTGCTCCTCCTCAACTCCTCCCTGCTCTGGCTTTTCTTAGATCTCCCAACTCCCACTGCCTTGCCATAATTTCCTGCCAAATACAAAAAGATGAGAGGCCTCTGGGATTAGCTGTCAGAAAACAAAGGCTGACTTCAACCTGACGGTGTATAATTAATGAGAAATTGAGTATGTGCCCCACAGACTGCGATAAATCCCAGTGCATAATGCATTAGTAATACAAAAAACATATATTATATTATACACAATGTTTACCTATGGAGAGTTCAAAGGTTAGTGGTTTTGTTCCTACTGTCGGGTCTATCATTGTCACTTCAAACAAAGACGCAAACAGCAGAAACTCCTCCTTCTGTCCCAGATAACCCTGAAGAAAAGATAAATATATTGTGAACAATAACAGATTTCACTAAGGTGTCACATAACTTATATAATACAGCCAAAAACATAAATATGTTCCAACAGTTTAATTCTGAAAATATGAGTTAAAATGTGAGTGAATTTAAATTTGAGAGAATTAAAATTACTAAAACTCATTAACGCTTTTTTGTGCAGATTTTTGGTTTGTCTTTTTTATTCTTAATTGTAGTGTAAAGTAATTTGAGAAAAATTAATAAATCAAAATCAAGATAAATGGAAGCAAGAAATGTAATACTGTGTTGATTAAATAATTCATACATAAAGTTTACTAACATTTATTTAACTTTTTTTATTTTCCCCTTCTTTATTTTGCTGATTAACACCTGAAAATAATGGTGGTACTTCCTCCTTTTTATTCTTAAAGTTCCTTAACACGGTTGTAAAGTGAAACAACATCAACAAACTAAACCAAACTGAATGACCATACTGACCTCAGGCAGAGGATGGATCTCCTCAACTTCCACAGTAACAGACTCTGGTACCTCAACTCCTGTTTCTCCAGCCTCATCATCTAATCCACTTGGAGCTGAAGTTGCTTTAGCAGCAAAAAAATTGTTTTCATTTTCTTTTATTTTCCTTTGTTTAGCCAATCAAAAGTGATAATTGCAGTGTGGCAACTATCAAAGATGGCTGATGATCCATTTTATACCAACATGTGAAAAATTTTGATGGGTAAAAACAAATTTGTTATAAAATCTCACCTTCCTTTTTTTCTTTCTTGCTGCTCTTTTTCTTCTTTCGTCCAAACTTACCAAGTGCTCCTTTCACCTTCAAGAGTCCATACAATAAAAGTGTCATATATCCAAATCAAACAGTTGATAAAGCTGTTATTTACAACCACAGTATTTCATGAGTGATACCTTTACGGCTGCAACAGAGCCTGTATCTCTGGGGATGGTGGATGGAGAGGAATAAACTTCCATGGAGAGAGCCAGGAGGATTCGACCTCGATAGAAGATCCCTTCACCCAAACCCTCGTTTAAGGCCTGAAAAAAATTGTCTTTTTAATACTATTTATTTATTCCTTGACTACATTTTCTATATTTCCTGTTCTACTTGAAAAAGATGGCTGAAAAAACCCTCTCTCAACATAACTTGTCCGTGTCAAAAGTAACTATGTTTAACAAGTAGCAGATTCTCTTGTTTTTCAGTAAGTAAATACATTTTCCATTCTAATAAAAAATCAGCTAAAGTTTGATGAGTGTGACAAAGTCATTCTATTTTTAGCCAAGTTAAATTAATATGTTTATGTCTATAATCTTCATGTAAATATAACAGGAATTGGTAGCTTTAATTTAAATATGCAAAATAAACTCTTCATTCTTGCAGTAAATACTTAGTTCATTTGAATGTATTTTACCTGGTGGACGTCTCCCAGGGTGGAGTTCTGTGGAGAACCATAAAGATTAACCCAATTTGGACCAAAGGTTGGGTTAAATCCTTAAAGGGGAAATGGGAAAAAAATCAGGAGTATTAAAAATTTTAATTAACAATTAAAATTACATTTTCAGTGAAATCTTTTCTTATGAAATATGTTTTGGTCTGTTAAGAGATGTTTTTTCAAGAAAACATATCAATAAAATATTACATATACATGTATAGTTTGAACAAATAAGGTCACCTTTGTAATTATAACAGTAAAAATCAGCTAAAATTTGTATGATGGCGTTCCGCTATTGGGCATGGTGAAGAGTGAGAGTTCCTCAAAACTTTTGGTTGGGCACAAAACCTTGGGATTAAGAGTCTGGTGGTTTAGTAAGGTAGTGGCAGCATATGCTGGGGGATTTATGAAGGAGTCTGGTAGCAGCAGAGATAGCATATCAGTATTGCCAAAATTTAAAACAGGACCTCATCTGTTTCCACTGTAGGCTGGTTGCTGAGGAACTGAGAGAAGTTTTAAGTTTTCAAAATGCAGTTAAAGTAAAAGAAAAATTGTATTTGTCACTGCCAAACGAATGTTCAGCCATCATATTTAGCAATGTGTTGTGGAGGAAAAGGAGTAGGAGTAACAAGAAGAGAAATGGTGAGCAGTGACTCAGGGTTTGTGAAATGATTTACTTACATCACAATGTACACAAATGATTTGTCAGAGGCTGAGTGTGATCAGTAAAAAAAATTAAAAGTTCATTCTTTTTTGGGCATGATTTCAAGGTATCAAATTGTTAACAAAGGTTGAAATAAGGTCTGATAAAATACACTAATGGCAGTAAGGTTTTCCCTTGTTTTGATATAAGATATCAATACACAATTCTTTTGGTAGTTTTAATCTTATTTTGGTTTTCTTCATTTAAGGAATAGAAACGTTTTATGATCTCTTTCAGTTTCATACCATTCCTGGTGGGATCAGATATCTGTTGGAGGTCCAGAAAGTGCATAGCTAAAGCTATGTCTCCCATCTTGGCATCATCAAGGAGCTGGATTCTGATTCGCTGTGCCAGTGGAGGAAACTGCTCAATAAAGGAGATTTCTTCATTCCATACTGGGTAGCTGGTGGCACTGGCGACTGATGTTTCCCCCTAAAAACAAAAAGCATTACGATTAAAAATTTAAAATGTACCTACGTAATTAAATTATGCCTTTCCTCTAAAAGCTTAAATGTGTCATAATATGCAATAACATTAACAGCAAACAAGCAAAAACAATATCAATTAAATATTTAACACCAAGAATATTTGTATTTGTTCAACTGTGTACCTGCTGTCCAGCGAAGGTCACCTGTACGTAGGGGTCAATAAAAACCGCCCGATCAGTGACGGACATCTTTGCCATCAGCCCTGCTTCCATGGTTGGGAGACCGTCAGCTCTGTAGATCCGAACACGAAACCGAGCCCATGGACGCTCAGACGGCATACCACGAGGAAGTAACAGATGTCTTTAAAACAAAGCATTAAAAATGTTAAATTCACCTCAGTGGAAGGCTCTTTTAGGCAAGAATATGGTTTAAACAAGATATTCAAGAATTACACCCAGATTTCCCATAAAAGGGTAACAGCATGAAGTTAGATGTCAATTATCTAACCAAGACAATAATCTCAGTTGTATTTACATTGAGACTTGGCAAATTTATTTCCAACCGTAATGTAAAATCTAAAAGGAATTCTCTAATTTTTCATTTTTAGAATTGTAAATATGTCATGCAAGTCATCTCCAGACCTATGAAAAAAATATACCGACTGAAGAGGCGGCATAATCAAAATATACAGAAGAGGACCTAGAATACAACCCAGAGGAATCCCATGGGAGTACTGTTGAAGTGTGCTGACCAAGATGGACAGAGAAAGTAGTAATGTTGTGGTGCCTGTAAAAACTTTAATAGCTGCAACACAAGTTTCCATAACAGGTGTATTATTTCAAACATAACATCTCCTTGGTATTTTTAATCTGTTTAAAATAATGACAATACTTAATTTCACTGACTTTTCTATATCCTCGCTGCTTCCAGAAGAGGAGCCCTTTGATAGACTGGGCATCCGAAGAGCATCTCCTTTCATCAGCACGCTAAGACTGGCCCGGACATACCCCTTCACTCCTGACCTGGTGTCGGTTGGGTCGGTGAGAGGAGCCCACCTCTGATAGAAACGGTGGTCTGGAGCAGGAAACAGATGATGAGTTGGGGGGTACCTCAGGGTTTAGATTGGGTCAGTTTTTTTTGCCCCATACTGGTACCTGGCTGACTGTACACGGTGGAGATGTCAATCTTAAAGGTCCCAATGTGGGTCATCAGGAAGGCCAAGGTCCGTCTATGGAATACCTGAGAAGAGATAAGGTTACAAGTGATCATGATGACTCCTTTATCTATAAAAGACAGAATAAATAAATAAATGTTCGAGGAACCTTTATTTCTATGACTTCGTCAAAGAAGATTTGAGGAGCCTCCTGAAACTCGAACTGGAAATTCTAGAAGAAGTGAAAAGAGGAAAGGAAGAAACAATTTCAGTTTTCTCTACTCTTGCTTGATATGTAATCCATGACATATGGAAAGACGCCTAATTTCCACAGTTAAAAATGGTGGAGGATCTATGATGCAGTGTGCCCCTATCTCTTCCAAGGACTCAGTAAGAGTATTATGTCTTTTGAAAGTTCATGCAAAGTTTAAATAAAAATCTGATGGGCTCTGTTTGGATCCTTCATTCATGATACTGATCCAAAAGCTACAGTCAACATACAAACAACATACAAATAAATTCAAACTCAACTTTCACTTTCTTTCAAAACACACATTCATCTAAGTTCCCTGATTTAAATTTTGATTTCTACATTAGACTCTGATTTGGTTCCCAGTTTTCTCCTGAGTTAGCTCTGGCGTACCTCGTTGTAGAATGGGCAGTTAGTGGATTTCTGTGTTGCTGTGTGCTTTTTCTGACTTCCAACTCTGATAAAAACTGCAGGGCTGATGTTCACACCAACAAGCTTCTGAGCCTCCAGGATGTTCACATTCACCTGTATCCGTTCACAGTCAAACACACGGTTACAGAGCTTTACTCAATAAAGCCTCAGAAAGATTTAACAGGAGTGTTTACTGGATTTACCTTTAGCTGGTAGGATAACAAATTCTAAAGTGATCAGTGAGTGAACTCACCTGAAAACTCTGGACTCTGGGCATAGCTGCAACCGCAGTTCTAGTCAGGGGTCTGTAACGACTGCACAAACACCCAGCAGATCAGTGATTCTGCACCCTGATGGGTACAAGAGAGACCATCACACCGACTCACCTCCTGAGAGGAGTTAAAGTGATGTCACAGGTCTCCATCTCCACAAGGTCATCATCATAATCATAATCCTCATCATCTTCGTCTTCATCGCCAGTCCGGATCAGGCTCTGACCAAGACGACGAGCATCTTTTTCCAGATGATCATTGCGAGACACAATGGACCCTCTAATGTCAAGAAAAGACAAGGTTCTGTATTTGTTCTTGTTTCAGGAGCAAAGTTTCCAAATGAAGAGTCATTGTCAGGCAATCATAGGTTTATCTGTTTCTATCTGGATTAGAAAATCCATCACAAAAATGATGAAGGTTAGGTTATGTGAATAGTTTATAAATGTTTTAAAAGCTGCAATAAGTAAGACAGAGCACAGTGGAGATTATTTACTAAAACGGAAGAAAATAGAGGTGTATAGTCAAATAAAGAAAGAAAAAGCAATCATTTTAATTCATTAGCAGCTACATATTGCCCTTTGCAGAAGTATTTACACATCTTGTACATTTTCACATTGTACAAGATGTACAAAGTTACATTTTGTAACTTTGTCAAGTTACATTGGGTGCTAGACCCATTGGTCTAGCACCTAATGGGATTTTAGGTGCTAGACCAACACAAGTGTTAAGTAGAAAGAAAAAAACAACAACATGGTTTTTACATTTCTTTCCAAAAGAAACAACAGAAAAAGTGTTGCATTGATTTGGCTCATTTATGACACATAAACAAACATGCTTTAATGTAAGCCAGGCATGGCTAGCCTTGGTCTTCAAGAGTGTCCTGCATGATTTAGATGTTTTGTTTGTCGGAAACACCTTAATAAAATGAATGCTTCTCTATAACATTCATTTTATTAAGGTGATGCATATAAAACATGGAGGACACTGCATCTTATAGAATGGAGTTGATAATGTTTATTCATGAATGTTCTGCAATAAATCTCTGAGGCCTTCAAAGAACAGCTGCATTTATACTGAGATTAAATTACAAACGAGTGGACTGTTGGGGTACTTGGTGGCACTGCAATTTATTTGGGGGTAAGCGTAAAACTGAGCTGAACACAAATCCAGAAAATACTTTTATTATTTTTATGAGATATAATGTCACAAAACATGAAAATAATGAAGAGGTATGAATGCTTTTACATGATGCAGTAGTTGAAATAAAATACTCCAGGTTCTGACTGTCTTGTTGCTGATATGTAGCATTTGCAAAGGCAGGAACAAATTAATGTGCATGGTTATAGTAAAGTCTCACCTCTCAATGTCATCAAATTCATCATTCCTGATGACCAGAGCTGATCTGTAAATGGATAAAAACAAAATTACAAAAGAAAGTATTAAGTACCCTCTCTCTGCCTTGCAGTTAATGTGTGTATAAACTTTCTTAACTATCTTTTCAGACAGCCAAGCAGGCAATCTCCCTCTTCCAGTATTTTGTGAAAAGCAGTATCAAACATGGTGCAGAAGGTGGGATTCCAGTTATCTATTATTTAGGTAGTGTAAAAGTGTGCAACAGCAATTTCTACACCTTCTAGACCACAATGGGAAGGCAGAGAGAAAATTTCTGATTTCTATGAAAAACGAATGGTATAACACATCCTGCAAAAAGACAGTACAAGCATTATAAAAGACTGTCGGCTTGATTTTGTTTCTATGGGTATACAGGGCTAAATTGTACAATTGCTGGTTTATTAAATACTTTTAAAAAGCTACAAATCACTAAATTTTAGGTTTAAAAGCTTCAGTTGTAGTTACATTTTTTGAAAATGACATATATACATTGTGCAAAGTTGATAGACCTATAAAACATCAATCAACACAATTCCTATGGAAATACAGTTTTTAAAAACTTTAAAAAGGCTAATTGTTCCAAGAGGAAATTTATGGATTGTACCAGATTGGAGATTCTTTTTAAATTCCTACCAAGAGTCAATCATTTTTTTAGTTAAAGATATTAAATATTATTTACATTGTTTTTGTCTCTTCTTGAATTTTTTTAGATCAAGACGGGAGCAGGATATGTAGCATTTTGAGATCTTTAAGCATATGCAGTAACTGAAAACAGATAACAAACCCAACCTGAGACTTTTGTGCTATAGCTTTGTCCCTTCGACCAGTCTTTAAATTTTGGTCCACTTAATCTGCTCAAGCTGAAAATATATGTGTATTGCTTAATAAATACGCTTAAGTTTGTCTTACAGAATCTTAATTTATTCATCTCACAGAGGCAAATTATAGACAACACCCCAAAATATACTTCACCTTATTCATGCTGTCAGATAGTTTTTATTTTAGTAACTTCTTTTTTCTACAGAACTGGGTGTAATTAGGTCGTGAAGGTTGATCAAGGTGCACACATTGCCTGATTGGTTAAGGTACGGTAGCTGTTTCCTAAATAAAATCATCATCTAGAAATTGCTTTTTGAATTTGTTCAGCTTATCTATGTCTGAGAGAAACATGTGAGTCAAAAACAATAAGTAAGAAAGCAAGTATTTTTCTCAAACTGTACTTTGTATTGTGATTTTTTTAAGTGAAAAACATAGATATGTTTTTACTCATCACTGTCTTCAACTTCCAAAAAGTCCAGTCCCTCCCAATGTCCTGCTACTCCCTCCAGTGGATGGAACCGAATGTCCAGCTCTATAATAATCTACAGAGACAGAGAGGTAACCAATATGGCTGCTACTGAACTCAAGATATTTACAGATGATGTTAATGTGGCCTTACATCAGTCAGGCTGTAGTTGGCATCAGTCAGATGTTCTCGAAGCACCAACTTCCCGGAGGTAACTACATGCTGCAGACTAATAACAAGCTGACCGAGCAGTCTACAAAAACACAGACAGTTATTATTATCTAATAAAACACTCTGTCCCAATAAATATAATGTAACATAAGGTTGTTTCACTGTTTGCAGCTTATCTGTTTTTAAAGAATTAGAGGTTGAAACTGTGCTTTTGAATGAGATTCAAGTGAAAGGACTAATTTCTGGTCAGTTGCAGGTTAATAGATAGTTGGATCCTTTGGAAGAGTTTGTGTGTGTGTGCATGTGTTTGTGTGTTACCTGTTGGAAAAGAATTTGCTGCAGTTGTAAACGCTGATAGACAAAAGCTCTTCTGTGATCTCTTTACCATAATGGGGCCAACGGAAATGCTGCATGCAAAGAATTACACAAAGATCAAAGTTGATGCACCTTTTATTTTACGTCTAGATTTTTGAAAACATTACGTGTTAATGTGTCACTGTTGAGGGCCTTTCCTAATGTTGCCCTAATTTTTACTGGAACTATATAATGAAGGATGAGTGTATACATTAAAAATGAAACATCAGAAGAACGAGTGAAAATCCTAAATTGATTTAATCACAAACACTTTAAACTTTGCAAGATCTTAAGCCAGCAGTACTGATTAGAGCTGTTTTACTTTAAGTGTCATTTAAAGTAACCAAAAGCTCCAGTTTGATTTCATTGGACCATAGCACTTTGTCATTTCAGCATATTTTGTTCCTGACAGACTCTGAGGAACTTCCATAATCAGTTTGCTTCTGGTCATTCCACCAATCTTATTTAAAATTCAGTTTTAGAAAAAAAAAACTCTGTTTCAAATACAGAAAAACATCCAACCTGAACAAGCAGGAAAAGACAGTTTCTATCTTTACTTTGGACATTTCCCAGAACAATCATTAACTATCGTGTGTTAGTGGAAGGCACGCACGCAAACATTCACCTGGTAACACCTAAAGAACAAACACCTGACTGGCTCAGCAGCAAAGAAATATAACATACAATAGGTTCTCTGAAACCCCGTGCCTGTTCACGTCACACAGAGAAGAACTGCTACTATATGCCATGTTCACATCAACAAACATCAGACGACAGAATGAAAGGTGCAGTGTCACCAGTTCAACAAATATTGCCTCTGGTCATAAAGTTAAAACATTTGTTTTCTAGAAAGACTTGTGCCCTTCTGTGAACAATATGATAAATCATAACATTTTTAAAAAGTACACACTTAATGCATCAAACATCTTAAAGCATGTTTGTATAAAATTTTAAACTTAACCATCATTGTCACTGCTGATCTTCATGTTTTGTAAAAAAATAAAATAAAATAAAATCTTTGTTCCAGGCACATAGCGCTATTTTATCGCTCAATCAAGTAAATATGTTATCATCAGTTGTAATGAAAATGCTATGTATATCAAAAATAGCTTTGTTATAACTAAGAAATTTGACTTCAATTTGACATGTTGAAATTAACCTCTGTCTCCTTGAGAAGTTCCTGCTCTTCCTGACACTTCACATCATCACAACAATGCTTTTCCATTATGCCATTTACAACCATTCTTAGAAGTGTTGGTCTGGGAAGTAGGTTATATGATGAACTTGGCAGACTGGCAGGTCCACAAGGTGTTTGCTAATTGCTGCTGCCACTAGTCTGGAGGAGTTGAGTGGGGAAGGAGCAGGAAAGGGGTACTCTGTGAGTCAGAAGTTCAGTTTTGTGGATATAGGCATTTAGGCACCCCTCAGGGTGTCAAACTCATTTGGATTTTGACATTTTGGCCCATGAATCATTAATGTCCTCAAAGGGAATTCATGATTCCCTTTGAATCATGAATTCAAAGGGAATCAATTGGGGTGGAAGATGAAAATGACTCCGGACATTCAGCCACAGCTGTTTATTCTCTGTAATCAGCCTGTATGCTGTATGTTAGCTGCCTCAGTTAATCTTCAAATAAATTTCCTGTTTCTGCAGCATTCATACGGCTACTGACCTCGTTGAAGATGGCAACATTCTCACACTGTGGGGCTCTGGTTTTATGAGTGAAACCTGGAGGATAGATAGATGAAACAAGTTACAATGGCAACACCAGTAGGGTGACCAAACGTCCGTATTTCCTGGGACATGTCCGTATTTCACGTCCTGTCCTGTCAAAGGTGTCCTGGTTTTCCCAAATGAAAATATGGTCACCCTAAACACCAGTGTTTATCCTACAGGTCATTAACAGGTTATTAGGTGAAAGGGGAATAGGAAGAATAGATGGAAAACAATAGACTTTTATAGATAGATGAAATAAAACCTTTTACATCATAGAGGACTGACAATCTAAATTACACAATTATTACTCTATTTTTAAATGAAGGATAGGAAATCTGTTTCATTTTACTGGATTGGGCTCATACTCTAAACTACGGGTTTTCTCAAGAATCGATGTCCTGCAACTTCTAGATTTCTCTTTGCTTTAACACTTTTGAGTCAAGTAGTGAGGTCACTGGCAGGACCCAGGAGAACGTGACAGCACATTCAGGAGGCAGTTCAGTCATTTAGTTCAAGTGTGTTGGACCTGGGACACATTTAAAGGCTGCAGGACACCAGCCTTCAGATGCCCTATGGAACTGGAGTTGATGACCCCTGCTATAAACTGTGAAACAGTGTTTCAGGGTTATTTTATGAAATTCTGTCTTTCCAAGTAGATTTATAGTTCATTTTCTTGTACTTTCTCTTAATTTAGATGAATATTTGATGCTATTAACCCTCCTGTTATGTTCGTTTCTGAGGTACAGCAATAATGTTCGCGGGTCAATTTGACCCGGGGAGTGTTTAGTCATGCTATAGTGTCAGAAACCAAAAAAATCCTCCAAATCTTTTTTGTGTCTGATTATTAACTCCTATACTAACCATTCCAATCAATATTTGTGCAATTATGTTTTTTTATTCCTCACAAATAAAGGATCAATGATGACAATTTACTCATTCGGACATAAAAAATGTGATTTACAATTTTTTTTATGCCCACTGAAAAACCTAAAGACAAAATAACACTAATTATCTTTGAAAGTGATTTTTAGTAAATTTTTTTGCATTACATTTTTAATTTTTTTTCTAAGGGTGATCTTTATAATTGAACTTGAGACACATTTACTGTTCTTAGTTGGAGATGAAGACCACTGAATTTCACCATTTTTTGACATGAATGTCTTGCTTCGAGAAACATGAACATCATTTTCATCAATTGCTTCATAATCAGAATCATCAGACTCAGAATTGACCTCAATACTGTCTTCAGCTTCAGAAACCTCCTCTTCTATTTCACTGTCATGATCAACAAGAAGTTCCAGAGCTTCCAGGGCTGTCATCTTTTTTTTCCTGCTGCTCATTTCCTGACCTCTGACAGTGACGATATCACATGTACCTTTAGTGTGTAATGTGTTTAGGACTCCCTTGCAGAGAGTATTTATGCCCTCCCACCCCTCCCCTTCTAGTGAGTGTCACTCAGTGTGGGTGGAGTTTTTCCACGGGAACAGAAAAGAGAAAAGGTTCCCGTCAAAAGTTTTATAAACACCTGCTTTCTCAGTTTCCTTGTGAAGTAAAGAGAATAGTGAGAATGTAGGCTTGTGTGCATGGGTGTGTGTGCGTGTGTGTGCGTGCGTGTGTGTGTGTGGTGAAATATGTCTCATAGGTGCAAGGAAACAAACAGAGTTGGACATTTTTTAAAACTTTTTACCCTTCAACTTGTATGCCGGGTCAAATTGACCCGAACAGTATCTATGTAACAAATAGACACAGAGGGGGCTGCAAGTGTGTAAAATGAACAATTTTTTTTTTATACATAGAGTGCACCTATTAAGACAAATAGAAAAAGTTTCATGCAGAAAAAATACTTCTAACTATTTTTTTTTTATTTTTAAACTTTGAAACGGGTCAAATTGACCCGCAACATAACAGGAGGGTTAAAGCTTTAAAACTACTAGTATTGCAGATGTCCTGTCTAATAACCTGCGTAGCTCTTGAGGGCAATGAACCAACAAACTGTTTTAATGGTTTAGAAAAATATATGGTTGAGGTAGTTGTCCCTGGAGTAAAAGGACTTCTTATGAAAAAAAAGAAAACAATCATACATGATCACTTCATAGCTCTTGCAACTGGGAACTTAATTATTTGTGTATTATGCAGAAATGTGATAATACTGTGATGAAATTTCCTCATGAGCCTTAAAAAGCCCACAGTCTGAAACATTACCTTTTAATCCTGAGAAGTGAAAATGACTGAGTTTAGATTTAAGACACATTTGTTCTGGGTAAACTTTTTACTTAGATCCTCATACTTTCTTCACTTTCAACCTTAATTGCATTCATTCCTATGTCAAAATTAAAGCAATGACCACAAACAACTATCTAGTAGGGTGTAAAAAGTGTTAAATGAACTTCAATCTGACTGTCTACCACATCAAAACAGCCTTAAACTAGATATTCACAGATGAAACCTCCAGGAAATATTTGTTAGGAGTCCCTCTGAAGCTCTGTCTTCACAGCATTGTGAAGACAGAGAGAGGAGCATATTATTATAAATTACCTCTGAAGGAGAGTTCAACCTTTCTGTCTGAACGTCCTGGCAGGTTGAAGATCCTCTTCAGATCCACACTGATGGACATGATGGGATTCACCTCTGTGCTCTCCTGTTGGTTTTTCTAGGATTATGTCTACATGTTTTAAGGTCTCCTCTGTTCAGTGTTGGTAGAAACAACCTGAGTCTGCTCTGAGTGTGTGTGACTGTGACTGTACATGTAGGCTTACTAAAGTGTGTCTTTGGGCAGGTCGTTCTAATGTTTGATAAAGCAAATAGTGTCTCAACTAGTTTCCTCCTCAGAAAACACACACGTACAAACAGAGGCTGAGTAACATTTAAACCGGTACTTGACTTGAATTAGTAAGGTTAGCAAAAGGGTCATGAATCAACTGACATAACCTGCACATCTGCATCTTTAAGCTTTGTATAATACAGTATTAGTGTGGTGCTGAATTTTACACTAGAGAAATAAGACCTTCAAAAGTCTCTGAAATTGGACTCAGTATACTTGGCAGCAAAGCTATTTGACATTGGTCTTCTGATCACTTCCTGCTGCTGGATCAGTTTCTCATCCTGGCGAGATTTGAAGTGTCACAGTGGACCCCCACTTCCATCAGCCTCAACACTGGCTGAACTATTTTAACAAAAGTATTTTATTTTTGCATTTGATCAATGTTTTAGTTTTGCATAACATCTTGTAGATTTTTCCTGTTGTATTCATCAATAGCTTTTTCAAGAATTTTTCATGGAAGCAAATTACTTTTAGGTCACACTATTCAAAAAGAGACGTTCCCCAAGCATTTATCCAACAAATTGTTACACTTGTGAAAAGTGCTGTCAATAACTACAGACAAATGACTAAAAAAATTAATATGCTGAATTCAATTCTGGAATACAGATTAAATATGACGGAAGGTTCTCTAAAATGTAGAGTATATAACAGATATGCCTATTTTATGGAACATTTATAGCCCTTGTTAATGGAAAAGAAAAAATATGCTTTTGCATTTCATCTGTTATTCTACCCATCATGGAGACCTTGCACATTTTAGTGTCATGTTTTTCAAAACCTACACTGAATTATTGTAACTATCTGAAGATGGAATTTCATGGCACAAAGAGAACCAGAATAACTCGCTTTAGTCAATTAATGCACACATGAAGAAATCTTTGTTTACCAAACTTGTTTTATTTATTGATTCAAACATGCAGTACTGGAAGAGACATGCTATTTGATATACTAGTTTTACCATGATAGATACTGGAGTATTTGCTCAGATATTAAATTCAAATAATTGCAGGCTATAAATGATGTAGTAGGAATGACTTTACTTAATGAGAATCCAGCATCATATCACATGACATGTTGGCAAGATTACAAGGAAAGGACAAGAGGAAAAACAGCTTGCATGATTTAACAGATTTGGAGTTTACTTTAAAAGGTATTGTAAAGAAAACTATTTCAAGACCAGTACATCAATTAAACCAAACGGGTTTAAAACCTGAAAGGAGCTTAACTGAATTTTAAGCTGCAATTTGGCATGAAAACAAAAATCTAGATTTGCAGTCCAGTCCATTCAATAGGTAACAAAAAAGATATCAAAAATGTTTGCTTTAATTCCTTTAATAGATATAGGTTATTTTATTTTAAAAAGCAAATGTTTGGTGTCAGAAGCCAACAATGGTCCTTTTACCAGACACCAGGCATTTTTCAAGAGGTTAGACAAGGAAATTAACCAGTAGTCCCAAACCTGAAAGTCAGAGCATATCTAACCACGACAAAGGTGAAAGAACCAAATAAAAGAATAAAAATAAAAATAGCTTCCGTTGAAAGTAAACAGATTTGTTTTAAGATGCTGATATAGAATATGCTATAGATAAAGATTGTTTAAGAGGATTGCATACAGCTTCCTCTTTCCTCCTGACTAAAACGGTTTTATAAACTAAAAAGGCACAATACGCAGATGGTGGCTGAGAATGATGTGATGTAGCAGTTTTGCTCAAAGAGGAGACAATAACTGTCAGTGTGCGTTTCAAGCTATTTTTAGCACTTTCAGCACCATCCCAAAGACTTTCAGCAAACACATTTTGTGCAAATGTGGCATTTATTTAAGCTGTTCCCCAAACATGATCAACTCTCATCTGCACAAGTTCAAAAATAAACTATAGAAAACAAAAGACAAAAAATACATTATTCTTTTTATCCCAAAATGTAAAGAAAGTTTTTTAAGTGGTGATTTAAAGAGGTAAAATGTGATTTTAAGTGACCATCACTGGAAATAAATGCACAAGTACTAGTTAAGTGATTACTGATGGAAATGTTGGCAGCAGTGTACTTTACAAATAATAAATGCATTTAAAGGCAATAAATGTGGGTTTTGACATTTTAACAAAATTTTTCTGCTCTGGTTCTATTATGATGGTATGGATAATGTGATTTTTACACTGCATTTTCAGCATGTAACAATTCTGACCATATGCTTTGGTCCCATTAAAGCAAAAAAATGCACTGAGATGACCATCATGATGGCGGCAACAACGAAGGTTTACAACTGCACAAATATAGTAGAATTAACAATTTATGACCTGGTAACCAACAAAGTAAAATATGCAGCAACAGGAATAATCATGGCGTCATCAACAAGCTAATGTCAGCTATGTTGCTAACCTTAGGCTATAATGGCTGAGAAGCATCCTACAGGCACGGCTGCATTGCAAAAATAAGGCAACAAGAATGTTTTGAGTAAGGCTTTAGGTGCAAAGCTGATTGCATCTTTCATTCTATTCTAGTTTTCCAGCATTTTAGGCAAAGGCAAAGTGCAAAGTGTTGGCACCTAATCAATAAAGCTAATCAGAGAGCACAAAAACACAGCTCGTTGGAAGTGCAAAAGTTCTGGTAATAACTGGGAATGAAAATACTGAGTGGTGAGATACCTGCCGCTGCAGTTCCACATATGTCCACTAGAGAGAGTGATAGAGTTTTTCTGTGTGTGGCACAGTGTTTCACACTTGACACAAAACATGCATAGTTGGTAATAAAGCAAAAGTCCTAATCCATCTTATTATCATTTAGGTGCTAGAGGGATAAATATGTAAAGTATGTAGTAATAAAACTATTTTAAAAGGGGATTTTCCCAGAATTATTGTAAAAGGCTTGTAGATTAAGCACTGCTTTGCAATTGGTTGATACTTCATGCTAATTATCAATGACTGGTAGATTGTGTGAAGCACATAATTACATTATTGTGATGTGGAATGAGATTAGGCTGGAGTTTGATATGTAGGTTTGGGGAATGCAGGCGACATTTAGGATTTGGGAGCAGCTGGTTTCTGCGGTTCGAGGCCTCTCATTTTGAAGTAAGACACAAGCTGGTTGGGGACCTCAGCGAGAACAGCCTGAGCCAGCGCCGCCATGGGAGCCTGGGCAAAGAAAGAGATGTCAATGTCAATCTGGTTTTTTTTAATCAAAAAAAGTTATTCCAGTGCATGATTCATCTTTTTCTGGCACAAACAAACAAAAAAAAAGATTCTCCCTAGCTTGAATTGTAAAAGTTCTTAAAGTATAACATAAGTCTTTCAGATTTAAAATTGTGTTTCTGCAGTACTTTGACGTAAGGGAATAAATTGCGCAAACAAGAAGAAAAAACAAATATGACCTTTGTTAACCATGACTGTAGGGTTTCAGACTTGATGCAACCATTTGTGTAACAATTTCTAACTGTATACAAGTTCCATTCAATATTGATGAAACATTAAAGCTTTTCTTAAAAAACATGTCAAATTAAAATAAATGTCTAAACAACTATGAAAGAAAAACTAAGGAAGCCTAGTAAACCAGTCTTCGTAAAAACACTCAATAGGAGTATTCATTTCAACATACAGTTTTCAGAAAATAGTTATTTTTCCTAACTTTAGTCAGTGTAATGATTGTTAATCTCAAAGCAAGTTAAACTGAGTATATTGTGAGGAAACAGCAACCTAAACTTCAAATGCTATAGTTCTCAAACACCTGGATTATCTCCATAAATACTAAAACTTTCCACTATACTGACATGTAAAAGCAGTATTAACACAAGACAGTTCATTTACTTTTTTTTAGTTTGTTGTCACCAAATGGACATTTATGATTTAGTTAAAGGAAACTATTTAACAATGTGCATTACTTTTACTCAGAAATTAGAATTTGCAAAATGCTCTCCACTTCACCTTTCTTTTGAGAAATTTCTGATAATGTAAAGAGCGACATGCGCAAACAACTCAGTTCTACATCAGAGCTAATCTATTTATATTCGCATTGAAAAAAATTTATGAAATGTTCTCAGTACTACTAAAGGAAACCCAAGTACCACCACTAGTATGTGCACCACAGCTTGAGAACCACAGCGACAAGGCACTCCTGTATAAAGTGATGTTTGCCATTTCCACTTAATGGGACTGAGAATCAAAAGTTTCACCGTTTTTGTTTCATATGGCAAAATTGAAAAAATGTGCATCCATGATTTATCAAGAGACTTACATCTTTGAAATTTCTGAATGGGACAAACTGGACAATGTCTCTAGATACGGCCTCGCCAGCAGTGGACTTGAGGACGCCATCGTCTCCATCCAGAAGCTCCATGGCCTTAAAATCAGCCGGCCCCACCCCCACAATAATAATCGACAAAGGCAGCCGAGATGCCCGAACTATAGCATCCCTGGTCTGGTCCAAGTCGGTGATTTCGCCATCAGTGAGGATGAGGAGAACGAAGTATTGCTGGAGAAACAAAACAAGATCAGACTCTACAGGATTGTGCTCGTTAGATTAAATTTTTGTGTACTTAAGATGTTTGCAGCTCCTCACAGAGGCGGTGGGAGCCTGAGCAGCACTGGAGGCGATGGTAGCGACGTGGTTGATTATGGGAGAGAAGTTTGTGGGTCCGGACAGTTTAATTTGAGGCAAAACCGCTCTGTAAGCATCCACAATCCCCTGAATACCTGGGAGACGCAGAGGCAGAGCAGAGGAGGAAGTAGTCAAACAATGCAGACAAACAAAGCTTAGAAAATAACCTGTGATTTGAAATGGCTTCATTTCTGCCAACCCTATATTAGTACTATATTTAGGATAAGTGTTCAACAGCCCTCCATGATATCCTCTGGCTGTATGTTGCATTTGTGTTACTTTACCTTGACAGTATGGATTAGTGGGGTTGAAGTTGAGGGCAAACTCATGATGGGCCGCCTGTGAAACCAATAACACAACAGTTCAGTGATTGCACAATAATAAAATAAGTGTAAATCACTAATAAAAAACTGCTAATATTAGCTTGTTAATACTGCCACGATTGTTCCTTTGCTGAGTGCAATCCATGCAGGTTTGTCATGCATGGATTCTCATACTTTGGATTCTAGCCAACAGATTGGTTAAAAAAGCTGACCTGAAAGTCTGGAGGCAGTTTGGCTCCAAACCCAAATGCTGGGAAGAGTTTATCACTGCAACAGAACACACACCTGCTGTCAGAGTCACATATGTTGAAAAAAATAAAATTAAAATTTACAACCGGCCTCAATCATTTCTAACTGGGAATTTTTTTGAACAAGCAGAAATTATAATAATGAAAGCAAATGTGCTTTCATTATGGGGAAGTTGAATTGGTTGTAGATGAAAATCTGCAACCAACAGGACCATAAAGGGGAAATAGCCTTTCCAAACAAAAGAAATACAACAAAAGAAGTAGCCTTTCCACAAAAAAAAATATTGAATCTAGAAGACAATGAAAAAGCTGTAGAACGTTGAGTTCAGGATGCAGGTGTAGATTGAAAGCTTAGTCTAGGTGTCAGTTTTAGATAACCTGGGAGCTGTATGCTAAAGATCTGAATGTGCGTTAATTATTATGCTTTCCTACAGATGTCTGGAAATGAGAATAAATCCTGAAGTATAAAGCAGCTGTTCTAACAATAATATTAGAAAAAATTAGGTAGTAAAAGGTAAGCATAAACCTAATCTAGAACATTGTGCATAGAGTTTTAGAAGGATGCGTATGTGAAACTTTGGTGTTAAGTAGTGTTTCTGTGGACGGATGGAGATAAATCAAAATATCAAGTTAATTTTATAATTGTATTTCTGTTATTTAGATGAGTTAGGCTGTATGAATAATTCAATCATAGACACAGTTTCTGTTTCTCGGAAAGTTATAATACTTAATTACAAAATAAAAAGGATTTTAACAACAGAATGATAGCCTAGTGAAAGTATATCCATGTACTATTTAATATTTGCACTAACACCTGGGGTTTCTTTTAGATGAATCAATGGATACATAAACTTGATGTTTGTATTTGCTGAGATTAGTTTGTTTCAAGTTCTGACTCTGTTTGGGTGTAGTTTGTGGATTGTTGTGTACTAACGTGTCGTAGTCCTGGACCACATTCCCCACAGACCACAGAGCAGACAGGTACTGGTTCAGCCCATCCGGACTCATGTAGTGGAGAGAGTTGGGCGTGCGAGGATCACCATTTGAGCCGGTGAAGTCGATGCCAACCTAATGTGTTGACAAACATTGATTTATTTCAATAAAAAATGAAATCCCAAGAAGTTAGTAATTCAGAGATGATGTAATTGAACTGGTCAAAATTAAATATTAAATTAATCTGTGCATTAGTGTATGTGGACATACAGTGAAGTTGATCTGGCAGCCACCCATCACGAAGTCCAGGAATGTGTACTGAGTTATCAGCTGTAGGGGAACACATGACACCAAAAGTCAGATGATAGAAAACTTAAAATCTAATTCTAAGAAACAAACACAGCGCAGTTTTCAACAAGTATTCTTATAGAACCTAATAAAAAAAAAATCCTGAGCTCCTGCAGTCCGTACCTTACAGCTCTTCACTGACACAACCCCAGAATTTTTGTAGCTTTTCTTTTTCTTCTGTTTCTCTGGGTGGATGCAGTCGAATTCCACCTAAACAATTGCAAAGTGGACAACTTAATGACCACTGACAAACAGAAACAAACGAACTTCCAAGTTTTACTTTTACTGAACTCACAGGTGAGCCACCAGAAGCTTTCATCAATTCCGAGGCTTTTGTTGTGAAAGAACCAATCAGATCATGAGAACCGTCACTGTCATGGTCTGAACAATCCATCTGCAGAGGAGGGAAAGGATTTAATGTAAGCAATGAAGGTTTGATTGGCTGTTATGGGGGAACTTAAATCATGATTGGTGAAACCTTCAAAGGTTTTTCCATGTCGCAGGAGCAGAAGGTCTGCAGTGGAACGGTGAACTTCTTCCAACTGGGGTTCAGGTTGTTCTTCACCACCTGCACACAAAAACACACATCACATCTCTTTAACCATAGAAGACCATTAATGAGTGGATGTAGAGGAAATTATGATAACTTTGCCCATGAAAGCTGCAAAAACATGAATAAAAATCTTTACCTCTGTTCTGTGAACCAGCTGCCATTTCCCATTTTCTCCTTCTTTAAAAATCTCCAAGAATGGATCAGACTTCCCAAATGTATCCTGGAGAAAAATCCGTTTTCTCAGCAAGTTTTTTTGAAGAAGACAAAATTGAATGTGTATGGAGGCAACAGGTTTGTTCATTTATCATAGCAAAGCAATAATGTTGCTCTTGCTCTGATTGAATAAAAATTAACTTTTCAGCAATCTTAGTAGAGTTTTAGCTGTTACCTTCTTGTCAAGCTTTTTAGCTTCCAACTCCAACACAATGGCTCTGTTGTCTTTTATTTCCTCAGCAGTGATCTACAGACAGGAATGTTAATAATGCTTCATCATCACCGATTCCTTAAGGACCAACTGTACAATGAGAAGCTTTGCCCAATAAAATGCAAGCTACTTACTGTGATGCTTCCTTTCCCAGCTGGCTTGTCTTTCTTCAGCTGAAGAGGTCTGGTTATAGTTTTGCTGGAAACTATCTGAAAACACAGAAACACAAAGGAAATCATGAGCTTTTAACTTAGCTTTTTATTGCTAAGAGGTTTACAGTATTCCTGATATTCTCTACTCTGTGACACAAAAATTCAGGATCGGTGAGCTAGATAAAGAAATCCAGTAATGAAAAGTAATTCTTTCATTACTGACATCACTCAATGATATTCAATCTAAAGCTTTTATGAAACCAAAACTTGGTCTGAAAAGGGTGGCTTGATTCTCACAAACCAATAACTGAATGTTGGCATAAACAATGATGCAAGGTCATGCTTAAAACTTTAACATTTTCAGATCTTTTCCCACTAAAACAGGTTTAAAACTTCTAATATGTTTTAAACCTGGCCTTGTATGGTGTTTACCTGTCCCAACGTCAGCTCTGCCCCTCCGAGGTAATCATCATCGGCAAGATTAGAAGTGGAGTTATCAATGTCGTAGACCCCAAACTTCAGATTCTGAACTGTCTCGAAGTGATAATCCACCCTCAGGCGTTGACTGAAGGATGGACTTGAGGTGTTGTTCAAACGTTCAGTACGACACAGCTGACAAAGCGACATAAAGAGATAGGTGAAGTGGGTTTACCTCAAATATGAATTCGATCTGGGAAAAAACAAACTGTAACAAGCAAAGAGCTATTACCTCTGTCCATTGGTCTCCTGTTTTCTGCAGCAGCACACAAAGAGGGTCTGATTTTGAGCCAACATCTTTATCCAGCAGGTCTGCGCAGGAAACCGTCAGCTCAATCTTAGAGACACAGTCCGCCATCTGAAAAAGAGCAGATATGAGTGTTTTGATTAGCCCAGAAAATAAAACATCTCTGGATTAATTTGTAATCAATAAAGATTTTATTTAAAAAAAGACATGATCATCATTTTTTCCACCAAACATTAAATGTTTAGAGGCTATTACATTCAACATAGTATAATTATGTTTCAAATGCCAAGTAGAAAATGTAATGTGGCAGAGAAATTGGTCACTTAGGAAAAAGATGTGAACAAGGTCACATAACTCAGCAATATGGCTTTAAATTACTAATTTAAAGCAGCAATTTAAAGCTGTTGCAACAGTTAGAGCATACATTTATGCAAGTTATATGCATATTTTTTTAAGGTCAACCAAAACCACAAAAAAATATACACTTAAGTATACACAAATATGTTATTACAAAAAACACAAGATTAGAGCTCGTCTTAAAACTATATCTACTGAGGTAAAAGACCAGACGACATGCCAGAAAGGTGTTACTATGGGTTAGGCATACTGGCCTAAATTTCAACAACATAAAGAATTGCTAAATAAGCTTTCTATGTAAACAACACTTATAATAAAAGGCTTCCTGTCACATCAGGATAAAGAAAAAACTACACGTATTTTATCTCAGAGGGTTAGACCATTGTATTGGTGTCTAGGTGGGGGAAAAAACCGATAAATAAAGCAGCTGCAGCTCATCCCAAGTCCCCTTACTGGTGTTAAGAGTAAGGGAACTTACTCTTACACCAGCAAAAAGGATCAAATCATATTATTCATATGTATATTACTCCTTATAAAGATAGAGATTTGAATTTTAAAATTGTTACTCTATAAAGCACTAAATAGATTTGTGCCAAATTGCATTTCAAAATTGCTGGGCAAATATAGACCTCACTTGTCCTAAACTATATAATGCCTCTTACACTCTTGTCTTCATTGTAAATTTCTTTACTTGTTATTTTATTTTCCTGCAGCACACTTAGAATTACATTATGGATTACTGGTGTTATACAAATAAACTAAGAATCTATATAAAAATAAATTAACTTAAACCTCAAGCTTTGCGTTTTATAATCTGATATCTTCACCATGATATGGAAAAGCCGTCCAAGAAGGCAAACACACGCAAATCAACCCAGATATGCAGCTTCTGTGTAGTCCGACTATAAAGAGCCAAAAAATATATTGTAGGATTCTTAAACTTCATATAGCAATTACACAACTCGATGTATCTACAATGCATGCTAAACCGGTTTTACGACGATATTCTCTGATGAGTCACTGGACAGTTTTCTCCAATAACTGTACAACCATAGACGAACTCTGTGTCATCCAACTAAATAAATACAAATTCTAGTATCTGTTATGCATGACTATTTGTTACACTATACCCTCTTTCGGTGAACAAGGAAGCACGGAATGCTAAAGAATAATTAATCGCATATAGTAAAAAAAAAAAAAAAACCTCCCCAGTTGTTGAATAAGCAAAAACTACAGCCACACACACTCATTCAGAAATAGAAACACAAAGTGAAGTAAATCTAAAAGTAATCACCTTTTCAGAGCGCTCTTTTCTTCTTCCAAACCACAGGAACAAACAAGACGGATGAAAGAACCACTCCCACAGCGCCGAAACAGATACGTTTCTTTGCCGTTTTTTTCTGCAGCTGCCTTACTACCACTAAACGCTAACCAACCTCTCTACTACAGCAGTCACTTAAATATTTGCAGACGAGATTTTTTTTTTTATTATTATTATTTTGCCACAAATATCAGACTTACAAGGTAGTTAGCTATGCTCCCAACTTCCAGCAAGTTTAGCTAACGCTTTATTAAAAAAACGAGTCTTTCTGATTGGTCAGGCTGATGCAAAGCGGTGCTCTGATTGGATAAACTGTCTGTCAGAATGCTAGAGAAGACGGTCACAGTCTTTCACAATAAAAGTGGTGACACACTTTACAAATTAAGCACAAAATCCTTTACTTAATTTGCCTAAACCACCTAATTAGAAAACTGTCCATCACGGGATACAGACAAAATATGTACGATATCTAAAGAAAGCAGCAATGTTGAAATGATCAATGATCTGCAACATAACATTTTTACTCATGAGTTTTTCAAATACATACCTTTTTTATGTACTACCTTCCCTGCATACATATTTACATCCTCCTTCAATACAATTGAGGATCTGAATTATTAAACAGTCACTCCCTGCAGTAGTCCTAATGTAAGGCTATAGAACCAAGATCATAGTGAAATATTTTCAACATAATCTCAAGTTACTTCACAAGTAAATTTTTGCTCATTTTCTCCTCCAGCATTAGAAGTCACAGCTAAACAGGTTTTACGACGATATTCTCTAATGAGTCACTGGACAGTTTTCTCCAATAACTGCACAACCATAGACGAACTCTGTGTCATCCAACTAAATAAATACAATTTCTAGTATCTGTTATGCATGACTATTTGTTACACTATACCCTTTTTCGGTGAACAAGGAAGCACGGAATGCTAAAGAATAATTAATCGCATATAGTAAAAAAAAAAACCTCCCCAGTTGTTGAATAAGCAAAAACTATAGCCACACACACTCATTCAGAAATAGAAACACAAAGTGAAGTAAATCTAAAAGTAATCACCTTTTCAGAGCGCTCTTTTCTTCTTCCAAACCACAGGAACAAACAAGACGGATGAAAGAACCACTCCCACAGCGCCGAAACAGATACGTTTCTTTGCCGTTTTTTTCTGCAGCTGCCTTACTACCACTAAACGCAAACCAACCTCTCTACTACAGCAGTCACTTAAATATTTGCAGACAAGAGATTTTTTTTTTATTATTATTATTTTGCCACAAATATCAGACTTACAAGGTAGTTAGCTATGCTCCCAACTTCCAGCAAGTTTAGCTAACGCTTTATTAAAAAACGAGTCTTTCTGATTGGTCAGGCTGATGCAAAGCGGTGCTCTGATTGGATAAACTGTCTGTCAGAATGCTAGAGAAGACGGTCACAGTCTTTCACAATAAAAGTGGTGACACACTTTACAAATTAAGCACAAAATCCTTTACTTAATTTGCCTAAACCACCTAATTAGAAAACTGTCCATCACGGGATACAGACAAAATATGTACGATATCTAAAGAAAGCAGCAATGTTGAAATGATCAATGATCTGCAACATAACATTTTTACTCATGAGTTTTTCAAATACATACCTTTCTTATGTACTACCTTCCCTGCATACATATTTACATCCTCCTTCAATACAATTGAGGATCTGAATTATTAAACAGTCACTCCCTGCAGTAGTCCTAATGTAAGGCTATAGAACCAAGATCATAGTGAAATATTTTCAACATAATCTCAAGTTACTTCACAAGTAAATTTTTGCTCATTTTCTCCTCCAGCATTAGAAGTCACAGCTAGCTACCTTTCATTTTACACAAGTATCTTAAAAATATAAGCTTTTAAACAAAAAAGATACTTAGTCCATTGGCTGATAATACAGAACAATAAAAGCACGTCATGGAAAATGTGTCTTATCATAGCACCAACCAAGCTCATTCAAAAGGTTAAATCATTCTGTTTTAAAGTCACTTTGAACAACATATCAGCAACAAAAGACACACAAAAGACTTGTACCATCAGCTGCTTGATTAAACATGAGAATCTCAAAACTTTTACATCCAACAGGCCATCATCACATTTGCATCTCAATACAATGACTTCAACAAATGGTGACATTTTTCTTTTAAAAAAAAATTAATTAGAAGGTTATCTAATTTATAGATAAAAGTACAAATCTGTGCTTAAGAAAAAGCTACGCGTTCCAGTTACCCACTATGAATACCACAATCTACATGCCACTTCCTGTAAACACAAGCTGGCGCAGTCTTCAGTTGCATGTTAACATTTAGTCACAGAGACTCATTATTTATTTTTAAATATCATCTGCTGGAAACCATCTTTACCAATTACAACATACAGCCTACAAAATATAATCAAACACACATCTTTTCCCAATTAATTCAGCCCAGCTCATTTATTCATTGTCTTATGGTACTTCACAAAACAAACAAATCCTATATATATATATATATATATATATATATATATATATATATATATATATATATATATATATATATATAGCAGATTCAAAGTCAGTTCCATGCTTTCATAACATCATTATTGCACCTTACCTAACAACAGGCTAATCATAGAAATATATTTGTGGATATTAAATTGAGGGGTGTGTTTGATATTTTCATTGCCCACATTGTGTCACATTACATCCACAAGATTAAATACATTTTAATGTATTTGTTATGCCATGAATAAGAGCATAATAGGAAAGTGGTAGGAAAAAGAGGTAGAACTTTATTGAACATTAATCTACAAACAGCATCATGAAGACCCAGTAACACGGAACAAAAGTCAGGGGAAAAGTTAGTGTTTTTTGAAGCAGAGATTATGTAACAATATCCAAAGCTTTCAAAATCTCTCAAAGCACTGTTTAATCACCTAAAAAAAGAAATTATAAGGCACAAATTCAAACATAACAAGACATGTCTGTCAGCTAATAGAGAATATTATTCAGAGAAGCAGCCAAGAGTCTCATGATATGTCTGGAGAAGCTGCAGTGACTCCACTAATATATATCATACATATAATATATATACTTATGTCGACAGGGCAGCTATTAGTTGTGCAATTCACAAATCTACCCTTTGTGGAAAAGTGGAAAGGAGAAAACTATTATTGAAAATCACAAGTAAGTTTGAACCCAACATTCAACTTACACAGCAAACACCTGGAACAATGTGTTCAATTGACACCATAATAACATTTTTGAGTAATTTATTTAGATTTGCTTGCAAAAAGCTATGTGTGAAGAAAAACTAATCTCCCTGAACACATCACACCCATGTTAGAATATCTTTTTGTTGCAGCATTATACCATGTGGACGATTTTCCTCAACAAGCACAGGGAAGGTGGTCAAAGTTGAGGAGACGGTGCATTGTGCTAAATACAGGACACTTCTGTAAGAAAACCCGTTTTAGACTTCAAAAACTTGGAAATAGAATGAGAGCTCACCTTCCAGTAGGACAACAACCTTAAATATACAGATCAACAAAAATGCTTCAGATCAAACCATACCCACATCTTAAAAATGCTCAGACCTACATACAATTTATTCCTTGGCTTTGACTTCACAATTAAGCACTGCTTGGTTCAGATCTATAGTATAAAATCCCCCCCAAAAATTACTTGTAGAATAAATGTTAAGGCATTGTAGTTTAAGTTCAAAATGACAAGTATTAAAGAGCATAGCACTGATGAGTTGTCGAAATAAGGAAATTTGATCCAAGCACAAAGCATGATTTAAAATCAGCCACATATATCCGTTTGTCCTCAATTATTTCTAATAACTGAAACTCTACACTTCTAATCCACACTTCAACCAATAACAACTCTCATTGGTTGTTGCAACCAGTGGTTGAGCATTTAGTGTTAAGACTATGTTAAATATATTTGATATTTGCATGGTAATTATTAATTTCAACTTAACTAAAATGCTGGTTTCATTGAATTAACATCATACAGAGCAGTATGATGTTAATTCAATGAAATACACTGCAAAAGTAATGCCACATGTTAATGCTGTTATTTAGCTTCTATTTTGACTACCAGGCTACCTTAAGAGACTACCATTTATTTAAACATGACTGCAAGCAGATCTTAAGTTGTCAACAAGTATTAAAATTCATATTCCACTTTTAACACATCACCTTTTTTAAGTACCATCCAGTCAAATTCACTATTTGGTTGTTTATCACATTAGCAGGGCTCCCACTTGCAAGATCAAGTTCAACATTGTTTGTGAATTTTCATTTGACAACTGAAGAGTCATCATAATGCTGTTCAATAATTCATGTATCCATCACTCACCTGTAAGATATGCCTTCTGTTAAATCTCAATAGTTGCATGATCAACAGCTTGTTGGTCCCATTAAAAAAAATAAAGCTCACTCACCACTTGGTCATAACCTGAAAGTCCACTACCTGGATTTACTATAATACACAAACTCTGCTCTTTCCACACCAGCAGCACAGCATCATCTGTACCCCCACATTTCACTTTTATTAACAAACAGATAAAAAAAAGTAATCTATGCACACGTCTATATTCAGTTGGACATGGCTCTTGTATCTTTTGAGGTTCAACACTCCTTGAGTTTTCTCCAGACCAAACTATTTCCAGTAATGCCCTCTACAGAGATTCATATAGCTTTTACAACTTTCATAAAAAATGTTTTTACAAATACTCTCCGGTTGTTTCTGATTGGTTGTCAGACACAACCAATAAGAGCCAAGAAGAAGGTCTTAGCACTGTCAATCATCCGGATGTACATGCTGGTCACAGCCTTTCCATTACACAACAGCTGGTTGACCACCATGGAGTTTGCCACAAATGCCCGTGTTAGTTAGCAAGGCCACTGATCACAGCAGTTAACCAGTTTTCCTGGCTAGAACAGCTTTAGCACATTTAGCAGCGCGTACACGAGTATGAACGACAGCGCTGGTAATATAGTAGCCCTGGGAGGAGCTCCATTTTTTTTTTTTTTTTTACAGATCATCTGTCTCACAATATCTTGACAGTATTAAAGTAAACATGTTTTGTAAATGTTACATACTGCTGGTGTTAAGCATGTTTTCCATTAAACCCACTTTTCTGTGCTATAAAATATTTTATTTTGGTTTGATGTAATCTCTGTTTAAATAATGTTTTTATCAACAGCAAGAAAATCACAACTAACACAAATGCAGAAAAAAAAAAAAAAAACAGCCTATGTGCAGCTAACAACGAGTGATCAATTATTCTATTGGCCATTTTTATATTTAACTGGATAAAAAATGTTATTCTGCAGAATTTTCATTTAGCTTAAGTTTATTTAATGCACTATTAGAAGTGCATAAGAAAAATGAAAATAAATCATTAAATTTCTCTTTTAAATGAGAAAAACATCTTGCCCAATATGCAATATATAAATCTATTTGCATACACTTGATAATTGTAGCACGGTATCCAACAGTATCTAAGAAAATGCTTCCGACATGTGAAAAGCTCAGCCCTTTCTGCTCAACATCATTACAATGTTGAGCTATTTTTTTTGTTTGTTTGTTTTACAAAATGGTAAAGCTAAAACTAGGCCATTTCAGAAGGGTAAAATATTTTAAGACAAAGGTGTTTAATCTTAATTGTATATATTTTTGTACCATTTTGGCTTACTGTTATGAAGGTGCTGTTCTTTCAGCAAATGGCATGTTTTAGAGGTTGTATCTTAATTAATCGATTACTAAATTGACAATTATAGCAATAATTGATTAATCACGATAAGTCCAATTATCCATGCCAGTGGTATTTAGTTAGTCCTTCAGGGGTAATTTCTTGCATGTTTTACATCTCTGCCTGATTCAACATACCTGAATGAAACGTAGGTCCATTACCAGGCCTCTGCAGAACCTGAGGACATACTAAAAAGGCAGTTCAAGCATTTGAGCTGTGCTGGAGCAGGAACACATTTAAAGCATGCAGGTTATGGCCCACAAGGTTATGTTATGCATTTCTGCTCTATACCAATGACAATGGCCCCAACTGTCAACAGATTTTGAAGCAATACACCAACTGTTGGAATGTGGTGAAAAGCAGATTTGTGCTATGGATGTGCAGCCAAAAAGAACAAAGACAATGCTGAATCTATGATCGTAAGGACGAAGGCAATTTGATCCAATTGCAAAATAGTGCAAGGGAACCTAATAAAGTGTCCAATAAGTGTAAGGTTTAGTATAATACTCCTTCAATTGCACACATTATAATGCAGTATAGCGGTAAAGTATTTAATGCAACATGTAAAAAGTAAAGCCAAAGGACAAGAAGCATCTATTGGATAAGCTTACTGAGTCAAGGTTTACTTCCAGGGTGGGTGGTATTTTGAATGGAGGAACACGATGCTAAGCTATAAAAACAAAGACGTAAAATGGTAAAAATATTGAATTGTGTTAAGTATTTCAAGACAGACAAGTATAAGCTAAATCAAGTTCCCATAATCAGAAAGTGAAGAGCAGACAGTTGGAAAAGATCACTGCAGGTGAAGAATGTCAATTTATTAGCCAGAGCAAAGGAGAGACTCCACATCAGGTATGGTAATATGATCATACAAATTTGTTCACAGCAATATCAGAAACAAATACGAGCTTTAAGGTGGAAACATCAGAATCATGATAGAACTTACAAGCAACATAATGCTAAGAAACTAAAAACACTACAGACTTCATCTCAGAACTCTACAGTCCAAACACCTACAAAACATTTTCTGCAGAAAGGGGTTTGGGGGTATTCAGAGAAGCATAATTAAAAAAATGCAGTATCATAAAATGTGACAGAAAAAAAGAAATTAGCAGCTCTGTTAAAAAAGAAAAACATGACTCCACTATCTTGCCATTCCACATCCTCTATGTGGTAACACTGACCAATGCATCAGTTTTAATCAGCATTATTTTAATAAACAATAGGGGATGTAAGCATAATCACCATTGCAACAGGTCACAAACATTTAATCGCAGCAAAGAAAGCGTCTCAATTTCAAAATTTAAATATGGATTATGAGTTCAACACAGCGGCAAATTTCATCAAAGCAACATAGGATGTAAAGATTTGAATGCAGCGACAGTGCATGTAAATTTTTACCATATCAAAAAAACAAACATTTTATCACAGCATCATACTGTGGTTGTTCATCTTACCAAGCAACAGAGCATGTATATTTCAAACCACAGCAGCAGAGCATTAAGCACATACAGCAACAATGTTTGACACTTTACAATAAGGTTATCAGAGCAAAGAAAGACAGATGACTGTAGACAACATGATGAGGGAAAAAAAAGCTACACTCTCAGTGAAAATAATATGGAAGGACCAAAATCCTGCCAACATCATTATAACCATCATATTCGCAACCATTGTGGGTTTGTAGAAGCAAAGTCAGTGGAGCAAATGCAGAAAAATAACCAAAAAACAAAATGTGGATTACAGTCCTTTATGGACAGCCTGCAAGTGGCAGGGCTTACCTGTAGGTATCTACACAAAGGAGGAGTTTTGGTAATGACAGTCACTGAGCTGAAGGTCTCAACAAGGTTCTTGACAACTGGCTTACTTCAGAATCAGTCATGGTTTAGCCAGAGTTGTTGATCCAGACGAATGTAAAATCTTATTTACAGTCATTTATTAATAATATTTAAATCAGGTTTATTTTAACTTTACGTGCTCCAATAGGTCGGTCATTAAGTTCCATTACTGCAGCAGTGGCCTCATCTTGGTTCTGGAAAGCCACCATTGCTTCACCATTTGGCATGCCTTTATCATTGAACTGTAAGCAGACTGAGCCTGGTACCACCTGGTAACCATAGAAGAAGTCCATAATCTCATCCACAGTTACAGTGAATGGCATGTTCTGAAGCTTTACGATTGTTGGACCAGCAGCATTACGCTGATTGTTGGGGTTGTTGGATCCTCCAGGGGCCGGAGGGTTCCGGAGGGCTTCGTTCCCAGGAGTAAACACTTGCTGTCCACCTGCTGCTCCACCACTTGGAAGTCCCTGGTTATTGGTGGTGGTGTTAGGCCCTCCACCCCGGTTCTGTCCTCCTCCTCCACCTCCCTTTCTATTGCCATTGTCAAACGGTACTAGGCCTCGAAGCCCATCCTGGCCAAAAGGAGCTCCTCCAGTAGCTCCAGGGCGAAAACCAGGTGGCTCCAAGATAGGAGCGCCAGATATTCCTGGAACCAGAGGAGGAGCAACACCTAGATTTACTTCCCCTAACCCTGCTGCCAAAGGAGGCATGGGAGGAGGACCTGCAAGCCCGTTACCTGGGGCAGAGAATGGTGTAACAAACGGGTTACTGTTGAGGTTGCCCATGGTGTTTCTAAGAAAGGTAAATTCATCACCACTCATGGCTGCAAAGGGATTAATCTGGGGCTGCTGGGGATTAGGTGGTGCCTGCTGGTGCTGGTTTTGGTTCTGATGGCTTTGGTTGCGTTGACCTCGCTTGTTTTGAGGTGGAGGATTTCTCTCAATCTCTTTCATCTGTTCAAAGGTCACCAAATGGACGAAGGCATCACGGCCATTGAGTTTTTGGCGGTGTAGCCTTTCAGTTTTGCGAGCATCCTCCTCAGTTCTCAGCTGTAGGATGGCCTGCCCCAAACCATTGCCATTACTATCTGTCAGGACTTTCAGCGTTTCCTCATATATGCCTATACCATCAAAAAAGGCACGGACATCCTTCTTGGAAATGTTGTAGGGAATGTTGCTAATGTGTACACAATTCCTTGGTGTTTTCATGCCATCTAAGTTCTTGCCATCACCTTGTCCTGCTTCACGTTTGCGGATAGCATCAATCTTTTCTAGCATTCCTTTTCGGCTGATTGGATGGACCTGGATAAAGCGGGAGCCCATGTATTGCATATGAGCTCCAAGCCCAGCCTTGTAGTCCTGTTCTGACTTAAATTCAAGGAAGCCCTCCCCTGTAGCCCGCCCATTTGGGCCATAAGAAATAAAGACACTATCTTCTACAATGGCCAAATTGTTGAAAAACTCCTTAATTTGTCTCTTGTTGGCCTCATAAGGCAGACCTTTCAGATAGACACAAAACTCCTGCCTGTGAGGAGATCGTGACCTCTCTCGTTGATCTCTGCCTCCAGGACCAACATTGATGCGACGGTTCTGATGATCATGGGGCTCATTATGTAATTTACTAGTATTATGAGACACATGGCTCATCCTACTGTCACTGATGCTGGCCCACTGATGCTCAGAGCCCGGACTGATCTCAATGAATCTCTGGCCCATCATGCCACCACCTCGCTTCAAAGCTTCAAAACTATCCTGGGGCAAGAAGAATTTGACAAAAGCCCTTCCATTTGGTCGACCCTGCCCATCCCTCTGTAGGCGAACCCCATCTACTCCAAGACCTCGAAAAAAGTCCCTGACTTCCATCTCCGAGCAGGAGAATGGGAGATTTTGGAGGAGAACATACAATTCATCAGGGTTTGATCCCCCTGCTCCAGTGGCAACAACTGCTGCAGCTTTCATATGAGCTTGAAGGCCAAGTGAGGCCAATGGAGAAAGAGGGTTGAACAACATGGGATTAGGGGTTCCAAAAGGCAGACCTGAGCCCAGTCCTGCTGGGGGAGGTAAGGAGGGGTTGAAGGGAGGTAGAGAGGACATATGAGGAAGGTGGGCTATAGGTGGGACTGGAGGACCTTGGGATAAAGGTGTAACAGAAGGAACGGGCGGAAGGGTGGACACTGGAGGAGGAACTGAAATAGTGGGCAGTGTGGGCATTGGGGGCATGGAGGGCATGTTGGCAAGAGCAGAGATGGGTGGAGGACCAGCATTAAGTGATGATAGAGCTGTGGAAATTGTGGGAGTTGAACTATAGTTATTGGGGAAGCTTGATGCCACATTGGCCATGGTTGCTGCTGCTTTGTTAGTTGATTGGTCTTGTGATGAGCTTACAGCAGTCACTGAAGCTGGGGTGTTTGTAAAACCCTGATTCCCATGACTACTAGATCTCCCTCCTGCCCCACTTTGCACCGTCGGTATGGAGGCTGTCAGTGCTTGACGGTTTGCATTTCCAGGTGTGGGTGCCGTTATCTCTACTGGCCCTGCTCCAGCTTCAAATCTACGGCGGCTAAGTTCAATCATGTTCTGCATTTCTGTCTTGCTGCTGAGTAACAGTGACACTTTAGAGCCTTTAATGGACCCGCCTGTACGCATCATTCCTAGTCGAGCATCCTCATCTGTGGCGAACACAATGAAGGCTTCACCATGTTCCCCACCCACGATGTGAACTCCCCCATCAGGAATGGTTAGGCCGGAGAAGAAGTGTCTGATGTCCATGGTCCCAGCCACTATAGGCAGACCCTGCAGCCTGATGACTACAGCCATATTGACTGTTTAACAACAGCCCTACAACCTGGGGAGAAAGCAATACTACCATCAGATGAAAAGCAGAGGGAAGCAGAGAAGTTTCTAAATGTTTCAAACTTCAAACTATGCAGGCAAGTAACATAAAATTTTTGATCATGTAGAAACATTTTTTTCAAACTTTGCAAAGTTATTTTGGCCTCTGATATTGGAAACCAGAGGTGTTTTGAATATATAAAAAACGCATCACTTTGAGAAATGTTTAAAAATGAAAAGAACTAAAAGGCCAACCTCTAGCAAATTTGGTAATCTTGATTCAGAAAAAACAATCAAATTATGAAGCACATTAGATTTTTTTTGCTCTTTAAAACAAATGGAGGCTATGAGCATGAACAAAGAAACTCAAAAAAGCCAATATTCAGAAGGCTCTGATTTCACACTGTAGTTTCATGCCAACAAATAACTGAATCAAATCAATAACTTAAAAGCTAAAAATAAAGTCCAAAATGTTGCCATGTTTAGAATTGTTCATGGGCTAGACACGGATACAAAAAGGCCAAATACCTGTGATCAATTGATATTAAGCAAACAGGTATACAAGCCATTTCATACAATACAAATCATCTAAAGACAGTTTGGATAATAAGTACCTTCTGTTTAATCCAGCAAATGTGTTTAGCTTGTAGAAAACCTAAAGCGTACACGTGAACATTCTGATGTCAAATTACCCTGATGCGTACACTACAAAAATAAAATAACTCAAAGTGATATGAGGCATAAACAGATTACTTTTTGCTGACAATGGGGGGAAAAATCCTGTAGTACTATTTTACTCAAGCATTTCATGGATCATCAAAGATTGACAAACTTACTTTCAAAGTAAGATTTTCTCATTTAATCACAATTTCATTAACAGAAGGATATAATCACACTTTGCTAAAAAAAAACAAAAACACACATTGTTACACCTCAAGTACTAAAGCTAAACTGAAGTTGGATCAATTTCTTGGACACCTTTAAAAAAATCTTATTTTCAACATTGTAAAGCAACCATTCAGCTCCATAAAATATTTTTTTAAAGTCTTCTCATCTTAGTCCATTTGGGATGCATTGACACAAGCTCAGTTTGGTCAGCTTTAATCAAACTGTAGTACATTTGCTTAGAAAGTCTGGTACATTTTGGGGGAGGTGAATGCACAATTGAATTCTGAGTGAACTATGGCTGGCCTAAAAACATAGATCTCAGTTTTGTTGACGTGAACAGGCACAGTTCAAATATGATTGCCAAGCGGACTGGAGACCACTCCAAAAGCAGGAAGCAGACTGTAGTGCAAGGCATTCTGAGTAAATACAACCAAAACAAATGTGCAAATCTATAGTGGAAGAAATTGCGCGGGACCCTTTATCAAAGACAAGACAAATACTACATCCACTAAAATTTGACACCTCCACATTTTTATTTACATTAGGTGAAGAAGGAAGTTGTGCTCAGTATCTTCTTCAGAGGTTTTTGTGCAGTTTCCTTCAGTGATTATTGGTGCAGCGTCACCACAGGCGAAGGGGGATCAGGTTTTTCAAAGGGTTTGGTTCGTTTGACACAATGCAATATGAAACTGAACTTCACCAGATGAAATTGTGACAAGTATTGTGATTTCGGACCCAAACTGAACCGAGTCTACCGGACAGTTGTGAAAATAACAATCTGGCCAACTGTTGGTTCTTGACTTTCTTTAAAAAGTCTTGAGTGGGGCTGGGCAATAACTGAAAAACATTTATTTCAAGTGAGCTAAACAAATGGCTCAAAATTACTGTAAATATTTACCATTTGTATGCAGTCACTTGTATTCAGTGACTGCATACAAGTCACTGGAAGCAAACGATCCTGAAGGTACCACTGACGTGTTCCTCTAACAGCTCATCTGGAAAACCAAGTGTGTCTGTTTCAGGTGAGAAGAGGCATCATGGCCAGGGATACTGTATATTGAGATTTAACCCAATTAATTGAGATATAATTTTTGAGGTCAAATTGCCCAGTCCTACCTTTAAGTCCAGAACAGATAGCTGCTTCCAGATTGAAAACCTACTCCAGTGTATAGAGAACCAAGTCATCTGAAAAGGAGAACACATCTGTGTGTCTTCCGTACCAAGAATCAGCTGAGTGACCAAAATGAAACATTGACCAATCCAAAACTAAGTCCAATCTTTTTCCAATCTCTGAAATCTTCATATTGTTCCACTAGCAGATTTTGAGAACCACACTTGGTTAACCATTTACAGTATCAATGAGCTGTTCCAAAATTAAGTCAGAAGAAGCACAAAAGCAAATTTAAAAGAAAAATGTACTCTGTATGTATTAATATTGGCTGTTCAGTCAGAGTGCTACAACAGACAGCTCCTATTATGCATTTGCTTAATATTTCTTTTCTTGCTGTTTGATTTGGTACCTAACCTTTTCGGGTAGGAGAAACAGCCTTCTGCCATAAGATACCAATTGGTACCACCTTGGAAAACTTTTAGTTTAACTAGCAAAAGGAGGAAGACAGTCTTGAGCCAAATTCAACAGATGCCAGAAAGGCACAGCTCAACAGTCATTCTAGCAGAACTGATTGCCAATATAACATTCAATACATCTTAAAAGGTCAACTACATAATATTGTCTGTATCTATTTTTAAATAGTATATTTTTTAAATTAACTCCTCTTACAGACATGGTGTGATGCTACCTCTGCTTCTGATAATGACTAACTGAACTCAAGAAAAGTGTGCTAAAAATAAATTTTTATTGCTGATATTTAAAGTTCATACAACAAAGCAAAGCAAGCTAAGATAAATTGGTTTATCAAAGTTTTAAACATTTTTGATGTTTCTGGACCCTACTATTGACTTCAGTAAAAAACAAAAAACAAAAAAAAAACTCTTAACTGTCTCTTCTTAAGAGAAAGTTGTATTTTTCTTTTACCTTGGAATGCAGAGAAATCGGCTTTGTTTGCTCAAGCTAGTCAAATGTGGTGCAAAAATAAATCTCATGCAGTTCAAACTCACCAATGCAACTAAGCAGTGTGTATACTTTCACTGAGTTACAGGATTTCTGCAGGACACTGAAACCTGGTGAAAGGGTCAGAGAAACAAACATTCCTGTTCAAAACATTGTTCATACAGCAAAATGACATGAAGTGCGAAAAAGTGAAAGGTGTGTTTCAGTAACTTGCAAAATGTATTTTATAATTTAATCAGTGTCAACAGCTAACTCTGAATCGGACTCAAAATGTGAAGAATACCATATTAATGTATGATTGCCTAAAGGTTTAAAGTGAACAAACATACTAAGATTTATCAAAACTGAACTTTGAGAATCAACTAATGACACACGCCTCCCAACCTGAAAGAGCTACAACACTTTTAAATGTTGAAATAATCACAGCAAAAAACAAAGTTATCCCACAAATCCAAAGGACTCAGCCAAGTTCTGATGAAACCAGATCTCAACACCAAAAAATCCTCTGGAGTTATCTCACAATCAGGCACTCAGCAAAATCTTACAGATATGCATCTTCATACATCTGAGTCAGCAAACAGCGCTTCAGCGCCTCCTTGTACAACACATCAGAATGACCATCTCAACCAGCAAACATTATCATATCAACCAAACATTAATATTATGACAGCAGGAGAAACTCTGTAGACAACAGAAACATTATCGTTAATTTTTAAAAAGAAATCTTAGGAACATTTATTGAGAGCAGCATTAGCATCATGCCAACCAGAGCAACATAAGCATCATATAAACCACAGCAATGTTCACAACTGATTATCAGCAAAGAACAAGATAGCAGCTGATGAACAGAAAAACAGTAAAAAAAAGAGCAGAGCAATATGGCAGCTAAGACCAATAAAACACGCAGAGCAACAGAAAATGGAGCAAACTTGCCACTTGTAAAATCCTATGCATTGCCATCCAAGATTGAGGGGCCACTGCCCTCTGTAACTCAAGCAAAGCTAAAATTGTTGAAAACACAAAATGCCTTCATGCCTGCAGTGTACTACACAACATGATACTCAACATCATCAACCCCAGAGAATCAAACGCTACACTGCAGATTACACAAAAGACAACAGAGATGAAGGACAATTCTTTCAATGCTTTGAAAAGTAATCTTCACTGAAGTTGTAATGATCCTCTCACATTGGTGTCAATGTACCCAAGAAGGCAGCATAAAGAGGAGGAATAAGACCAAAGTAGAGTAGAAACCAGGAGAAGAAACCATCCAACCAACCCTGGATACTCAAGGAATAGCGGTGCAAAATGAAGCTGGAAAGATTCAGAAAACCACTTCCTGCAAAAAGAAGAAAAAAATGCACATTTTTATTTTTAAACAGCAAATTCAGAATCGGGGAACAAAACAAACAATACTCCCCAAGTTTTATTAAAGTAATTAAATCATTAGGAGGGACATGCCAACACAACATGGAGACCAAATCTCTGACAAAACAATAAGACAGCATCAAAAAAATCTGAGGTCAAATCAACATGCCTTTTCCAACCTCTTGCTATTATTGCAGTCACTGATCATTTCTGACTCTGCTTGTACAAAGTTCCACTGGCATCCACATTCTTAACAGGAATTTATCAAAATAATTGTTATATTTAATAATCTTCAGTAATTCAGTCCCTTTATATGCAAAACTGAAATCATGCATACAAGATATAAAGCCATTCAGAACCTGCATTATGTTCTCCAACAAGAGTACTTTCAAGTAAACATAAATTATCAAACACACCACAAATGAGCAAAAAGAAAACAGAACCACAAAGGCCACTTTTTTCAGCTAAAGTATCATCATACTCAAAATGCATGTGTGGCAAATGTGTTATTTTACTGTAAAATAAACTATTTCTTGCACTGCATTGACCATTTGCTCTGCTTTAGAAAAAAATATATTAATGAGAAGCAAGATATGCAACTTCAGGGCAAACAGTTAAATCATGTAAATAGAGAGAAATAAACCAGTATCAATTAAACTGAGATTTAGGCTCTCACGTTTTCATAGGATTCAATGGAAATTAATACATTATCCCAGAATTCAAGCTTTTAAAACAATGGCTTCGGCTGCACACACAGTCTTAGTTTAGAAGTCCTATGCTAATTTGTTTCGAAAATGTTGCCAAAACCCCTATATAATCTACACGAACATATACGACATGAAATAAATTACTTGAAAGAATTGATCTAAGTTCAAGTAATGAATTAAGTCAAGACATGCCATTATCATTGCTCCATCCATATTCTGTACACCCTTGTCCTTTAGAGGGATCGGGAGGGGTGCTGGTGCCTCTCTCCAGCTAACGTTCCGGGCGAGAGGCGGGGTACACCCTGGACAGGTCGCAAAATCTGTCGCAGTATCATTGCTCCAGTTTACCTTTACTTTAATCAAACTTGATTCTTGAATGAAAATACTTCGAAATAAAATACTTTGAAAATATTTTGTTTGCGTTTACAGCTTCCTGTAAGCAGCCGTAAACACAATGAATCAAACGTTAATCAGCTAATCTCATTGTGAGCTGTACCGTGTAGAAAATAATGAATTTCGGCTAGCTAGCTAAGGGTAAGTGGCAACCAAAAAACACGAGATTTCGAGCAAAACCATGCTAAATATTTAGTCAATGCTGTGCAATCTAGGCAAAGCTTCGACACATATCCTCTACACACATTTTCTAAAACTCGTTATTGACTAATTCCAACCAGCGTGTTTCATTTGTATTAGCATCCATTGAGGCTAACCCCACATTAGCAGCTGTAGCTGCTGGTGAGACCTGCTAATGGGTGTTTTAGAGCTGAAAACCGAGCAGTACGCGGGCTTTCCGAGCCGCTTGAACAGTGTCATTAAGCGGCCTGTCGAATGTGGATTCTTACCGAGGAATTTTGTCAATTTATACACTGACGTTTTAGTCATACACGGATGTCTTTTCTTCTCTCTGCAGGGTGTTTCTTCACGAAATGTCGGCGCAAACACCGCGATAACAGCAACGATGACGCGAGAGTGTGCAGCCTCCGCTCCCTGCTGATTGAATCTGGCTAAAGCAAACTCTTCTTAATTTTTATTGACAGTTGGCAAAAAAAAAAAAATGTCGGGTAGGCATTATCGCCAATATAAGTGGAGTGTGGTTCATAAGGATTTCATTTATAATATCTAGATCATATATATTGATATTAAGGCAAACTCACTTCGTCCAATAAATACATTTTAATCTATTGAAAAATTTAAAACCATGCCAATTAACTAAAATATTCATTTGTGTCAGAAAATAGAACAATTCATCAGTAAAACATCAGTTTAATTTATAGACATTTCACTGCACTTTAATCCAGATTGTATGTATTCAGACTTCTTTATGTTTTACATTTCAATCCATGTTATTTGTTTCGTATAGAACATAAAAAATATGCTCTCTGCAAGGAGAGTGAAGTTTGTCGGAATTTTGGGGAAAATACTGGGAGTTGAGACTGAAGCAAAGGTTCAGCTATCAAAAGGAGTCAAAAATACAGTGGAATAATTGAGTGTTAGAGTGGTCTAGTCAAAACCTACACCCACACCAATAGAGAATACATCTAGATGTAAATATTAATTTTTCACAAATAATCTCCACCCCCAAGATCACTGAGCTTGAGCTGTTTGACGAAGAAGAATGGGTAAACATTTAATTATCTAGATGTGAAAAACTGGTTGAGACACAATGAAAAAGATTTGCAATTATTAAAAAAACATGTCCGTCCTTCCACTTTGCCTTTACCTTATGTTGGTCTCATCACACAAAACACCCTAAAGATGGTGGACATATTGGAGCATGATATATAATGTGAACATGTATCTCAGCATGGTGTTAGAAAGAGAAATATTTAATTATTTCAGATAAAGAAAATCAGTAAAGATATGAGAATGTGAATACAGACAATGGATGTTTTTCCTTTTCTTCAGTTTGTTTTCAATGGTGAGCAAAAAGTGTTTCATCTTCAACAAGCTGAATTGTTTTCCTTTGAATCATAAATCATAATGCATCATAAACTGTGCATTAACCTACAGTGTATGTGTTAAAATATTCAATGTTGTTATTTGATCAATGTCATTTGATTTTAAAGTTATTAGTTTAAGTGAGCTGTTGACAATATACTCATTTTTTGGCATATTTTGAAGGTCCACTTCAACTCAAACACCAGCCAGGTGGAAGTGAGGTACTGGTGCTAAAAGTTGAGCTACTTGGACCTTTCGAGTTAGCCTTTAACTCTTTAGCAGAGTTAAAAATGAAAGAGTGATATGACCTCCTGTGTAAACAGAATAAAAGAAAACACAAAATGGTAAAAGTCTTGATTGCATAAACATAAAGCAGTGATTTTATTGGTTACTAACAAGCACTGTGTAACAGCAGAAACTGTGGAGTAATGAAATACAACAGCTGGAGGAGCCGAGGAATAAAATACAGCTCTTAAGAGATGTTTACATTTACTTTCATAGCGTTGATTTGGAAAACAATTTTCTGAATTTCTTTAAACATCTCATATGGATGTTTGTCAAATTTCTGTTTGGACATTGTTTCATCACAGTTGATTTATTAAGGATTACAGTCTTAAGAATGTCCCACACTAACTAATGAAGTGGATGTTTAAAATGACAACCAATGATGAAGGTTCAACCTGCTTATTTGATGGGAAAACTGAATAATCCAGATGGATCATAAAAAAGAGATGAGACAAACTGACACTTGTGCATAGATTCACACTGTACGTTTTTTGCTCATGAAGTGGACCGTTTCCTATCCATATTCCATTTTCATGTAACACTTACTTTATCAAAAAAAAAAAAAACAGAGTGCAAACACTCCCATACAAATACCTGCTTTCAGATGTAATTGAATTCAACATTTATAAAAATTCTTTTCTTTTCATCACTTTTTTTTCATCACTCATTAACGCATCACCTTGACAGGAGGCAGCATCATGTGGTGGGCATGCGTTTCATCCACAGTGTCAGTGAAAGTGCCGATAGTTGAAGGCAGATGTTTGTTTTTTTAAATATTGCATCAATATTACCTAAATTTTTTTAGATATATTTATAAATCAACCATATACATTTAAATCCCCTACCATCATAGTTCGCATTGAGTACAGCACTCAAAGACACATCAAAGTCTCTTAGAAAAAAACAGGTGAAGCTGTCAGACGAGTGGATATGCTGAAATTTTGGAGCAAGTTGTTTATCTCCTCCTTTCGTCCATGGAGAGAAAATGACTAAAGAAGTGAGAAGGAGAAGGAAGATGGGGAAAAAAATGGCCAAATTAAATGTGATGACTTAGTTCAAGCTGCTTTTCTCCTTTTTACATTTCATATTTTAAGATCAAAGTTGGATTTGTAAACTGAGTTTTACCTTAAAAAGCTTTTAACCAGGCTTTGACATCAGGATAATATTACATCCATGTAATTCAAACTGATACATACTGCAGCATGACTGCATCTATATATAAAACGGTAGTAGATGAATGGTCACTGTAAAACATTAATATAAATAAGAACAGCTGGCAAAACATGCCAGTTTTTTCTTTTGCTTCTATTTATTTTAAATGATGTAATAGATTTTTCCTCTCCTTGCATCTTACTCAAAAATGGCACAAACTACATATTCTGTCCATTGTACTCTATTGTTCTATCCCTTATCATGATTTGTAGGATTCAGCTTATTCAGCTTTCAAGCTGTATCTCAGATCATATAAAGTTGCACATTTTGCGGAAGCCTTCTTGTAGAATACAACTGCCAGAGACAGCAGTGTTGTTGCTTAATGTCTCCTAAGAGACCAAACGTGAGGAACTTGTACAAAAACAAAGAGCTAGTTACAAACAGACTTCAAGTTGGACAGGAAGTTTGTGCGTGTTTGCTTAGAGGATAAAATAGCTGGACCATCCCAAGAATTTCTTAGGAACCGTAATCATTATCGGCAAGCAGTGGGTGGGGTCTAGTGCTGCGTCCACTTGATGCTCTTCAGGTCGATGCCTTCCTGAACCATCTCCCAGAGAGGACTGAAAAGAGAGGAGACGGAGGAAGGTTGGGGAAGGCAGAATTATTTAATAATATGTTACAGTCAACAATAAGACCTGATCAGATGAAAAGTAAGAGTTGGTCACCTCATCTCTCTGAGTCTGCGGACGTGCTGGATGCATTTCTCTGCTGTGTAATCAACTTCTTGTTCTGTGGTGAACCTACCGATACCAAACCTGCAGCAAAGGGATTCTATTTGATCTTATGCACATAGAGTTTCATTTCAAGACTTCTCACAAGATTAACCAGTGCAGTTTATCTGTAAATATACAGAACTAATTCATTCCAATCCAATCTTATCATATACAGTTATATTTAGGTATTGGCATCTATTGGGTCTGTTTATATGAATGGACTATAATAATTGATTCTATACACCAAGATCTGAACAGGACTGGTTTTATCAGGACTCTTAATAATTTTTTGGTGATGTGACACCAGATAAATAACCCGAATGAAATTAAAATGTAGAGATCCCATAGCCAAAAAAACAGATATCTCCTTTGTCTAGTATTTATACCTGATGGAAGAATGAGCAAGGTCTTCATCTGCTCCAATGGCTCTGAGAACGTATGATGGCTCCAGAGAAGCTGATGTACATGCACTGTACACACACAAACACTCTTCTTTTTAAAAAAAAGTAACAACATTATACAGTTTTAAACTCATATTTTGTTAAAGGTTGCAGTCTGACCTTCCAGATGACAAAGCAACATCCTTCAGCGCCATTAACAAACTTTCTCCTTCCACATAGGCAAATGAAAGATTAATGCATCCTGTAAACACACACATTCAGGTTTTTTAGTAAACAAGCTTTAAGTTCAAAACTGTCTTTTAAACTTACTGAACAGAGGCTTTTAGGTCGAATTTAAGAGCAAAACTTTAAAGTTAGTTTTAAGTTTAGAAAAAAAACCTAACTAGATAACAAGAATGAAGGGAAGAGTGAGGAAAGCAAAAATATTACCAGGGTAGCGCTGTTCTGGGTCTCCATTCATGACAACGTCAGGAATCTCAGACATGATTTTCTGGACCAGACGGTTAGCTAGCATGGACACTCTTTGATGATCATACTAAACACATAAAGAAATATTAGATAATCCTCAGGTCTGGTTACTCAGTTTTTCTTCCTGATTTTACCTCCATCTCCTTCTGAGATATGCTGCAGGCGGCTCCCAGTCCGACAGCCAGCGGAGTGGGTACCGTCCCAGAGCGAAGACCTCTTTCTTGGCCACCCCCATTCTGCAGCGGCTCCAAACGAACTCGAGGTCGGCGTTGCACATACAAAGCGCCCACACCTGCAAACAAACACACATGTTACCAATTTACTCTCTCATAATTCATCAAAACCCATAATGAACAAGAGAAGTAAACAGATATGCAGTGGTTTAAGTACATGGGCACAAAAGGGTTAGTTACAGGTATGAAATGGAAGCAGGCTGTTTACATTATTATCTTAACCAACTAACGCTAATTATGCTAACCTTTGGGTCCGTAGATCTTGTGACCACTAATTGACATCAAATCAACCTTCCAGTCAGAGACACTGATAGGAATCTTTCCAACAGCCTGCGCAGCATCGGTGTGCAAGAAGACTCCCTTGGATCGGCAAATCTGACCTGAAAACAGGATGAAGAGTAAACCTTGGTCAGACCAATAACATTAGCCAAGCAACAACAGTTGGCTGATTTACTTTGTGGTAACAAGCGTTTATTAAATGCTGCCACATCTACCGATTTCCTTGATGGGCTGCTTGACTCCAATTTCATTGTTGATGGTCATCACAGACACCAGTGAGGTTTCTGGACGGATGGAGGCCTCCAGTAACTGCAATGACACACACAGGTTTTATAGTTAGTTCTACAGCCTCTATCAAAATTTCACAAACGCCCTGTTACAAAGGGAACATGACACTATGAGAAATCATTTAAACACTTTTTAAACTTATACTATGACATGAATTTGATATAAAAGACAACTAAAACAATCATGTCATTATTTTTATTGGACCAAATCTGGCTAGTAAGCAAGAAAAGAAAACGTAGATAACTTCAAACACAAAGTTGTTTCCTACTTTCTCCCTGCCCTGACTATGTATTGTCATTTGTATGTTGTTATATGTAGAAAAGCAGTTGGAAATTCCTAGTAGCTGACTCTTCTGCAGCGTCAACCTGGGAAGTTTTAGTCTCTTCCTTTGATCTATTTTGGACTATGTTTTCCTTTCAGTTTAATTGCAGAGGATATATTTCATATAATATGTCAAAAGTTTTAAACAGTCTTCTCAAAGACTCATATTTTACCAACACTAAACTTTGATATTTAACATGGGTATGCACATTTGAGAGCCACTGTAGACATTGTCAATGTGAACACTATTGTAGTGTACCTTCAGGTCCAGAAGTCCATTACTCTGGACAGGCAGGTAGGTGACCTCAAATCCTTCAGCCTCCAGGACACGACAAGAGTCCAGAACACATTTATGTTCAGTCTGTGTTGTGATCACATGTCGCTTCTTGGCCTGGTAGAACCTGGCCACGCCCTTCAGGGAGGAATATAAAAGATCAACACCGAGGTTTTTATTATAAAATAAAATGTTATTTTTTTTCTTACATTAAAACAAAACTAGATGTCAGAAGTGAGTTCAGGTTGTCTGTGTGTGTAAAAATAATAAAGTAAAAAGACGGGACCTTGATGGCCATGTTGTTGGACTCTGTGGCTCCACTGGTGAAGATGATTTCTCTGGGATCGGCTCCAATAAGATCGGCCACCTGCTGCTCATGGAAAAACACACAAAGTCAGTGGCTATTTTCAATATTTTTGTACCACTTTCCACAACATGGTCCCGAGTTTTCTCAGCTTTCCCAATAATTGCATAAATGTATTCTAATTTATTCACATGATAACATAATACTAAAGCAACAGAGGGAAAATCTGCATTTAGCAGACATGCAGCCCATCCAATAGCAGATTTTGATAGGGGCACAAGAATAGTCACAAAAGTAAAAAGTTGTACCCCAAATTAATTTTCATGTTGCAGAAGTTAGTATCTGAACAGCTTTAGTAGGCTGTGTGACTGTGTGGGGCAGAAATGGGAAGGCTAAAGGAGAGTTTTTCCCAGGGTGCAATTCATTAAAGATCCCACCACTGAGTACACCTTATCACCACTAAACTAAGGTAGGGGAGCTCTTATCGAAGTATTAGCATTCTACAAGTTGTTTCCTACTTTCTCCCTGCCCTGAGTGAGAGTCTTTATACCTTCCTGGCAGTCTCCATGGCAGTCTCGCTCTCCCAACCATAGGCATGTGTCCTAGAGTGAGGGTTTCCATAGTAATTCACCTGGAATGGCAACATGGCGTCCAGGACTCGAGGATCCTAAATATACCAAAAATAACTTGTTAAACACGCACATAATCCATTAGTTTAGGAAGCTGCATGGTGTGCTGAGCCTGCTTAAAAAATGATCTTAATCAGAGGTTTTAATAGAAGCATAAGTCTCTTTCAAATGATAAAACAGTGAATTTGTTCTAGTAAAGATGGACAGGATTTCATCATGATCAGATAAATCAACTACAAAGAAGAAGTTTAGGAAGTTAAGGTCACACACAAAAAAAACATCCCAACCTACAACGGAATATGGGATATGTTAGCTTGAGAAGCTGATTTTTTTTAAGAGCTTCTTTGCTCATTAGCACTTTGAAGCTGTTGCCACATGAACAGAAGTCATGACTATTGAACTTCAAAATACAGAACTAAATTATAAATGCAAATACAAGGCAAAACAACTCATCATAACTTGTTGAATAATTGACAGGAAAAGGTTACCATAGGAGTAGTAGCCTGGAAGTCCATGTAGAGGGGCCGCAGCTCATCTTTCTCCAGTTCTTGTTTCTTGATCAGCTCTACAGTGAAAAACATAATTTACACAACATTTTAAACTCACTACAAAAAAGTCCAAGACAATCAGAATATTATACAAGTTCAAGATAATTTCAGCACAAAACGTTCTTACTGAATGCAGTATAGCTATTTGTCATATTTTCTGATCTATCCATGCTGATTAAATAATTGACCCAAAATCAGGTAATTGTCAGATATTTCAAAATATAAAGCTACTCTGAAAACAACAATGGTAGTTTGGCTGATGGAAGAATCAGCTGGAGTGCTTAGCCTGGAATCATGCCTGGCTATGTCACTGATTTATTCATCAACTATCTTTACAAAATCAGGGAATACAAAGTGCCATTTTTTGTTGTTTTAAATTGTACTTATCTTCAGAAATAAAAACTACAAGTTAGCAGTATAATAATTAACACACATTTCTTTCAATTGGGAAAATACATTTTTAAGTCAACAAACCAACTAATGCACCAATTGGATTTTATACAAGAGATAACAATTATTATTAGATTGACTTGTTCAGTATGTGCAATATAAAATAAACTCTGGTTGTAAACCAAACGTGAATGGAAGTACAATACATAACATAACTACTTAAAAGCATTAGTGTTATGAAAACTAATGCCCATAAACTCAATTCTTTTTATATGTTGGCCTTTCAGACTCGTTTATATACAGCAATGAAATCGAATAGCTGTGTGATTGTTCTGACACAGTGAAATGACATTTAATTAGATCACAGATATAAGGTTTCCTGTAGCCTACCCCCTAATAAACTGCGTCACTCTGGTGACCAGCTTAATGCTAGCTTCTTTAATTTAAATAAGTAGATTAGATTGCTCCTGGTTGTTGTTACCTTTTTGCATGGATCTAACGGCTGTCCGCTCAGGACACAGACGAAAAGGAAGCCACGAGGCCGGCCTCAGCAGCCGGGAGGAGATGGTCCTGCCCGGGGAAAGCATCGGGTCGGTAGACTGATTTCAGCTAAAGCTCTGTCGACCTCCGTCCACACCAACACTAACTTGAACACCGAAAATCTAATGATGTGAGCTTGATCAGAAAACAAGGTTCCTGATGGAGAAAGCTGAAGATAAAAACTCTTCAAAAAATGTTGCACACGAGTAAAGTTTTGTTTTTATCCGTTAGTCACTCTCTTACATACAGGTAGCAGTAGAATGGGTCAATGTCAATGCAACGTATCAACGTTAGCTTCCGGAGCGGACTTTCAAAATAAAAGACAATAACAATAATAATAATAATAAAAAAAACAACTACAGTAACAACATTTTCTTTTAGGTAATTCATTGACATTTTGAGTAAATATATAAATACAGCTGTAACATTTATTTCCTGATTATGAATAATTAAAATCTAATAATGTATCTATATAGGGAAAATATTACATAACTTTCGTTGTGCAATAAATTACACAACTGAGGTCCATTGTTAAAGACGTAAATGTAAAGGATAATGTTTTATTTACGACAAAAATATTTGAACATGTTAAGCACAATGGTCCTTAAACATTAGCACAAAAGCTGTTCATCTTCTTTAAGTGTCTTGGATGGATTTCCTATTAGCAGCACCTTGTTACAGTAAAAACTGGTTCTCTATTGCTCTAAACCTCTTACACAACAGGATTTCACATTTAAAGTGATACTGCAAACTCCTTACTACTGCAGTGCCTAGTAGTAGTATGGAGTTTGCTGATTTTTATTATACACATTTCTGGAGCTATGTTGTACCATAGCTACATATTTTTTTCATCCTACTAATTTTTCTTTTTTTTAATCAAGATGACAAATCATGTTGCAACAATCTAGTGTCCATCTGAGGCAGGAAACATTTTATTTTTCAGTCTAGGTACTAAGCTAAACTGGTAAATACAAATGCTGACAACAATTTTAGGATATTGTGAGATTCTCACATGTGATATTTGTGAATAATATAATACATAAAAATATTTAGTATTGTTTATATGTAACCATTTAAAATAATATATATAACATCATCTAACTGCTTTTATGTAAAACCACAAATGAATTTTTATTGCTCTCTGCAATAATAAATCTTGATTATTCATTATAAGTTTACTTTGTAAAATACATAAAATATCATTATTTAATGATGGTCGTTACAATTTATATGTACTAACATTTCTTTTCGCTTCATTTTGTGAAGAAAGGTGACTATCATTTTAATTTTCTGCTTCCACATCTCTGCCGTTCAACTACATCGTAATTGTTTGCAGCTTGACTTTACTGTAAAACAGTTGCAAAATAAACGGAAGAAGGAGTTGGGACTTCCTGCGGCCTGTCCGTGCTCTTATTGGCTGAAGGAAATTGTTTTGGTTCCGTTTAGGGCGGGATTAAGGATTTGTATATTTTGCTAGATTGGCTAAAAGGAAACGTTTATGAAACTTTATCAAAATTACATAGAAGCTTTATTTTAATACATATTGTATTATTATGACTTCTTTATTTTTGAAGTGGGGTTTCAATAAATAATAAAATTTAGTTTCATTACATAAGGCCTTTTCTTTTAGTGATCTTTGACAGGTCGTATCTGTCAGGAAGCCTGTCATGCTGCCAAACACCAGAAAAGGGGTTCTTGAATCCCGAACATGTTATTGGAGGCGGTGAACAAGAATTAACGAATTCTGTGTAATTCGGTGAACAAGAAATTCCATATTAAGAAATTCTTTCAAAATAAGATGTTGCATAACTGTGAAATGTAGGTTATATAGAGCATCACATGTTGCAACAAATGGAAATAATATTTAATTACACATTATTACCAAGTGAAAATTTTAGCAGTTTGTATGTGCTGGTTTTTATCTCTTCTAAGATTTTTATTATGCCAAAGATGTACCATTGGTATTTTAGTTATTTCGTTTGGAGGATTCTTTGGGGTTTTAAGAGAACATCAAGTCCTCACGTTGGTACTGACCCCTACTTTGATGACTGGTTTAAAGTACGAAAACTCACCTATTTATTTTTAATTTTTACATAATCATCAACACAGATCTATACAACACGAATTGTGCATTAAGGTATCCGTATTCAATGTTAAAGATTTAATCCAGATTTTAAACCATACCTGATATGACGTCTGCCAGATGTTGTGAAAAGCAACGAGAAGCAGTGAAATACGTCTTACTCAATTGCTGTGCCGGAAGTTACAAATCGGAAGCTAACTTCACTGTCGTGCAGAATGCAGCTATGTCTAAAGGTCTAACTAACGACCTGTAGTTTATTTTACTTAAAAATATAAATATCCATGGCAATGGTGTAAGACATGGGAATGTTTTTACTACGACGGTGGATTTCACCTTAAGGTGAGGATTTTATTTTCAGGAAACTGTGTCTGTTGAAGTGAGAATCTGATGTTGCTATCAGAGAAGCTAACCTGTTAGATTATTTCGGCTACAGACTTCTGTTTCTATGGTTTTGAATTATTTAATCACACAAAAAGCCCTTTTTAAATATGATCTGTGATTAACTGCTTTGGTGAGCACTGTGCGGTCGTGTTTGCACCGGTTTGTATATTTGTTATATAATTATTGTTGTCAGGTTCCTGTTTTACTAAATGAGAAGATAAAGCTGTTCTGCTCGATCTTGACATCTCTTCAGACTGTGATACTGTTTAAAACAGTATCACTGTTTTAAACAGTGATACTGTTTAAAACCAGTAGTTTCTCCTCGGGTTTTGCTTGTTTTATTTACAATAACACGTCGACATAGGATGGAAGGATAGCTTCTAATACTTAGAGATCAAAAATTTATGTTTAAAAAAATAAACGCACTAATTTAGCCATTCTCACTACAGATTATACGGACAACATAACATCTTAATCAAGTCCCCCTAAGTAAAACGTGTCTATTTGATCCCTCTTTTGCATTTTTACATGTTAAAACTTATTTTTACAATGCTTTGTTGTGTACTGTTTGATGCATACTGGTTGCTTCACTTTTTTGTCAGGTTGTCAGCTTTTTATTCAACTGAATACTCTACTTTTAACAAAGCGTTGGAAAATCAAGAGATAAAACTTGTTTGTGAATGAGGAGAACAAGTAGATGGGGTACGGGAAGATGTTGAAAGTCCATAAAGTGTGCAAAACAACAGTGTGTGAGTGTTTTCATTATGTGTACCAACATTATGGACCAGGCAATGTCCAGATACAGTACCATATACAGTATAAGCATGATCAGCTGAGGTTTATAGGTCAAATGTTCAGACCCAAGCTTTTGTTTTCTGTATTGGATTTACATTTTCTTTCCTTCTTTTTTATTTCTTTACCTGTCATGATTTTATGACATTTTGTACATTTGAGTGCTTTTAATAATTTTACTTTGGATTTTTATTGTTTGTAACTGATTTTGTATTTATGAGTTTTTACACAGCATTTGAGAAAAAATAATTCTCACAGCCAACCATGGTGGTGGTAGTGTGGTGATGTAGGCCTTCTTTGCTTATTCAGTACCTGAATTGAAGTCTGAGTGTCAGTCAGTCATGGCCCTGAATGACTTTTTAGAGTGACATGATCATTGCTAAACCTAAGTCTGATTTATATCTCGTGACATTACCTTTAACATGGCATTCATGCTTGAAAACCCTCAAATGTGGCTAAATAAAAGTGCTGTAAGTCTAACTTATGTTGGTGAAGCTGGGAATTAATGAATTGGATAGTTCCAAACATCTTAATGATCCCCAAGACATTTGGGAAAGTTTTCTGTGTCCTGGCAGAAGTGGAAATATTTGCTGTAATAATTATATCTAATTACGGTAATAGAATTAGGTTATAATTAATAATGCTATATTAATTATAACTAATTAATACAGCATTTCAGAAAACCCCCCAAAAAAAACAAGATACCAGTTGTCAGACTAGTGGGGAGATGGTTTAAAGTAGGGTTACTTTAGAAATAAAACCCTAAAAAGGTCAAAGTCCTGACTTCAATTTGCTTAAGACCATCAGCAGACCATTCTTACCTGCAAAGAATCAGACAAGTTATAAGGTTTCTTCTGCCTGATGTTAAAATTTGTTTGATTGATTGTCTGAAATTAAACAGAAATTAGTATTGATAATAAAAATAATAATAATTACCACTGACAGAAGGATTACAAGCCAATAGACACCAACTATAATGTATGGTTTGAGAAGATGGTCACAACCTTTGGTTCCTTAACAGGTGAGGTGACACCATGATCCTGGTTCTCTGCACCAGCTGAAAACTGACGTGTTTGACAACAAAACTGCTGTCACTATGGGGACAACAACAAGCGAGCCATGTATCTACGACAAACTGTCTGAGAGCATCGACATCCTCCGCCAGTCGGGTTACCGGTATGGCATGTCAGAGAGAGAAATTGAGAGATTCATCAAGCAGGTCCTGGAGACCAACGAGCCAAGAAGAGAGCCTCCACAGTTCCCCATTCTAAGAGCCACCATTAAGGTGAAAAACCTGTGGATAATATAACATTCTTGTAATGTCTAACTGTACAGTAGAATTAATGGTTTCTTAATGTTTTAACATCTTTTGTTTTTGTGCAGTTTCTGGTGGCTGTGGGCTTACTGCTGTTGGTGGTGCTGGCCTTCACCTACCCACAGAGCTCCCCCCAGTTGGGACTGGTAAATTTGGGCTGTTGCAACCGGTCGTCCCCCCTTAGCCATATCCGCCTGCTCTCCCTTCCTATTGCCAAGAAGTACAACCTGCAAGGTGGGAAGCTTTGTAGCTTTTACAAAATGCAAACTTCCAGAAGGCTTGTAACAATCAGATCTTGATAGCTTCTGTATCTTGGTGCACAATTTTATAAATTTAGGAGTCTTTCTTCTATATTATGTGTAATCCAGTTTAAGGAATCAACTGGAGCTGTAAATATTAATTCCTAAAGCGACTAAAGTGACTTGGAGGTCCGAAAGGTTTTTAACGTCACAAACTCTGATTTTCATCTTGTATTTGTGTGTGTGGCAGGTTTTCATGAGTGGTGGAGTGCTGGTTCTCTCCGGCAGAGTCTGGTTAACTGTTCAGGATGCGCAGAAATCTCCTCAGTGCTGGAAGTCCCAGAAAGCCTCAGGGGTACTGTGACTCTGCGACGGGGACCTCAGCTGGTTCTGCTGAAGGTCAGAGCTCCATTTGATCAAGACTGGCCATCTGATGAGTCGCCCTTTGTTGCTTTTGGATATTTGGTGCTATTAGATTTACATTTGTTTGGAAGTATTTTTTTCCAGTTTTCTGAATAATATTTAGATTTTTTTTTCCTGGTAAAAAGGATAAACAAGGGTCTGCTGAATTTAATATAAACACAACACTGGTATGATGTGCTCACAACCTGTGGTGATTACAGTTTGACACAAACTGACACATTTGAATTGTGTTTTCAAGAGTGAAATGGATCAGATTTTGTAAAAATTCATTGCAAAAATGCACATTGATCACATATAAATTAAATAAAAACTGCAGCAATAATACACATTCCCATTAGACATTTTATTTTGTAAATTCGTAGTTTTTTTTTTTTATTCATCAACACTGTCGTCTGCAGGGCGGGGAGTCTCTCAGTATCCAGCGGCAGCAGCTGGAGGCGCTCTACTTAGCCCATTCAGGCTCCATGTCAATTCTGCTGGAGGAGGACAATGGTCTCCATAGCGACAACCTCGGCCTCCCTCAGGGACCTGCCAACTTCACCCTGCTCTGGTGTGAATCTATGCCATTTTAGCACATGGATATGCTTTGATTAAATTGTTTCATCGTCTTGCTCAAAGGTGAACCTCAGCACCAGTCTGATGATTGAACCTCTAATGGGTTCATGAATTGTGATATTTGACTCCATCCATCTTCCCATAAACTCTAAAGAGTTTTCTTGTTCCTGCTGAAGAAAGGCCTCTCCTAAAGCATGACTATCCCCATCATGTACAAAACTGGAATAGTGTGCTCAGTGTTATGTGCAATTTTAGCTTTCTACCAGATTTTGCCTCTTTCATTTTAGTTAGAAGGTCTTATTCGGCCTCATCTGACCAGAGCACCTTCTTCCAAATGGTAATTGAGAGTTCACTTGTTTCAAAAATGCCTTTCTTCTTGATTTCCCTTTATAAATGCCTGATTTATGAAGTAGACAGCTAATAGTTTTCATATTGACAGAGTTTCCACCTCAGCTATAAATCTTTACGGCTCCTCCATTGTTATAATCAGGATCTCGGCTGCATCTCTGATTAGCATTTTCCTCGCTGGGTTTGTCAGTCGGTGTGAACAGCAATTTGTTTGTACGTCTGCTGATGTGTCACAGCTTTTCTTAAAGTTGAGAGCTTGATAGGTTGCTAATAGTTTAAAATTGACGTTCCTTTATTTAACTTTCTAAAGTATAAATATATTGCTATTATATGTAGAATTTATTTATTTGTGATTTCATTTTAAAAACTAGATATAAGTAATTCTTGATTTAATAAATTATTAAATTTTCCTGTGCTGAAGCACATTGTCAGGAATCTGTCCTGACTGCCAGGACATATTCTAGAGGATATTGGAAAAATGTGCATATGATCAATACGCCATTTTTGATCAAACTGAATGTCTTTGTACCTACAGGAGGTTCAGTTCTGGAACCAGGGAAAAAGTGTTGAGATGGCTCTTCCCAAAGGCTGAACTCTGCCCCCTGCTGGACAGCGCTGGGACCATCCTCCAGAGATGCCTGGTTATCCACAGCACAAACTCTCAAAGCAAGGCAAGTGAAGCTTGGCCCAGAATCTGAGTGAAGTACGAAGCAAGAATTACAGATACTGAAGGGAAAATATTAGGGTAAAAAAGACCACAAAAAAGAAGTAAAGATAGAATTTATTTTTAACTTGTCAGAATAAAACGCATTGTTCACATAAACTACTAAGAGCATCAACAAAATGGTTACAGATTCAGAAATTATGCATGCCTTAGACTGTCTCTCTGAGATGTCACCGTTATCTGCTGCTGATGTTTCAGGGTGTCAGGGTGCTGGGTTGGCTGGTGGTGGGGGAGGGGCTGCCAACAGTGCGAGTTGTGCCTGTTCAGCGATGCCAGAAACACTGCAGCTCCTTCAACCTTTGGCTGTCACCTGGAGACATGGGTAACTCCTGCTGCAGACACACATTTAAACTCCTTTAGACAGCAATAAAAATGTTTTGTGTTAAAAGATTAAATTAGATTTGAAAGCTTTTTTTTGGATCAGTCCCTCTTTACTCACTATAAATTTCTTCTCATTCTGACCCAATCTCTATCTTGATTTTTGTCTTCTTCTTCTTCTACAGTGTATGCGGACCCCCGGTACTGGCAGATGGAGCTGTTCCCCGGACGCGGCCAAAACATCATTTGTGATGGCACAACCTTTTAGCCTTCAGATGGGCAGAGTTCAGGACTTGGTTGTGACACATAAAGCACCTTTGAATGTTTGGAGCTTGCTGACCTCTGTGTGCCCATTTTCTGCCCATTGTTGCCTTATAATACCCACAATATTTTGTTTATAACATTGTTTTGGTCTGATATGCCTCTGAGAACTGAAACCAACTGCACATAAGGAGATCAGGTGGGGGAGAAAAAATAAGCTCCTGCAAGATTTTCTTAAGAGTGAAGGTCAGAGGAATAAGGAGACTTATTCTTTAGCTGAACTGTTGAAAATTCATCTGTGCTCGTGCCACAGCTTCTAGCTGATTTCTAGCAATTAAGAAAAAAAAAACATCTCTAAAATTACTGGATGTGTCACTGGCTAAAAAGATAATAACACTGGTCCCAGACCCAGGAATCACTGCCACCATCTGCATCCTGTTCAGTGACTTGAAACAATTTTTGTTGCATTCAGATCCACCTCTGTGGAAGAATAAAATTAAGTGAAATTAAGAATGAGTACATGAGGTTTTTTTGTTTTTTTTATATGCCACCGCTGGAAAATGTTTTTTAACGTGTAGACCATCATTATGCAGACACTAAAATCAGACAAGCTCATATTGGGATAATTACATCTACATTTTGTCTGGGTGATTAATTTGGTCATTTGCAATATTGTGTAAAAAAATAGCTTTAAATAGTCCTAGCAGTCAAGCTCCAACAACCTATTTTCCTAATTGTGATGAGATGTTTCTGCCTGAATAAAAATGTAATCATCTTTTTGTTCCATACTATTCTTCAGATACAACCCTCCATGAGCATAAACTGCTCACAAAATACATATGCACATGTCCAAGTTATTTTCTATTCTTTTAGATTACTTTTTCTTGCAGTCTATGCTTGCAGGTTATATGCAAATAACTGCAATTTTATTGTTGCATTTTAGAATGTAAAATAGTTTACTGCATTATTTACATTGTGTAAATTTAGAACTAAACAAGGAAGCAAGAGAAGTAATGTAATGTTTAATCACAAATAAAAAGGAACTTATATTTTGAGTGTAATTAAGTCAGAGCTTTAAATGTAAAATTAACTTCAGTAAAGATGGTAAAGAGCCCCACTGCTCTGGTTCTTGAAGAGTGTAAATGGTAAGTTTATGTCTGGATGGGTTATTCTGGAGAACACGCATTTGATCCCCTTTTGAATGGAGGCAGTTATGGCAACATGTTCTACTAAGTTACCACACAGTTTAGAGAGGGGAGCATTTTAATTTTATGTGTCTTACAAAGCTGCTTCTCCAGATTCTCCAGATGTTGTGACTTTAAAAGAAATATACTGTAATATATATTTGATTATTGCTGCTGAGTTTTGGGGCAAGGTGTGAGTGGAGAAACTATTTAATGTAAGATCCATAATTAAGTTTAAATCTGTCTGCCGAATAGAAGTTCTGCATTTAAAAACAGAATTACCACAGCGGAAACAAATATTTAATCTGCATTAGAAATGTAATAGTTTTATGACAAAATAAAAAAGGATGTTCAGCTTTCTTTTGTATGGCATTATTTTAGTACGGGAATATTAACTTATTTTACTTGTTTCCATTGTGTATTATCCTTTTATTTATAACATATTGTTTTACTCTAAATAGTGTGCATAAATGACTTGATGGTAGTGCGAATTAAAATGTTTATATAAACTCACTTGTTTTTAACCTGACACCTAAGTTTACAGATCAAGAGCTACAAGCCTAATCATGTTCGTAGTGCATCAAAACATTCAATTTCAGTCAATAAAATGTAGTATTTCAAAGTTGTTCTAGTTTGCAGAGGAAATAGATTAACTTATTTTCTTTAAAAAAGAAACCTCAGGATTAATTTTGAAGTTGCCTTTAACTTCAAAGTTGAAGTGATTTGCACTGTTATTTTAGCTTTGCAGCATAACCCTATCAGACTGAGGTTTACCCAGACACATGCTACCTGTACAAGCATGCATATAAAGACTATTGTGTAAAAGGTATTGAAATAAATAAATTGGAAATGATAATTGAATCACAACTTATTTTTGTCTTAAAATGTAATTTCTTTTTCTGTATTGAACATGTGCTCTCAAATAAAATGTTGAAAGTTTCAACAGTTTTTATTGCTACTGCAATAAAATATTAAATAATTTGATGACTTATTACACAACTTTACCACAGGTGCAAATAAATGTGATCAGTGCTAAATATATCATAAAAAGGAGTCATATCCCACTAGCATTACAGTGCAAATAAAACATTTATTCATACTCACTGACAGCTGGTATGTAAATGTTAGAATACCAACACCAATAATTCCTAAATTAATAAAGTCTATGCTCAGATAAGAAAAAGAAAACACAATAAAGATTAGAAAGAATATATACATTTATTAAAAATGTAAGAAATCCATGAATACTTTTTGATACAGTTTTGCCAGGCCAGTTATGGCTTACAACAGGGTCTGAGACAATAGTTAATAGCTGTAGTTAAATGACTTAATAGTTTAATACTATTTATTTAAAATGTAAGCTAAGTAATCAGTTAGGTAAGCACTGCTTTGCAACATGATACAGATATGTTGAGAATAGTGCAACTGAATAAATATCTGCATTGTGATTGTCAGTTTAGTGAAGCACAAATAATAAAAACAACTTGCTTGTTTGGTTTCACAGGTTTTAGTTATTGTACCCATTAGGAGATCTCTTATGAAAAACAATACAAAGACCTACTTTTGGTGTGAGCAGCTCAAACTAAACGCTACCTTTTGCAGATTACAGCAGATGAGCAATTCTTAGAGTCAGATCGCTTCCGAATCTCAGTATCTGACTATATCTAGTATAATAAGACAGAGGAGAAGTCATGATGCCCTGACCCCTTAAAATTCTCTGCATATTCTTTATAGAAACAAACTTCAAATTTGTTAAGAACAAGCAAAGCAAATCTGAAGCAGACTCGGCTGCAGCTGCATTTTGTGTCACGTTGTTCCTGCCAGCAGTGGAGAAGTTTCGGACGGTCTGTTCTGACGAGAAGGTGGGACAGTCCCATCGTACAGATGGCTGCTCTCGAAAACTGCTACTGCTCGCAAGTTTATTTTCTGAAGAAAAGAATAAAGAAGAAGAAATGTTCAGCTTATGAAACGAGATTAGATTACGTATTTTGTCAGTTTACAAACAACAGTGCCCCCTTTGTCCCTGATTGTCCCAGCTGAACAACTGAACCAAACATACGACACAATGAGATTTTTTCTTCTACTCTCATCTTTTTTATGTCTCACTGCAAACATGGAGTCGCATTTTAAAATTAGTTTTCACAATTATGCTTCATGTTTTTTAATTGTCCTCATGTCTTATGACATGATCAGGAGACAGGAGCAAGTGGTGTGTGTGTCCACGGGCTTTTTTTTTTTTTTTATAAAACTAGAGGTTCATATCAGTGCCATGCTCCCAACACCCAGCAGGAAGCAGAACAATTCAGATTTACATCAGGTTAGTCCCCAAATAAAATCTCTCCACAGATGGTGTCAAATTCCTAATGATTAGATGTTGAATTATCTGATCATTTGTTTTCATTAAAAATAAAAATAAAAACGTTTATGCTGTTTTAATATATGTATGTAAAAAAAGTGAAACAAAAAAAAAAAAAATCAAATTAAAATTTGTTATTGAGTTTATTATTGGTTCTTTCGAAAGTACTATGTTTTGGTAAAATAAAACTGATTAGAGTTTTTATATTTAAATTCTCTTCCTGTGATCAAGTTAATTGAATATGTAATGTAATCAACACAGGATGCGTCTGTATTGAAAAGTGTATTTTATGGTTTTGCTTTTAGTTAACTGAGAACATTGTTGCTGCTACTGGAAAAAATAGATACTTTTGAATGCCATATTTTTCTCTGTATTTTTCTGAATGTTGACAGAGTTTGAAAATATAGTTTAACAGCAGCGCAAAACTGAACTGGAGTTTCTGCAACAGTCAGATGTAATTCTATTGAAATAACTTCACATATTCAGCACTGTGGTATAAAACAGCAGGAACAACTACCTGAAAATCTCTGATGTAAGTGAGGAAGAAGCTGATGAAGGAAAAGGCCAGGAACCACTCAGATACCGTGCTGACAAGATGCGGCACGTAGCCCTAAAAGACGACAACACAAACATTAATGCAACAAAATCGACATAATTTTGTGTTCCATTTTATCTGGAATGGAACATATTAAACTAATACTTAAATGTAAGTATTAGATTAGATTTAGTTTTTGTTCTGGTTTAAGCTGTTATTATTATCCGTTTGTGTTTGAACATTCATCAGTCTCTCCAGTATTTCCTAATCATTTTTGCGATCATTTTTGTAGAAAATTAGAAATAAACTTAAAATTATGCTTTAAAAAAAATCCAGGGATCTGCTGATTTTGCTTGAATTTTCATGATCACAGAACTGCAAAAAAACTGGAGAGACTGATTGGTATCTGTAAATGATCACTTTAGCTTCAGTGCTATAATCTGAACTGCATGGATGTAAAAGATTTAATAAATACAAATAATTCTGATGCTAACTGACCGGTTCTCCTGGGATCCAGTGTAGCTTACGGGGTACATCCACTCCTGACAGACTGCTGTACATGATGACTGATGATACAAACACTGACCGACTGTTAAGGAAAACAACTCAAAATGAGCAATTCAGATCTTCAGGTAAAACATCTGTTGCTTCTTTAATTTTGAGACACAGTTCCCTCATTATTACTTCGAGCCAACTTCAAAGCATGCATTTATAGTCAATAAATTTATGAGAACTCACAATAAGTCAGTTTCCCATTGAGCAAAACTGGTAGGTGATTGGAAGGTCAAATACTGAGAAATCAGTTTGTTTTTACCTATTTATTAGGTAAAAACATCAAAATTTATAGATTGAAAAATTCCCACAGTTTTTCAGTCAAAAAATACATCAAACCTAAATGTGTACTTTCATGGACGTTTTTGGGTTTTGATGCATGAATTGAAATAATCTTAACTTTCATTTGTCATTTAATTTAAAGTTACAATCTCTATAAAAACTCCTGCAGGAGATTATTTTTTTATGTGTTTTTGTATCTAGAACAAATTGGAATCACTGAAGAAAAATCAGAAATCACTATCAGACAAGAAAAGCCTTGTTGGTGCATCCCTCATTTTCGTAGATTGGAAAGGAGGCAGAATTTTAGATTATCAATTTCTACTGTCCCTGGATGCATCATTAATAGCATAAATGATCAACGGTCCTAAAAGTTAACTTTTAAAAGAGAAATAAAACTCCTGAGCAATGAGTCAGCAGTTTGTGAAGGAGGAAGTAAGTTGCAAGCCTGTTTTAATTGATCTTGCAAATTTAGTCAATTACATCTTTGGCTTCATGTTTTAATAAAGTTGGTCATTTTCACACATAACTTCCATATTATTTTGTCCAAAAGTGTGATAATAACTTCATACTACACTTGAAATTGAAACAAAAGGCTAAGAAAGACAGTAAAAGCTTGATATGTGTGCCACTAAAATGAGTTGCAAAAGAATCAACCTCAAAGAGAAGCTACACAACAGGTTTTTGTTCTGGAATCTTAATGGATTCCGACTAAACCATGTCACAGATATTTCCTTAAGGCCACAGGAATTTCTGTCATCCAGTGAAAAATTAGTATCATATTTCTTCTTTCATGTGATTGCTACATATGTGCTTCAGAACTGGCAGAGGAAATTTAAGGATACTGCTGATGATGCTGCCCAAGGTCCAGACCAGGATGCTGAGGCGAACCACAAACGTGGTCTTGCTGTGGATGTGAGGCTGCATGTAATGCGACAGCAGCGTCTGAACCAGGATGTAGATCGCTCCGACACCAAATGTCAAAATCGCCCCCACCAAGTGCATGGGGAAAAAGGCTGTCTTCTGCTCAGAGAGGGATGCATAAATCTTTAGCTGACCCATTCAATATTTCAGATATTAAAAGAGCTCAAACTGATCCCAGAACAGCAACACTCACCTGGAAGCTGGCCACCACACACATCCCGAAAGAGCTCATCCAGCCGAAAACTAACCCAAAGAAGTTCAGTCTTTGGAGTTTGACCTCATCATCGAGAAGAGCCTCCACCTGCTTGTAACGCACATACACCGTGGCAATGCCTGCAAACAGCATTCACACAGAGAGGGAGTAATGTTAAAAAACAATGTCTACTGTTGTGTAGATCCCTCTGACAATAAAGAATGAGAGTGCAGATCCACATAGTTTTACCTAAAAAAGCTGAAACATCCATCATGATCCCAAACACACACCTCTCCGGTGCCAATGTTCCTGTGTCACTGCAAGAAAGAAGAAAAAAAAACAACATGATATATTATTTAAAATCACTTTGACGTTTTTGTTTTCTGTCATAGGACCCAACATATTGGGCATGAATGTGACCCAAGACATTCTCCCAGTTCTGACCTGATGTAAGGCAACAGAGGGTCCACATGTCTCAGCACCACTGCTGTGATGTAGGCGAAGACGAAGGATGCCACCGTCCAAACGACCAGAGCAGCGGGCAGGAGGCAGAGACCCTGCTGGAACCACCACATGGTGTCCTCACAGCTTCTTCACACTGTGCTGAGAGACACACGGTCATTAATACCATCATTAGGGTTGTTTTTTTAATATGGATGACATGGCTCACTGCCCTGGGCGTCACTGTCTGAGGGGGCAGCACAAATACATATCACCATTTCCAGTCAATAAGAAGTGAGAGGCACCATGTTGTACAGAGTGTAAGATCTGTAATAAAATCTGGCTTTAGAAAGGTCTATTTGACTGCAATTATGCATTCTTTAAAACACAGTTTCGATTAGCAAATCCTATTATGAAAAAACAGCAAACAAAACAACAACAAAAGAAAAACAACAAAGAGAGAGGGTCTTAGTCTAATTTAAAAAATTTAAATCTTGACTTCCCTCATTCTTGGGAACTGTAGTGTCGGTGTCATTTATAAAAACCAGCCGCCACAGAAACAGTTTCTTCCCCCACACTCTAACAAACTAGATGACCACTTTCACCATTCTGCTATGAAACAAAACAAGCACATTTGTACTAACACAACCTCCATTTCTTTTTTGCTTTTTCTTATAAAACTATGGCAGTACATACATCAATATGTATACATTGTTCCATTTGTCCATGTTATTTTCTCTAAAATGTATATGTTTATATTCATTCGCTGTATGTTGTGTGAGTGAGAAAGTCAAATTCCCTCTTTATGTACACAGTTTTTGTAGCTTTCTAGGTAATGTGAGAGAGATGTCTTATCAGATAGTGGAATGTCCACATTGGGGCTTAAATATGAATACAATGAATCACATTTTATATTAGCTTTCAGCTTGTTTGATCAAATAAATTTCAAGAGCGAAAGCAAAACTAAACGTCTAACTATGTATCAAAGTGTTGTTTAGAACCCATAAAAACATATCACCTGACTTCCAGTCACAAGGTTTTTTTTTGTGATTGTGTTTGAGACTGTACCAGAAATGAGTTAAACTCGAAGGACAACATGCAGTTAACTGTCAGGTTTCACTTCCCCGTTCTCACGAAAAGAAAATTTTTTTTCTTAAAGTGTCATAAAACGAGGCTATAAACGTATAGACTTAAACATTACAAATAAAGGCAACTTAACAGCTTTACAAAACATAGATATACTCTGAAGGAAATCAAGAGAAAGCACATTAAACCAACTTATCACTTTAACAAGCAAACTAGCACAAAAATGCGGATGTTTTTAAACTATTCGAATTCTTCCTTAAGCGAAATAAGATTAAATTTGTTGTGTTTTCATTAAATTCTAACAAACGATTATACACTACGTTACAATATTTGCTGCCTATCATATATTTATATTTTTAAGTTAATTACATTTTATGCACAGTAGATTTTTTTACAATGATGTGACATTCTTAAATGTCACATCATTGTAGAGAAAAGTTCCTGTATTCGGTACCACCTCAGTAAAAATAATGAAACTCACGTTATTCCAGTCTTCCAGGGAACATACCTTTCCTGCGCTGCAACAGCAACCTGGAAAAGACTATCTTGAAAACAAAATAGGGGTTCGGATTTTCTTTAGCTGTTAATTAAAACAAACAAACAAACTTTAAACGTAAAGCATCTGTTTGAGCTTTGAAAATACCTCACGCAACGTCCGCCGCCTACTTCCTCCTTTGGTGAGCTACGCATGCGCACATAAATATTCAAGTGGAATTTTTTCTTGTCTCCGTAGTAAATGACTACTTAGCTCAGAAAATTCTTTATGCATATATATATATATATATATATATATATATATATATGTATGAAAATAAATTTGAGCCCATCTCAAATTTTAGTTCCACTGGGGAGTTAGTTTTGGTCATTTTCAATAGGAAAAACTTGGGTTTGAAAAATTCACTGCACGCTGAGTGCGATTCCATTGTAGCATGTATTTTTATAAATTTAGACAATTATGAAATGCTGCTAAAGAAATCCAAAAGTTTTAGCAACAATATTTTTTAATACATAGTGCCACATCATGGACTTCTCAATCGTGAGAATGATTACTGACTTCAGGAGATGTGAAGGAGACAGGGACTGATACCAAAAACTAAGTTGTGTAAACCATAAAATTACATTCCAAAAGAAAATGACTGTTCACAGAACACTGGCATTTTAAAAGAAACTCAAGTGGAAGAAATAATTTTGCAATAAATTGTACATGTGCAGCAGAGATAACCGTAGCCTTGAAAAAAATGTGAACCAAAGGCAATTTAAGTATTTGGAGAAGACTCAAAAGGCATGAACTGTGGTTAATAATTTACACAAGCACTACAAATAAATGTTTATTTTTAATTAATTACTTTTTCTTAGTTTTCAAACTTTTCACTTTAGTGACACATGAACTAATATTAAATAACCCAAATAAAGAAATTTTATTTCAATAGACATCTCCCAATTTTCCCTGTAAAACAGCAGGGTGTAACAGCAAGCTCTCCAGTTTAATTAGACATTTACATATAATCACACTTCGGCTTTTCTTCCTTATTACTTTCCTCTAATTTTGAAATAACCCCCCCCACTGCTTCAATTCTTTTAAAATGACAAAAAGAAATTAATCTTTGTGTTGCCAAAAATCATTAAATAGTTGAAGCAGAATGAGACATTGATTGAGCCACAATCACCACCTTTGGTCAGTCAAAAATTAACTTACAAGAAAGAACTGGCATTCAAAGTTTCATCTTTCTTTTATAAATAAGACTATTTTTATGATCTTATTTAAGAAAAATTTTAAGGAAAAGGTTTTTAAGGAAAACCTTCTTCCTGCAACATGTCCATGGCAATAAAGAAAGACCTTCCAATGCATATATTTCCAGTGAGACACAATCAAAACCATGTTTTTAGGTGGGAATATGAAATTTATTTGCATTGTTAGATGAAGCAGAGATTGTCAGGTGATCCAACACACTGTGGCGCACACTGGTGAAATACCTGAGCTTGGCATTCTGGCCAACAGAAGACGAACTTTTCCACAAGCCTCTGAGAGCACGTGCACACAGTGACAACGTGCTCATCAAGAAAGGCTTCAATTTGTACAAAGTAATAGAAAACAAATTAGTTCATTAAGGCATTTTTTTTTACTTCACAGATGAGAGTGGACCTGATGCCAGGAACTATAAGCACACAAGCTGCAGTGATGGTGGTGTACCTCACAGAGTCATTATGAAAAGTTGTTCGGCTGAGTTTTCAGGTAGAAGTCATACAAAGCCTCTCCAGATACAAACTGTACAGTGGAATACTACAACATGCAGATTGAGGAACCAGTTCATTCCTTATTTTGTCCTAGAACACTGAGAACCAGAAATAAAGATAGGCAAATGACATTCTATGACTTTTCTTAAATGTACCTTGTATTTCACACCAAATTTGCAAAGTGGAGCCCTCTACGTTCTTTTGATGACCTGGATCACCCAAATCCCTCTAGATTGTTTTCATTTTCTTATAAAGCTCAAGTCTTTTAGGCATCCTATTCAGCAAACATTTAAATGCAACTTAGTTCAGTTTGAAGACAAAGAACATTTTGGAAACTGCAAATGTTCAGTAAGCGTTTTTGACATATAAAACCTTTTTTTTTTATTACCTGACTTACAATGGGGGGGTGGAGGGGTTTGGGAACCATAATCCTAAAATATTGGATTTTGCCAAAGTAATTTTTCTACCAATTCAATTTTTACTTTATTCTTTGTGTGTTGGAAAGAAATCTCAATTTTTTTGTCAATCTTTTATTAAAAACAATGTTACTCAAAAATACTTCTCTACAAAATTTCCAATTAAATTCCAACAGTTTAATTTCAAGCTGGATTGCTTTAAAATGAGTCAAAAATCAGAGATTTGGCATATATGGCATGCTTGTATAAAACAAAAAAACTGGTAGAAGAAAGATTTTTCTTTTTTTTGATGTATAGTGCCAAAACCCATTAAACATTCTTCCGAATTAAAGTTTTTATTTTCAGAAAATCACTTCTCAAATAAATTTATAAAAAGAAAAAAAACTGTTCTGGGAGAGCAGGTTTTTAAACACTTATGTAAAGATATATTCAGATATCTAGATGATTAAACACCCCGATCATCCTGAAATAGATTAACGGAAACTGAGATACTGCACACTTTTTGAGACTGAACACTTGGCATTACAGATGTTAAAGAAAATTGTAGAGTCTAAGAAACAGACTTTGAAAAAAAAAAAAAAAACAAAAAAAAAAAAAAAAAAAAACTAAAATTAACAGGCACAAAATGCATAAGCAGGAAATTATAACCTGGTCTGTATGAATCCAGACCAGCAATGGAAACCCTCTCCAGCAGCAGCAATCTTAAACACGGCATCAGTCTGAAGTGAGCGAGCAGCAGCAGCCACACATGGAATAGATGGGGTTTTAATAAACTTGATCATCACAAAAAAGGAAGAAAAGAAAAACAAAAAACATGAGCATGTTTTTACATCTCATCTCCTGCGCATTCATTCACATGTGCACCTGTTCTGCTACAGCAGACGTGTTTGGGAGAAAACGGTGAGATCAATAATAGACACAGTTCACAAGGAGGATTCAGTCAGGCAGCTGCACTGTGTTCATTCGTCAGTCTGACGAGAGTCTGGGTATTTCTTATCCACAAATCCCATGAAAAGACAAATGTAAAAAAAAAAAAAAACATCAGATGATCTAAGGAGAAGAATATTCAAATAAAAGTCACAATTTGGTGTCATTAAGTTTGCATCATTTAGCTGTCATTTGTTCTTATATTACTATAAATTAACAGCCTTGGTTATTTTCATCCTAATTTACATCTGAATCCAAGCAAAAATGGTAAGAAAAAAAGGGTAAAATAGAAAAACAAGCAGCTTAGAAAATTAGATAAATTTTAATCAAAATAATGTACCACACACCGTTACATACCAAGCTGGTGCAAACATCTTAGTAAAAGTCGGCGATAAAAGTGAGACGTGCAGGTATGATTTGGTCTTTTCATGAGATTTCTTTTTGGGCGGGGTGGATGAGACAGCTGGTGAACCGTAACAGGACTGAAACACAAGTTTTCATTTTAGTAATTAAAAGTTCAAAATGTGTGAAATTACTACCATGAATTTACTATTGAGATCAAAGGCCACTATTAGTATCTCAGGCCTCTCATATACACCTGCAAAACTATAAATGCCATTAAAGAGTCCTCTAACTCAATATAGTTCTCCTTTCCCTTTTGTGAAAATGTTTTTTGTAACCAAAAAATAAAACAAAGAAAACCTTCTCATTAACCAACTTTAAAGTGGACAAAACCCAGTAATCCAGAAAGTAAAATGAAATATCAACAAATTAAATCAAGAATGGACTGGCAGTGAATATTTTTGAAGTACAAAAAAAATGAAAAGAAAAAAGTATGTTCTGATATGTTACATAATGAAATAAAATTGCTGCTGTTTCCTCCAAAAACACATTTTGCTGATACTAAATAGCAGCACAGTTTTGATTCATGTGCAGAAGATGACGTTGCTTTAAAAATCCAATACATGAAATTTATATATATGTATATATATATATTTATATGTGTTGTAGCAGGACTTTTAACTTAAGAGAAGCACACTGTAACAATTTCCTATTTACAATAGCAAAAGTTAAAGTTAGGCAAATATTACAAAAATCCTTATCATGAAAAGCAAAAACCTTGATTCGTTCCTTATTTTCTTGCACTTATACAGTTAAAACACATTTAAGTTTCTCTCCTTGGACGCACCAAGTAGCACCTGTACTCATCTGAAACATTTGCTCATTGTAGCCATGAATTTGTCAGAAATTCAATTCGGTATTGGTGGAAAAAAAAAAACATAGAAAAGAAAAAATGACAGTAATATTCCAGTATCCTATTGTGTAATATTTGTCCTCACATTCAGTTGGCAGAAGCACATACTCTACACCACACCGACTCCTGCCTCTTTAGAAGTAAAACTGAGGAAAGAGAAGATGAGTGCGACTAAGTGGAAGGGACAGAGTCAGTAACGGCTGGCGTCCCCTCAGTGATTAGCTGGACTGCGGACTAAGCAAAGGCTTGATTTTGAAAACAAAAATGTGAAGATGGCAGGCAATCTGGTTGCAAACACTGACACAGTAGCGCACCAGGTCAAACAGGGAAATGATCTGCGAAAGACAAGAGAAAGGTCACCATTTTAAGACTTGAAAAGCAAAGTTACAGACACAGGTAATCCACAGGTAAAATCTGAAGAGGACACTTCAACCACTTCGGAAATTAAAATTTGATTATTAAACTGTTTGCATAGTTTTCTGTAAATCATACAATGTTGACCTCAGATACATATGTGGGGAAAAAGAAAGCTTACAAGTATATAAAAAAACCCCCAAACAAACAAGTACACCCCTGCTGGTTGAAAAGGATTTCCAATACAATCAACTCTTTGAGGAATTGTAGCGGAGAAGGAATCTACAAACATCACAGTTTAAACAATCGTAGAACACAAAACAAAAAAACAAACAAACATGTTTTAACCTAAAACATTGATGTTTATCATTAGTGTCATCGACTGCATCTGAGCTTTTATATATAGGTCTGTCCAAAATACACCAGTTGGCATCGAGCATGTACTTACCAGTGCAATCCAGAGTACCAGGTACTCATCAATAAAACTATTGAAATACTGATCAAGAAACAGTAATCCTGGCCCCAAGAAGGCTAAATCATGGAGATTCATCTCACTTTTTGTCATATGTGCAACCTGTGAAGAGAAAAATATGCAGATCACATAAAAAAAACAAATAGAAGATTCAGCAATCTCTAAAAATACAACAACATTTATAGGAAGGAACATCAGCACTGGCCACAGTGTTTATCCTTTTTGGATATGAGAATGGAATGTAAATCATTTGACTTAATGATTTATATTTAGCAATTTGTACATTTTCTAACAACAAGAAATTTGAGCTCAAGTACAAAACAATTATATCTACTCAAAGATTATGCTGTTAATAAAAGTTTAACTGGCAGATAATTTGACCAAAATCCACTCTTGTGTATAGAAATTACAAACTTAAATAATTTGTAATTACAAACTTAAATAGTTTTATTTTTAATAGTGCAAACTTAAAGAGTTTTTCATGTGTCTAATATAACAACAAGGTTGTGCACAAAAATGAGTTGAACACCATAAGGTGAAAGTCTAGGACCGTGCTTAAATCAACATTTCTCAGAAAATGTCATGTATTACTGACCTTCAAAAGAGATTTTTGTATGCCAGTTGTGCCTCCCTTTACTCAAAAGGTTTTAAATGTTAAAAACTCAGATAACAATCAGATTGAACAATTTGCAATATGACTATTATGGTGCATTAATTATGATTCCTGCATTTATCCCGTTTAGTCTTGAAAATTGTAACCATTTCTTTGAGTAAATATGTCTGGTGTAGTAAAAATGTCAGATGTTTAATGACATACAAAAATGTCAACTCTGATGTAGATTTCCATTTGTACTGAAGAAAAGACTTACAACTAATTTATTTGTGATTTTGGCCGATACGAAGCCAAACGCCAAGATATAAAGACATGGATGTTTCTCGAAGAGCTGGACAGCAGACTTTTTGTATATCATCATTGCCAAAATTATAACTGAACCAATATGTAGGACAGGAGAGAGGACACTGGTTCCCTGAGGACAAAGGACAACAAAATCAGTGTCAGTACATTTATACAGAGGAATACTAAAAACAAGTTCCTAAAATCTCATGTTTCTAAAAGTCTTTCATTTTACAAAGATAGGAAAATTAGGCCTATAGCTGGGTTCTGAATGACTCAATAACAAATAAACAGAGCTAGAAACAAGTTATTTTCTGAAATAAAGTGTCACCTATCATTTTTATTTACAACTGGCAAGTTTATTTCCTTGTGAATGGTTTTGTTCCCTGATCTGCTCATTGTCTCCTTAAGTACCTAGCTTAAATCAGGAGATGGGTGGAACTAAATCTTCTTAATTTTAAAAAGAACAAGACAGAAGACCTGCTGTTTGGGCAAACTCACACCGACAGAAAACAAGAAAGCCAGTATCAGCAATCTAGGTGTGAGTTGACACTCCCTTATGATTGATAGTCAAGTAAACACAGTGGTAAAATCCTTCTTCTAGTTGAGGCAATTATCACAAATAAAGCAGTCACTTTGAAACTATAATCCATTTTTTAATAATCTTGGCTCCTTGCTCTTTGTTTCTTTTTGGAATTAGTCATACATTTTTTTACTCATGACACAAAAAAGGCTGTTTCTTGATTAGCTTGCACAATGGAAAAGAAGACATTTGGGACTGCTAGCATCCATTTCTTGGCTTCAAATTACATTTTAAAATTTGTATGTTTAAGGTTTAAATAGCTGTGCTCCATTTCATCTGTCAAAACTGCTGTGGCCACATGTGCCATTTCACTGTCATATGGCTGGACGATATGGCTGAAAAATATATAAACATATCACGAAATAAGCATTCGAGCAGTTGATACCAAAAATTTATTCATTTTTTGTTTTAAATATCTGAAATACTGCCAATGTGGTGGCGTGACAAATCCTCTTATCTACAGTTTTCACTCCATGGCATGTTTTATTATTTTAATGCACTTATGAAGTACAGTGGAGAAACTTGAGGCTCCTGCTGCACAAGGTACTGAACAGGTTGTTTCTAGGTAACCAGAAGTTACTTAACAGGTTGCTGCTGGATAACCAAAGGGCGAGTGAGTTAGTTGATGCCACCAACCATACTTAACTGTCCATGAGAGGTTATGTGAATACGAACGTTCTTCTGCCTACATCCCCCATAATGCTGTGCACTTCTGGGTAAAATTTTAGTGAAATTATTGATGACGTGCCTACTGCGATATATATTTATTATTCAGCTCTACTATGTCAGCTAAGTAAATTAGTGAACCAAAAGATAATAAAGTTTTGTTTTATAGTGTTGCCAGTACAGTCACATAGTATTTTAAAATTACCCTTCAGTCTTTGTACTATCTGCGTAGCTTTTATTCTGCACTATTTTTTCATTAAGTTTGGCTTCACTGTAGAGCCTTTTTGGTGAGTGCCATTTATTTGAAAGCAGTCAAACAAACAAATATAAATCATAACATTCAGATTACAAAATATTAACAGCGGTTTTACAGAGATATACTGTCAGCAGACTATTGGTCTGTTCATGGGGCTTACAGCAGAGCTGATACAGAGATGTAGACTGCATGCATTTGCATAGGGAGCAGATGAGCTCTGATTACAAAGGGTCACCCAGGAAAAAACATTATCAGGTAAACTCTTTATAATAATTCACTAATTAATCCCACAGCTCCACAAACAGCAACATCAATGACACTTTTGAATCAAAATGTTTTGATACTTACAGCTATTGTGGATCCATTTTTACCAACACCTCCAGTAAATATAACTCTGAAGTAATTTGTGCAAGAGAAGATGGCACCTAATAAAGTACAAATGGCCGGAATCATTTTCATCTGGATATTTAGGACGGGAATCTGGGAATCAAAAGATTCACACAGCAAACTTAGAAACTTACAATTGGTCAAACAAAGAGATTAGAACACAAGCTGGTCCGGTTTTAAAAGTTGTTCTGTACGTCTTAAGCAAGTTCAGAGTTGCCGCCACAATGAAGATGTCATGAGTAATGTTAGAGAATGATAAAAGCGCTATCGGGATTGTTTTTTTTTTTTTTTACTAGAATAAAACAGTCAACACAACAATGTTAGAGCAGCATTACATGTATATGAAATTACCAAAATTACAACAATAGAATCATATGCAATATTTCAATTTGTTGGAATTAGAACCATTCAAAATTACCAGTGACTGCCAAAAAGCAGATCCTCCCACGGCGGCCAGCAAATACATGATTATAATGAAGATTTGCACCTCAGTCACATCAATGCTGAGTGGGAGGAAAAAGCAAAGGATTTACAGTGAAGTTTAGTAAAAGTCTACCAGCACATCAAATTCCTGCAGCCTTCCTCCACAAGACATTATCTGACATGGAGCCAGTGGTTTGGGCCTACATGTTTAACTTTAAGTTTATGTACAGGTAGAAAACAAATGAAACAGATTATGAATCACTGTTCTCAATGTGACTCCATGCAGGGCAGCAGCCATTGTGGAGGCAGGCAGCAGTAAGCCATGCAGGCAGCAGCCAGGAAGTTTACCATCACGTTCCAAAGGGAGGGACCAACAGTGGCTGTGAACATCTGTAATCCTGCTAGACAGAGCTGCAACTCTGTTATGTCAAATCTACACACAGGACACATTACATTTACTCCACCTCGACTACACACGTTACTGCTATAAGCTGATGAAAGGACTAATATTAAAGTATTACTGCTGGATCCACTTTTAGATAACTTCTTCAGAGCCAAAGAGTAACCTCAAGATTACAAGATGCCAAGAACCTGTTCCTGGGTTCTTCCAACCACTTTTTTATTCAACAAATTGTCTCTTTTTAGTAATAGTCTTAAAGACCAAGTATGACATATCAAACACTACACAAAAAGAAAATCTAAATGTATTTTTGGTCTAGCTTATCTTCACCTTAAATAAGACAAAACTAACGTACGAGTAACTTTTCATAAAGATATAGGAGCTTGTTTTAAGCTCAAACTAAAGCAAAAATACTTGGTAAGATTTTGTGTTTTTGCAGTGAAATTATGCGGATTAGCTTTTGGCAAATTTTCAAGAAAAGGTATAAATGAGCAGAACCCAAAATAAAGTTACAGGAAAAAGTGTTTTTTTGGGGGTTTTTTTTGGAATCAATTTTCATTTACGAAAAAATTTAATCTATAGTTTCAGCTTTTAGAAGAAGCACAAGTGGCATTTTTCCCATTGAATTTAGCACATCTTTAGCTTCAGCCAATTGTGTACAGTAATGTTAAAATTTCCCATAGACAGCTAAACTTATATTGGCTTGGCAACCAACTCAGGACCGATGCATGCCATTTCATCCAACTAGAAAGTCAGTGTACTATAACACTGAGACTGAAGCTAAACTCTCTGAATATTACAATCTTTTATAAAACATAAAAAAGGCACAATACACTTTTAATTTTGTATTTGTGACAATAATAAACCATTTCTAAATAATATAGATAATTTCTGACAATAATGTATAAAAAAGGGCATTTGTTTGTTCTGTTTTGAGAATTCTAAAGCACATGAAATACACAAGACTTTTTAAAAGCTTAAAAACAAGCTTGTGTGTCACTAAAGGCTGGTTTGAAATCAGCAGTACTAACAAATGGTCAGACTGAGACAAAACAGATTTGCTTTCATTGTTTCCTGACTCACATGCCAAAGCGTAGCGTTCCTGACACGTATGTTTGCCAGTGGGCACAGTAGAACATAAACATCCCAGCGAAGCAGCAGAAGAACATCCAGTCTGGGTTGGTGCCCAGCTGCACTGCTATACTGGTTCCCAGTACAACAAACACTGCAAGAATGAAACACAGGTACATTCACTGTTAACATGGTGACAGGTTTTCTAAGACAAAGGCTCTGCTCATTCAGAGCTTTTTTTTTTTTTTTTTAGGTACAATCAACTGTGCCTTGCTATTGTACTTTCTGTAGCACAGAGGCAGAATAAAGAGATGGGGTCAGGCTGCTATGCTACTGGGCTCCAGAAGAAGTGGTGACACAGACAAAAAGAGGTGTGTGTAATGGGAGGTCAGCACAGTGAGACATGCTGTTCTAATCAAGAGATTTGAGCGTTTGCAAGCACACGCCAATACATTGTAAAGTGTTATAAAGTTTAAATGAATGACCACAGAGAAAAGTGAAGCAACATCAGACTGAGGTGTTAGCTAACAGAAGTACAAAAACAAAACTCCACATGATTAGAGCCAGATATCAACAAAACCCACCTGTAGAGAGAGAGTCACAGCCATGGTCAAACAGCTCGCCCAGTGGAGAACTGCTATTGGTGCGTCTGGCCTGTTTCCCATCAATAGCATCCAATGACTGGTAGATAAAGAGACCCACTGCACACATTAGGTATGCCCACAGAGGAGCCTGGAGCAACACAAACACAGAAAAATGTAATTATCGTTAGGAGTTTTATTACACAAAGCTTTTTTCCTCCTAAGGAACATTTTATTTCGAGGATAATAAACAAAAGCTATTAGAATAATCAAACATATCAGTACAAAATATTTTTTCAATGGAGTCTAAAAGGTACTGTGGACGCCTTTAAATAATATAAACCAACCCAATGCTTCCTGTCAAGATGGACCATTTAGACTTAACGTGTGAACAATTTTATCTGCAACCTTTGTAGAAAAAAAAAATTTAATTAAATTAAGAATTAACTTTTCAGCTTTGATTGTTATTGATAATGTCGTCAAACCACATTCACATTTTCTCACCGCTTTAATAAGCTGATTATATCATTAAATAATTTACTTTAAACAATTTTAATTTCTTCCTCTTCAACAGTTTCCTATTAGCAGTGTCCAGAATTATTTAGGCAGTAAGAATATGTTCTAGGACTAGAAGTATTTTTTCTGTCCCACCTGCTCAGTAGCAGTCGGGCAGTAATAGACAAGCACAAGGGTGGTGAAGACATTGGTGGCCAGGCCGATGATGGTGATGAGGTTGGGGGCAATCCAGGAAGGGACCTGTCCAACCAACCACTCCCAATAGCGCTGCATCAGAGGCTCCAGCAGTGAGCGTCCAGCACTGCTGTACCTGCAGGGATGAAAAACAAGCAGGTGAGATCCTGGAGATTTCTCCCAAAACTAGAATCAAATACAATGGAGTTGAAAGAAGGATCAAATCACCATAACAAAGGCTAAAAGAGTTAACATATAGAGATTATTGATTCTTGCCATTATTGGGACCTTTTTTTTTTCAAAACATAACTCATCCTGCAATTATGTATATTAATGTTTACGTCCCTTACATTTGTCAAAAAACGCATATTTATCAGCATCATCCTCTTGTACTGTAGTATTTAAGGGAAATTATATTGTTTTTACTATTTGTAATTCATAAAAACTCAAATTCATCTTATAAGCTCTAAATTTGTGTGCAGGAACAGTCGTAAAAAGGGTTTGTATTAATCATTAAAACATACGTCAGACTTGATATACTTGTTCTACTTTAAACAAACAGTATGAAGAAGCGGGATTCTTATACAAAGGAGTCTTATCACTCCTCATTATTGCACTGGATGAGTAAACACTACAGCACAAAAGCAAACGCCAGGTAAAGTAATTGAGAACAATACACACGTACTGTAATGTTTTACAATCCCTTGGGTTTCATTGTTGAACTACTCTCAAACGTTTTCCATAGAATTATGTTTTATGTACAGCCTGAACATCATTAGCTTTAACATTTAGTGTAACATGCAAAAGCAAGAGAAACAATAATAAAATACTTGACACATACATTGTACTTGACGACCTGTTGAATAAAAACTTCCAGCTTAATTGTCACCAAATAATGATTTGGCAATTGGACAATAATCTAATTTTGTGCAATACAGGATGCAGTGTTTATACCTATGCTCCTCCAGTCTCTTGAGCTGGTGCCGGGATAGAGGGGGAGAAGGAAGCTCGATCAGCCTGCGCAGCACTCCAGGAGACAGCCAGCAGGCCGCCTCCATGCCCACGCCTGGCCTCTGATCCTTGTCCCGGACAAGGTTTCGGCGAGTACGCACACTCCCCCCGTGCTGCCCCGTGGTGCTCATGGAGCCCTGATGTGATCTCTGATGGCTCTGCCTCTGCCACTGTCTTGCCTGGAGGGCTAAAGATCCAAGATGTGGCTGGATGACTTCTGGGGAGAATTAACCAACGGTTTTCTGAAAAAAAATCTACTAAAAATTATCATGACATTTCCAGAAGGACTATAACATAAATAAAATAAATCTACTGCAGGTATTAAAATTTAGTTCGCATAAAATGAAGGAACTGCAAGATTATATAATTTTTTTGGATTCTTACTCAACTCAAAAAATGCATCACAAGGCATCCTGTCAGTTGATGCATTTACATACCAAAAGCATGTCACTTATCTTTGTTTTGATGCACGTAACAATCAGTATGTGACCTGCTGATCAGGAAGAGACTAGCAAACTGCTAGCAAACAACAAAAATATAGCATGCAATTAAAAATGTCCACACCAGTTCAGACAATGAAGGACAAAGTTACCTTGACATTTCTATAACTAATTAACAATTAGTTAATAAATGCCAAGTCTATATTGAAGTCTTAGTTTGCTAGAAAGGTGGCTCTGGAAAAAAAATAAACACTGCCAATTCAGTTTTTAAAGTAGCTCAAACAATCTTTTAAACAATTCACTGTCATTTATAAGTGTTTTTCAAAAATAATTAAAGAATGCAGAACTTCTAAAGAACTAGGGAAACAAATTATGAAGTAAGGGTATCTCACGCGGTTTCACAAACTACTACTACTTATGGTTTGACAGAAATGTCAAGTACCTACTCTTTAAAACAGCAATGTTTACATTCTCCAACCAAAGATTAAACAATTAAATTTCAAGTACCTCGGTCCAGCATTAATTTAAATATTTTCAGCGTTGCACATAGAGGAGGAAATTATTTAAATTAAAACAACCCCTACTTTGCTGTTAATCCTCAGAGACAGAAGGACACAGCGACTCTTGCGAATCTCGACTGTCACATGTCTCTGTCACTGATATGATATGATCAATCAAGTCAGAATGGAACATCCAGACAAGTCAAAACACAACGTGTCATGTTGCGCTCTACTATTACGCTTTGAGTTCCACTCAGAGTAACCCCGAAAGCTTATCATTGTACAAACCAAAGGCGATTTATTCACAACGTCTAAATGCAGTAAGAATATACTTATTTAACAGTCAGCTCTCAGCAACATACGAACTGCTGACAGTTCGTAATCGACAGCAAACATTTTCTTGAGTAGCATGTTAGCTGTTAGCTTGGTTCAAACGGACCAAATGCAACGAAGTCAAACTCCCTACCTCCACTTAAATTATTATAGAATTTGAATTTTTATTTGAACAAAAAATGTGTAGCACGCACGTTTTTTTTTATTTACGAAAGTGGTGTCGACGGGTGTGCAGCCCTGTCTAGCTTAACAAGCTACAACAAACTCAGCTAACGAATGCTAACACCAACTGACCTGGCGATTAAAGGACGGGAGCCACGGACTGTCCACGGGTCAGTTATGAAGCTTAAGTCCAACAGCCAGCTTGTCCTTTTGGTGCCCGCTCCGATTTACTGTTTACGATCCAGAGCAGCGTCTGCAACTGTAGAGGACCCGGTGTCCCAGCACCTAGTCGGCTCGGTGAGCTAGTTATCGTTAGCCATCACGGAAATCTCGCGACGTCTACTTCAGTCAGGGTGAAATTTATCCAGAACTGGATCTCCCAGGCAACTAGTAATAATACATTTTTAAATGGCCTGTACTTGTACAAGACATTAATACTACAAACTAATCATAATAATAACAATAATATTTTTTAAATCAAATTATATAAATAAATGTGCAATAAATAGGAAATGAAATTGAAAATGTGCAAACACACCCCCTGCTTATTTCCATCAAACGACTTATACACATACAAGACAATGCCATGTCACACAGTTGTCATCAAATACAAAAATAGGGCTCTGTTGTATTTATTAAAATGTGTGCTAACACTGCTGTTCAGGTAAGTTTTAAATTATTCTTCCTATTATTCAATCATTTGACACATAAACCCATAGGCACTTGTTATGTTATGCACTTGACGCATTTAGCTTAAATTAGCAGAGCAAAATTTTTAAAAATGCACAGTTAGATTAATCTTTTATGTGTATTTAACAAGACAAAAAAACCTTGCAGCACTTAATTTCTTTTACTTAACATTTTCAGGCAGTGTCCAGAAACAATGTAAAAACCAATCACATGGAAAATGATAGAGGGAGTAGATAATACATAATTTTCAGTTGTCAGGGTGTATGGGACATGGTTTAAAATAAATCCCCATTATTAAACTTACTTGCTCCACAATCTAATTTGGAAAATATCCCAAAAAACACCCCTCAAATCTTCAAATTTTGTCCAGATTGAAGTGCATTGCAGTTCTCTTTGTAAATAACTATGTATGCTGAGAGCACCTGTCAACTATGCAAACAAAAATAAATTAAAATGAATTAAAAACAACATCTATTTGTAAGCCTGCATGAATCATCACAAAAATTACAGTCAACCATTAAATGTGTAAATTTCAGACAGCTATATATGTTGTATGCAAGTGTTGGCCACGTTACAAAAGACTTTATTGGTGTGCTATAAGTTTTCTGTTTTACAAAAATAATGACACGCTTAATCTTTCTGTACATTTTATTTTATGTTTTATGTTCATTTGCATTGTGTTAGGGCTCTTCATCCAAGAGATAATTCAAATGGGGATAAAAGAAGTCTCTCAGCATGCTCTGGACCTGAGCAGGTTGGGGGCTCTCTCCAGGTGGGATCAGAACTGGATTCAGAGGGGAGCTCAGGAGTTTTGAAGGGGTGAAAGCAGTAGCAGCAGCTGAGCGGGTCTGTGCTGTGTGAAGACCCTCCATAGCGCTGGAAAGCCAGATGAGCCTTTTCAGACTCTGGATATTTCGACCACGATTGTGCATCAGCTGGTGTTCAGTCACCGCTCGACGACGACTGCAGGGAGACCAAACACAAGTCAGTGCTCTCCCTCACACCTCAGAAAACCTTTGAGGAATACACAGTTCCATCCAAACCAGGTTTTATCTAAAAACTCCCCATTCACGTTAGGGGGATGCCAAAATCGGATTCTTACATTAACATAAAAACTGTTGGTACACATGCAAAAACATATCAAAGTTTAATGTAAAAAAATTAATTGAAAGACTAGGATTAAAAATTCATGTTTATTTTAACTGTTTACATAAAAGCAAAATCAGCTACATTAAATGTCACTTTTGGAACTTAATTTAAGACATAACAGAATCTACTGTTATGTTATGTTATGTTCTGGAAAAAAAAAAAATCAAGAAATACTGCTGACATATGATTTTTTAATGCCATAAAAAATTCAGAGTTGTAGTCTACGAAAGTTCTTTGATGTTAAATTGGACATTTTTACCCAATTATATATGAAGTATTTTCTATCCTAAAGAGAATGGAAACTAAACACTTTGTCATTGGTACTTGTAAAAATAATCAGGTAACTTGCTAATGGATCAGAACATGAATCAACCACTTATCTAGATTAATTGAAGAACAGATTTTGGACTCATGATATGAGTTTAAATAACTTATGTATGTTTAACTTGTCTCAAGACAAAATAACTATCTCCACAAAAGCAGAAAATCAAAGGTTCTTGTCTCACTTGTCATTTTGTTGACAATGGCCGGTGGTAAAGATGACAAGAACCATCACAGCAAACAACTGCGAGATCTGCATCTTCTGAATCAGAAAACATACACAAAATATAACATAACAAAGGAGGAATATGTATCTGAACAGCAGGACATCTATTCATTTAGTCAGATCTATCTGCTGTACTCTTTCACTGGGAATCACAGAGAGGAGTAATTATGTGATAATATGCAAATCCAGAGTCAGGTTCCTCCTATAAACGTTTATTGTTACAAGTCCAATTTATTTGCCCTTAATTTTTATTGTTTAATTTTTTAAACAAACACAGATTAACTCTTTGCTAAGAAAAAATGCAGCAGTTATAAAACTAAGTCAGTTATGAAACTATCAAACACAGAATTTTGCATGAATCAATAGCAATTATTAATTTCACCTCTCTGCGCAACCTTGAATATTAGGGCAAATTTCTGTTGGCAATTACAAATGGTTTTAGTTTTAGAAATGTCTTTTCTAATTTTGAATTGTAAAACCTAAAATGAAACTTGTATGACAAACCTTTCCACGGATGGGATTCTGTAAAGGAGGAAAGAATGAACTCCTAATAATCTCCTGCATTTTAAATTTAAATTCTCTGAAGACATAATTGTAGGTCTCTGCCATGATAAAGGTGAGAACAGTAGAAAAAACGCCATCTGTACAATATCAGTTTTCAGATTTGAGAAAAATAAAACAAAACTAAACAAAGTTTTTTTTTTTTTTTTTTAAATCACAGAATTTCTATTATTATGCTATTACTTTTACATTTTGTAACTAACAATTGCAACTTTAGAATTACTTTCAGTTTTTATTAATTTTGTCATTTTAAAAATACAAACATACAGCATAAAATTTGAGAATAAATAGCAAAATTCTCAAAGTCTCTTGGACAAACTATAATTCCAGGTACTTACATTTCTTCTCTCTGAGTGAAAACAGCTCCTCTAATGCTAAACTCTCCAACTGAGATCTGATTCGACCCTTCAGACATTTTATAAATCCCCCTTGACACACACATACATAGACACACATTTTGTTTAGCCCACCCACATAATAAAAAGCCACAAATTTAAAATAGGACACTTGATTTGGAAATGAAAAGAAAAGTAACGTCAGCAGCTTCATCTCCAACATGTGACTTTTGTCCGGAGAGATAAAACGTCAAAGCCTTTCAGGCTTATTTGTGTTAACATAATCCCAAACAGACACCTGTCTCTCAATGCTTGCTTGCATGTGTTCTTTATTTTATCAGGTGCTTTAGAAAGAATGATCGAATTAAATTGAGGGATCAGGATTTCTCCATTTTGTGGTCTAATCCTCCACATTCCTTTTTAAGAGACCCTGGCACCTGAGGAAAAAAGACAAATTTAGAGAATGGTTGAATGGTTGTATTGATTTGGTGGACAAAGAGATCCTGAATGAGTCAGTGCAGATGAGCTAAACCCCAGAAAAGTGTGTGATGCTTCAGATTTAAACTTTTCCAAATACTTTGTAGTTAAAATGTTTGTTACCTGGAGCTCTTCACCAGCTGCTTTATACTACCGACCCCAACACTTAATGAACCTAAGAGGACTCAGGTCTCAGGTTGCCATGGTACCTCCACAGCCACCAATAGAAACACAGTTGTCCTGACAACATCTTCCAGGAGAAGTTTCTTTCTCCGTGAGGAATGTTGGCTCCCATCAGAAGCTTGTGGGCAGAAAAGATGAAGGAGGCACGACATGATTCAGTTTATTAAGGAATGAATCCAAGGAAAATAATAACATGGATAGAGGAGTAAAAAGTGTAAAGTGATAAAACAGGTATGTTTCATTAAAAAAAAGCAAATGTAAAATTGTGTAGAGACATTGTGTGCTATGAACATGAAAAACACTGTTATTTGCCTTCATTCAGATAAGTTTTTGCTTTGCCATTTTCATCCTGCCTGGGGTGTACCAGGACCTTCACCCGGCTTTGCTGGGGATAGATGCTAGCTCCCAACAATCCTGCAAGAAGTCTTTTACATATATTTTTTAATCCTTTGTTGTGCATTATTGTTTAAATGAAAGCTACATTTGATCATAAATTGCATGCTTAAAGTTCCACAAATATATGTATTGGATTAGTGCCAAAACTTTGAATAGGCCATTCCTCAATTACTTTACCTCCATGTGGATTTTTGGAAGCCATTAAGGTGCAAATGCTTATAATCATTGACCTGCTGCATCATCCATATGTACTTTTTTATATACAAAGTATAGCTTTGTATTTCCTTAATAAGAAAATTTAGAATTTTGGGGATCGGTTGCTTGCATTCACTTGAGTTAAATTTGTTTGTCGCTAAGATCAGTTTGATTATCTGAAACATTTAGTTATAACAAAAAGCATAACCATAACAACGCTATAAGGGGGAAAATATTTTCATAGCTTTATGTTTTGAACAGAAGATTTAAAGTATGGGGCAGCCAAAAAAGAAAAAACAAGAAAACAGAGAAGGATAATGGATGAAATGAAGTAACAGAATGGGATTCTAGGACTACTCTGAAAATGAAAATATAAATAAGGAAGATGGTTAACTGACCTGCCGGATCATTTTTCTTCTGAATTATATAAATATTTTGCTTGTGATATTTCCCATGAATTGATATGGAGAAAAAAACATTTTTATAAACTTAAATATTTATAATTTTTGTGTGTGCTCAGCTTACCTGTAAAAACATGCAGTCTAGGTTAATTGGCAATTTTAGATAGGAATGAGTGTGTTTGTTTGTCTCTTATGACCCTGAATAAGATAATACTAGAATTTAAATAAATGAATAAATTCCTGGCAGCTATAAACTACCCCCACAACACCAGATGATTACAATTTGGCAGAGTAAAGTGTTTCAGAACATGCAGATCCCACTGACTCCCACTGACACCGTTGGCAATGTGTTCATGACATGGCCTGCGGTAACACAGGGGAGTACATTTCATCTGATGGACTTTGTGGCACCACACTGATTTGAAGGCAAATGCAGATGATGTCAGAACATGAGTTTAAATGTTATTCACTTGATGTAGAATTGGGCAAGCTATGTTCTTCCAAAAATGCTAGATTTTATTGCACAAATGTTCATTGGTTTATTTCTGAATATTTAATAAAACATTGTGGAAAAACTACATTTTTTCTTGCTTCCAAGAAAACTGGCACAAAAACGGCTGTTTCGAAGTATTGATATGGCTTGGACCAACAGAAGTATCTGCAATGGACTGAGTTTAGTTAGTCATTCTGGTTTTGAGTTTTGTGTTCTTCTTGGTTATGTTTATTGTTTCATTTGTTTTTGATGTATATTGTTTGGCCGTCATCCTTCAGCTTCTCTAACGTTGAGACCCCCCACAAACCTGCAGCACATTTAATTAGACTCACCTGTTCTAAACATATTTTTTTGTAACTCTGGAATTATTTATTAGTTTTTTTGTTTGTTTGTTTGATTAAACTCCACTTCATCAGTGTCTTGCCTGTCACCTGTATTCTGCCAGGGGTTCGTCAACCTCAAAACATGACTGTGTGAAAATGAAATGCAATAAAACTACTGCCAGCACATTTGCTTGTCTTTTCCCAATTAAATTAAGTTATATTGCTCTAGTTAAGATTAGTCATATCAAAACAAATTATATTCCCAATTTAAATCCCGTTATGTACAGTGCAAGGCAGTGGACTGACATTACTACAGCCAGATTCAGCGGATCATCAAATGTCAACTCCATCCATCAGATTGCATTGAAATCTCACTTCCATGGTCTAACTCACAGGTGTCAAACTCCAGTCCTCAAGGGCTGCTGTCCTGCAGTTTTTAGATGTGCCACAGGTACAAAACACTGGAATGAAATGGCTTAATCACCTCCTCCTTGTGTAGGTCAGTTCTCCATTGTATTTTAAATGACCTAATTATTCTATTCAGGTGTGGTGCAGCAGAGGCACATCTAAACGTTGGAGGAGGTGGTAACTCATCTGGAGCAAGCACTAGGGGATAGTGGAGAGAATCAACTCTTAAGAAGTAGAAACCTCCAGCAGAACCAGGATCAGAACAAGTGACCATCTGTTCAGCTGTTGTGACAATTCAGACGTTGAGTGGCCAGTAAAGAGATAGACAAACACAAGAAAATTGCATCTTGGAGTATTTTCTAAGACGTGTTTTCATACGTCTTAGAAAAGACGTCTTCATTTATAGGTCAGACTTGCTTACTACTTAACACAAGAGTACTAGCATGACTAATGCTAAATATATTTATCTTCTGAAGTGTAGTCTTGGTGCCTGGGTTGATCCTAAAAGATTCTGAAATTGTAGAACTGATTTGAACAAGACTTTAAAACTGCATTTATGTAGAAAACATAAATGACCCAAACTATGAGATCTCACATTCACAGCTCCAATAACATAAATTTGACACCTAATGCTGTTACCTAAAGTCTTGTCAGTTTGTATTATATGCTTAGTGCAAATGTCACTAAGAACACCATTTAAACAGGCTTAATTTAAAACCACTTGCCTTTTTTTCTCTTCCTGGAGGTGGAAGATTTCCTTCTTCCTCGGAAATATCAACTATTTATTGCTTCCTGGACACAGGCGTTGTGTCTTGGTCACATTTGGATTCCACTGGAAAAGATAAAACCTGTAGTACTTATCAATATACACTGTGTGTGGATACGTATAAATATGAATATATATTGATGCTTAGCCAACCACAAATAAATCCCAGATTAAATGAAAGAGCACATCATAGGCCGCTTTGAATGTTTTCCTAGTATGGAACCGTCCAGTGTAGGTGGTGGTAGCATTATCCCCTGCCAAGAGAAGAACTTAGTTATTGGTTTGTCTCTCTTCCTCTTCTTAAAACTAAAATATTTAATTTAAATCCCTGATATTTATTCAACATGTAAAAGAAAGATATCTCAGAAAGAAATAGTCATGTTGGCACATAAATCGGGGGCCTTAAAGTGTATGTTCCTGTATTTTTGTGATGAGAATAAGTAAGTAGCCTTACTTACTTATTACTTGGGTTCGATTCCCGGCCCGGGGTCTTTCTGTATGGAGTTTGCATGTTCTCCCTGTGCATGCGTGGGTTCTCTCCGGGTTATCCGGCTTCCTCCCACAGTCCAAAAACATGACTGTCAGGTTAATTAGTCTCTCTAAATTCTCCCTAGGTGTGGGTGTGTGTGTGAATGGCTGTGTGTCCTGTATGTCTCTGTGTTGCCCTGCGACAGACTGGTGACCTGTCCAGGGTGTACCCCGCCTCTCGCCCGGAACGTAGCTGGAGATAGGCACCAGCAACCCTCCCGACCCCACTAAGGGACAAGGGTGAAGAGAAAATGGATGGATGGATGGATGCTGTGATTGTACATTGGAAGCTTACTTCATGTAGATACACATGGATGGATGGACACACCTGATTTAACAGATCTATTTCTGTTACTTTCATTATTATTTTGATTAAAATTTACAAAAAACAAAAAGTCAGGTTTTTAAAAGTTTGTATTACAAATATAAAAAGAAGAGGGGTTTCAAAAGAAAAATGTCTGCCTAGTAAAAAGTATGTCCTGGTACTCTGCATTATATTCACCCAATATTAGACTTGGCCTCCTGTGGCAAGAACTCCCACTGCAGGTTGCTTAATAGTGGCTTTCAGCTTATCTGCATTGTCGCATCTGTTTTGTTTTTATTTATCTTCCTCTTGACAATATTCTGTAGACTCTCTATGGGATTTAGATCAGGGAAATGCAGAAGTAGACAAAATTCAAATGTATTGCAACTAGTATCATCATCATCATCATAATATTTAAAAACACTGTTCTCAGTAGATGATCTTCTAATATCATGCAGCCGTAATTGACAGACTGCATATGTGCCAATATTTGGACAGCTCCTTTTGGTCGTGTTTGCTAAGTGTTTACTATTTTCTACATGTTTGACTTCTAACAAATGGGCTTTAAAATGATCTTAAGATTACACTTGGGGCTTCACTACATGACTGGGGTCATGGCCCCAGAAGCAGAAACAATCCTAATGAGACTTGTATTTGTTATTTTATTCAGTGTTCACTAAAAATAGTTTTTTTTCAGAAGTCAGTGAGAACATAGTACTGCAGGACATGAGGAAAACTGAGTCACCACACACACTAAATGTGTAAATGTGAGAAGTTGTTTGACCCATTCATGGGGTTCAATTCAGTGGAGCATTGTCAAAAATGTAACTAAAAACATATCAAGTCTAACTGATTGGATAATTTCATAAACGGCAACAATTTTTTAATTTAAAAGAAGTTCATACTGACCACATGAAACAAGTTGGCATTGCAGTTATTAAGGTTGTTTCATCAAAATTGTTGTAGTAGCAATTGGACCTCTGTTGAATTAGGTCAGTCACTTTCGGTAGGTGAATATTTATGAAATCACTTATTTTATGCTACATATTTTTATTTATGATCGTTGATGACAAAACATGGATCTGCACTTAAACACAAGGTTTTAAGAGATTAACTTTACAAATTATTTTAATTAACCTTTGTACAGTATTATTAATTTGTTTTTCCCTCCATGGGGTCTTTTGTGGGGGGAAGACATGCGGTAAATGTCGGTCGGGGAATTGAACACGCGTCGGCCACGTCGAGGACTCAAGGCCTCCAAATGTGGGTCGTGCTATCCCCTATGCCACCACAGCACGCCCCTGGACAGTATTTTTTATACAGCTTTTTTGTAATGTAATCTCAATGCAATTGACAAGACAAATATACAATTTCTATCAAATATTTCAATTCAGCAATCAAAACTTTATTGAAATAAATCCAATTCATGTTAGTAGAATCACTTCACAGTCTGCTTCAAATCCAAAACATAAAAAACAGTTTAATTCAAACAATAGTCAAACTTAGTGAAGCATACCATGCCAAACTGCAAAACCATATCTAACATAAAACATTTCTCAATGTATAGAATGAGGTCCAACTATCTTCCAAGAACTAATTTGGCAGCACAGGAGAATCAGTTTTCTTGTCTGGTTTCGACTCAAATGACAGAAATTTACCTGCTGCAAGTAGTTTTTTCACAGCTTCGTAGATCAAATCTTTGTGTTCATTTTGTGGCTTAGGCCTACAGATCCTCAATGAACCACTTTTTTAACTAAAGCAGTGTTCTGATAATTTGACAGCAAACATGCAACTACAAACAGCTGGTTAATGCTGTAGGCCTGTGACAGAGAGACAATGCCATGAAAAAGTTTATTCTGTTTTACCCTCCCAATGATTTGCTCCACATGCATCTTGAGTCTTGCTGAGGCCTGGTCTCCTGGGTGCTTGGACAGAAAAGAAAGGGAGTACACTTTACACTCACAACAATCCCTAATCAGGAAGCCCTTATTTACCATCACTGCCATGTCTTCGGTCAGGTTTTCAGCAATGCCAGAGCGTTTGAATAGCTCCCTATTACTGAATGAATCTCTATATAGATCAGAGACGAATGTTACAGCACCGTGTGGAGCTATGCCAACCAAGGCTCTCATGGTGCAGAGGGATCTGTGAGAGGAGTTCATGTCCCTCTGGGGAAGCGGTGAAGAAGGCATTTGACACTTCAGCTCTGTACAGTCCAGGATCACCTGGGTGTCAGGGAAATCCTTAAATTCCTCAGGGAGATAAGCTTGCACTTTCTGTCGTGTAAGCCAGATGCACTGAGACCCCAGGACAGTGAAAAGAAAATTTGTCCACATTGAAATAATGTGGCTCACGATGGACTGGTGAGTGCTGAATCGAATTGCAAGGTCCCTTTCTTTCATACCAAGTGACAGAAAAACGAGGAACAGAAAGAACTCGTCAACAGGTTGAAGATGCTGCCTCTGTGAAGTTGACATAAAAGAGAACGTGTTAAGAAATGCGCTGAGAGCGCAATCCATGATGCTTCCAGCAAACCCCATGACCTACCTTTGATGACAGTGCAGAGATCATCATTTCTTCATTTCCCTGGGCAGCTAATTTAGCTTTTGACATACTGACCATTTTATGAATCCAAGGCTCAATCAAAAACCAAAAAGCCATCAAATGTTTGTAGCTTGGAAATCTATTTAAAAATGGAGACATGAATAATATCCTGTTATCACACCAATATCAAACATAACTACTAAAATAATTTATTTAGTTCTTTGGTTTTTCTACCCATGTGCAGTGAACCCTAGAACAGTTTCACATGTAGTTATGTTAGAAAACAAAAACGTCACTGGGAATTTTATTTGAAAAACAAAATAAAATTGCCATGCAGTTTTGAAATTAAATAAGAAGGGTTTCAATTTATTTGAAATTGAAACAAATTTCAAACAATTTTGAAACTGAAAATTTCAGACAATCTCTAAATTTAACAGAATGTTATATTTAATATTCTGTTATAATATTAGATTACAACAGAAGGTTATACACCATGTTCCAAATTATTATGCAAGTGATATTTTCTCAGATTTTCTTAAATGGTCAATTAAAATGATGGTCAGTATAATTTTCAAGTCATGAACTATTTCAGTATAAATCAAATTTTATTGAACAAAGCTCCCCATGAGAACAGTATTTTTTTCTAAATTAAAAAACTCAAAATGTACTGTTCCAAATTATTATGCACAGCAGATTTTCTAAACATTTTATGGATTATAAAGAACTGCAAATGGTCATTCTTTGAATATGCTGCATTACGTGGTCACATGTACTAAAATCAAAAGCTATTTCATTCAAAAATATTTTAACAGAATGAGTTACATCTTAACATAGGACCCCTTCTTTGATATCTCTAAAAAAAATATCTAAAAATATCTAAAAAAAATTAGACTTACCTGGTATAAAACTGGATGTCTTCATCAGAGCCTGCAAACCGTTGTAAACAAAACTCTTGCTGAATACATTGCTCCCAAATGTTTTTCCTCAGGTTCTTCAAGTATTTGGACTGGTCTTCTGTTGCTGATATTGACTTGTCCAATTTAGAAGATGATGACCTTTTCTTTGCAGGGGAAAAGGGGGTAAAGCAGTAGTTATGGTCCTTCTGTAAACTGTGCCATTCTTGTACCTGTAGAGGAGGGGGTGGTTCTGTTTTGCCTTCACAGATATTCCATTCAAACAATGTTGGTACAGCACCTTTAACCAGCCTCCGACCACCTGTCAGAGATGTTGGCTCTATGAGCTGATCAGAAGTGAAATGTCGGCTGCAAACTTTGGTGTGAGCGGTAACTGTGTGAGGATCACGCCGTATGTTTATTAGCCATTGTTTTCTCAAGTCGGAATCGGTAGGAAAAGAATGAAAACTATTACATTTGGAGGAAGCCGAACAAAACGGGACACAGCAATGTCTTTGGAATTGCTCTGTTTTAAATATTTTCTTGGGTATACTCATGCTAAATTAAATTCTTCTTCCGTCCTCGCAAGAGCAGCAAACCTCTCCGGATAGATTGAGGACTACAAATCCCATGAGAACATACTTCTAGTTTCGTCATCTAACGTCGACTGGTCGTTTAGTGACGTAGCGTACGTTCGCCGGGGAGAAGTTTGAAAATAAACGTGAAACTTTTTTTCCCTTCTTAAATTTGTCAGACCGAGATTACTTTTTTATTACTTTCAAGCAAGTTTTTTTTAGAATACCAGTAAAGAAAGCGCTAAGGCGTTAGACGAGGGACACGGAGCTGAGAAAGCCTATTCTCGCGTAAGTAATACACAAAAACCTGATGTTGCGTTGCTAGCTAAATCTGTTACATGAGGCAACTGACTGTCAACATGCTCTTGGGGAGCTCGGAGGCTCATTTAGGAGCTTATCTCTCCGTAACATGAACAGGAGATATTTATGCGGAGGACTCGGTGGGTGGAAATTATTGCTGTTAAATGAGTTTGGTACCAGCCAGCTAAGCCCAGTAACTGAAGCAGCAACAAATAAACCAGCTATTCTGTAGGAGATAGGCCCACCTGTTGGTGCGAGTTTAAAACATTCAGTGTTTGTTTTCATCTATCACGACCTCTGACAGCTGTTGTCGAGATGAGGCCGCGACTATTCTCACGGCAGCTAAGGGTAAGTCTTAAGAGGGAATCATGAGCAAAAGCAACGGGAAGATTCATTAGAAGCGCTAAAATTTGTATTTCAGGTTCATGAATGAAGTTTACTATGTTCACTGGGACCAGAAGTGACTGAAATTACTCAAAATTAGACAATACGCAAGAACTAAGCATCTATCTTTATGTAACTTAAGACTATGTGTACTTTGTTTTTTTTTTTTTTACATAAATAAATTATTCCAAACCAAATCTAGAGCTCATTGCATTTCTGATGTCATTCAGCATGCAGATATGTTTGCAAAATATGTAGAAATATGACTGAACACTTGGTACTGTTCTGTATTTTAAATATAAAATCTGCTATTAAAAACATTTAAAGTTTAGGCATGTAAATTTCAGGACGCAGATGTGCTATCCAGGCTCAAAGTAAATAACTTTTTTTTATATTTGATTGATTAAATAATTACATAGTCCAACAATTACTTTAATTTTTAATAACTGTTTAAATTTTTAATACAATTTATCCAAATTAAAATTAGTACCAATGATATATTAAAAACATTCACATCTGTTTCAGTATTTTTTTATTATTTCTCAGTCTTTTTAGTACTTGTTGGCTTTAATTTAGGTTTTCAGTCTTACCCGTCAAGGGGTAATTAAACAAAATAAGGTGACTGGCCTGTATTGTAGTTTCTTTGCATGTTAACCAGTTAGATGCTATGTGATATGTATGATGCATTGCCGCACGTGTAATATGAAATTTGTAAACCAATACCCAATTTTGAGATGATAATGATTTTAACATAATGAACTCAAGTTTTAATTTAGTTTTACCTCTTTTAGTTATGTATGTAAATAAAATAGCTAAAGTATTGCTTTTTATTAGTGTGCTACATTGCAGTCTAATTTAAAAAAATTAGACATACGGAAATGTTTTGACAAATTATTTAGTTATTTATTGTGGCTTCTTTAGACCTTTATACTATATCTGACTTTGTACATTTTCATTTTATTTGAATGTATTTCATGCTTTACTTTAGCATTTATCTTGTTTATTCAAAGAAGAAAAACTGTTAAACTTAAGTTGTAAATAAATTCCCCCCAAATATTGTTTACCAAAATTGGAAAAGAGTGAAAAAAAGTCAATTTTCAGTTTCTCTGGTTTATCTTTTGATGCTCTTAACACAGTCCACCCTTTATTTTGGATTCATATAACTGAAGGCCAATAAATAAAAACTCTCACACCCAAGTAGATAGGATAGCACTAATCTAGAATAAGCTACTTTTTTCTGTTTGAGAAAATTTTTTTTTTTACATATTTTATATTTTATCAAAAGCTGTAGTTATTAGGCTTTTATTATCCAATGCAAATTTCTGTTGTTGTTTGAAACTGGCCTGTACTATTTTCCCCCCTAAGGATTACAATACATACATGTCCAAAACTATTATTTGCATCATTTATTCGTCTCATGGCTTTATGTTGAGTCAATATGGTGTCATTCCATCCTCTCCCCCGTTTTCTCCAGGCTGCAATGTCCTCCCAAGATGAAGATCCATCACCTGCCCTGTCTGCTGTGCTGTCTTCTGCATGGTCAGCCGCTTTATCGGCTGCCGTGGCTGTCGCCATGGCTGTTGACGCCAAAGCAGATCTCGCCAGACTGTTGGACGAGTGGGAAGAGACACGGCAGGGTACCACAGAGCAACTGGTGTCCATCTTAACAAGGTCAGATCCTTTTCTTTTTGTGCAGACGTCATCATTTGCAGTTACTTCTTTTTGGAGAAGTCGTAACTGCATGTAAACTATTTTTTTTCTACTTTTACTCTTTTATTTTATTGTAGAATATCTGAGCTGATTGAACAGGAGACAGAAGAATATTACAAATCAGACCCTGATCCCTTTGACGATCGTCATCCAGGTGTGTGCACATTTTCAAACTTTGTGTGTTCTACGGTCAGTTTTTGTTTAAACGTCATTGAACCTCAAAAACATAGTTAGATGTATGTGTCTTTTAAGTGAGTTTAGTCTAAAACACTTTCGATCAGTTGTTGACTCCCTCTTGTGTGTGATCTTTTAGGACGAGCTGACCCAAACTGTATGCTGGGGCAACTGCTGAGGATGCTGTTTTTAAATGATGACTTCACTAATTCGGTAACCTTTACAATTTCCATGTCTTATTCATTATGTGTGTGTATTTCTTACTAATGCAATATGTCTATGAAGTGTGCATGTCCAACAAATTAGGGTGTACATATAATATGTTATAATTTAAAATCCAACTAATATCAATTATGTTAATCTAAAAATTCAAATACAGGCTTCTCCATTTGAGAGGTGTTAGTTAAAGAAATTGGAATTGTTTTTTCCATAAGATTTTCCGGTATCTTACAGCTTTTGGACACGTATATCATGAGCAGTCGAGACATCAGTCTCAACACAGCAGCATGTCGCCTCCTTCAGAACATTGTTCCAGGCCTGGACACAGCTGTTGTCTTTGAAGAAAAGGTACTTTTTACATTTATTCCTATTAGATCATACAGAGTGAAAGAGAAAGTTGGTAAGATGTTTATCCATGGAGCAAAAGAGGACATTATAAACATCCCTTCTGTTTATTGAACTTGTGTAAATATTCTTAAGTCTGACATTACATTTAAGAAGACCTGTTTGGTACAAAATGCCCACATACCAGTGCTTTCCTATAAGCCGCGTGCTGTTGAAATTCTAATTATTTCTGAATTTTAATTCTGCTCTAATAGGTGTACATTCATATTTTTTCCACAGGTTTTTGTTGTCTTAAACTGGGAGACTGACCACTTGTCATTTCAGCCTCTGCGCTTACTATCTGAACCAGCATGTACCTTACTTCAGGTTGTGAAAGGGAGCCACGTGTATTTGTAATATTAGACTTTACTTTAAAATATTTATTTAAGATGTAACAGCAATAAGGCAAAAATATTGTATGTAGGTTGTTTTTATATATTTAAATAAAAGACAGTCAACATTCCTCACACAGAGGACATGTTTATGGTGAAATGCATCTTGGGTAGATAAGGTACACCAGGTGTGACGGCGCTAGCTCTGTACACAGAACAGTATTTTTTTTTGTTGACAAATGACAAGAGGAAATGAAAATGAGGAGGACCAAATGTTTAGGTGTCAATCAAAGAGTAATCCTTATTTTTAGCAGGCAAAAAGAAAGAAACATGTCTTTGATGCATTTAAACAAAACAGTCAGCTGTCAGTTTTGTTCCGTGTGGATTACAGGAAGGTCTGGTTGGGAAGTTGTTCACGTGGGCCCGTGAAGCTGAGCGGCCATTATGCATCTATGCCACAGGCCTGCTGGCCAAAGCCATGAGCAACCAGGAAGTGGCCACAAGCCATAAAGAAGAAAATGCTGAGCTGGTGGGTGTCTCACCTCTTTTGTAGAAAAATATGGTTTATTTTTCATTAGCAGTTTAGTTTAACCCAACTTCATAAAAAAGCCTATTTAATTTGCAATTACGCTGCTCTCCATATCCAGGTATCCATGATGATCAAACGTCTACACGAGTTGCAGTCTGCAGAGCACACAAGTTGCTCCAGTCCCACCCACACTGTCCGGAATCTACCTCAAGACTCTCAGGATGAAGCTCCCCATACATCGAATGTCACAAAACATCAGCAAATCCAGACAGAATTTTCTGAGGAAGAGACAGAAGAAAAAAATGTTGCAGAGAGCAGCAGGTCGATTTCAAAGGGCAAATCTTTGGCCCAGAGAATCAGTGAAGGTAGCAGCAGCTCAGCTCGCCTTCTTCCAAGTTTTGTGTACCAAGCTAGCCCACAACTGACTTCGAAGGAGAAGGACGACACTCAGGGAGGAGAGGAAGGAGGAGGAGGGACAAAACAGGTTGAGAATGGGAGGAAGACAAAACAGAAACTCCAGTTTACTACGTCCCCCAGCGGGACTGAAGACGAGGCTGAGGGGACTGCTACCAGCGAGAAGCCAAGCGGCAGTTCATCCTGGTCTGAGATGAGCTCCATTCTGATTGGCTCAGAGTACCGATTGTTGCCGCTGAGCCCAACCATGGAGCAGAGACTCATCCTGCAGTATCTGACACCACTTGGAGATTACCAGGAGGTAAGAGTTGATGCTCAAACGAGAGATTAGGCGTAGAAAATATGAAGAACACAGAATAGTTTTTTAGAATCTGTTGCACATAATGGTACTCTAACAAACAGCAGAACTGGTATAACGATTAATAACTTCGCTATTTTGGCTTCTTAAGTTAGCAGAATCTTATGGGTCAAGCTAATGGAAATTAAACACAATCGTAAGTATTTTGATATTGAAAAGAATTGTTGATCACTGTGTATCAACTCAAAGCTACAGTATGTAAAAAAGTTTATGCAATAAATTTTAAAGTTGTTGAAGCATTCCTTTAAAGATTATTATAAAACAATTTGGCATCTTTTGGTAATATTTGGCTTTTTAGACAGTTAAGTTTGTGGAACTAGTCTGCAATTTTAATAATTTTTTTGATTTCTGCAGCTGCTTGCAATCTTTATGAAACTGGACACACGTTCACTGATGATGAACTACATCGACCTCAGGAAGACCAAAAATGTTCAGCTTACATTTGATGCCCTGTTGGTGAGATCATTTTCAAAAACACAGTGATGCAGTTTTTCTTCATAAATTCAACAGGCTTTGATGTATTTTTGTCATTCCGTGTTTGTTAATTTTATTTTTTTATCTACAGTGTTAACGTCTTTGTTTATGTTTTAGAAGTTTATTTTAAAACAGGCCAAGAAAAGTACTGCTTAGTTTAAAGAAAATGCCAAAGTTCACCCCAAATGAAAGTTGTTTTGCTAATGTAATTTAATTAAAAAAGAAAAAATATTTAAGGACCTGGAATTTAAAAATAAGGTATCATTTAGCCATCAGCTCCCTCCCCACTAAAGAGGGCGTCTGTCTGTCTGATGAAGATAATTTCTACTTCTGTGGGTGGGGCTCGCTCTGTGGAGTTGCTCAGTACTGAGGAACACCTGGAGATTCACATTAGTGGCCTTCAAAGCTTGAAAGCTTGACTCATCAAGATTTAACCACAGATGAAAAAAATATTGATTTCTTTTTCAATGTGTTTTGTTTGTTGCTTTTTACATTTTCTGGAATAGACCAACAATCTACAGACATTTTAGAATAAATCTCTGTAAATATTTCTACTGATATTTTTAAAAATGTAGTGACCAACAATCTACTGTTTTATGGTAAATTACTGGTAAAATTTGTAAAACAGATTTTTTTGCATGACAAGCTTTGTTTATATAACATGAATAAATAAAGCATAAGTATGGGATTCAGTTTGTCTGAACAACTTGAATTCTTTTAAAAACATTTTTATCATTGCTGTTGCTTGTTGGTTTAAAAAGAGATACAGGGTTGAGTAATATCTGGAAATAAAGAATAAAAAATTCAAAAATTACACCACAGGAAACACATTGGAGACCTGTAAATGTGTAAGGTAGTGAATCCATAAATAAATGTTGTTTTTTTTCCCTTCTCTCTTCAGTATCTCGCCTCACTTCTCCTTCATAAGAAGTTTGCGTCTGAGTTCATTGCTCATGGAGGAGTGCAGAAACTCCTTGAGATCCCGAGACCATCCATGGCAGCGACAGCCGTTTCTCTCTGCCTCTACTACCTGGCATACAATCAGGATGCAATGGAGAGGGTACAGTGAACATAAACACCACATATGTTGACATGCAAGTCTGAAGAAGATCTTTAAGTATTAGTTTTCAGTAAAATCTAGGCAGTTTAAAAGAAATTAAATTTAATGTGATTATTTTTTTAAGATGTTGGGATAATTTCTTTTTCTTGGTTGATCGTCCCCTTCTTACCGCCTTGTTCATCGTTTCCCCTGTAGGTGTGCATGTTCCCAGGGAATGTGCTGACAGACCTGGTGTCCTATGCTCTGTGGTTGTTGGAGTCCTCGCACGCTTCAGGCATCTGCCACGCCACCATGTTTTTCTCCATTTCTTTTTCATTCAGGGTGGTGTTGCAGCTCTTTGACCAGCTGGATGGTCTACGCAGGCTGGTCAATCTGGTTAGTATTAAATGATACATATTGTTTCTCTGATGGTGCAGTTGTTTCTTTTTAACTTTGCAAAGATGAAATTGTTTACAAGTAGCTACATAAAAGTAATTAAAGCAGTGTTGTGGTGGTGAATATTTGCTTGCCACAATGATGACTTTTTTTTTGTCAGACAAAGACTACAATCATATCGGTCACTAATAAGTACTAGATTATAAAATATTACCTTTGCAGAATAGTATGATGTTTTGAGATTAATATTTACCCTAAACATCCCAAAAACAACTACATTTTTAAGCTGTATAGTTAAATAATTACTAGAAAGTATATCCCTTAGACTATTTATTTTTTGTTTTCAGACTTTATTTTGTATTTAATAAAGTAGATTTTTTTGTCAGTTAGTGTAAGTGACCTTTTCTGAATTAATACACTATCTTTAACTAAAATTCCTCTGGAATTTTAGAATTGTGTTGTTTTTTTTCTTCAGAAAATAAATTTAAAATTCTTCCTGACACTCTGAAACTGAAACCTCCTTTTCCTTTAGTAACTTTCTTTCTTCCTGTAGATCAGCACTTTGGAGATCCTCAACACAGACAACGATGCTCCACTGATGAATGAAGACCAGGTGTTCTCCAATAGACAGACGGCTAAGCACACCTGCATGGCGCTGCGCAGGTATGGTGATATTAAATGCACATTCAGATAAAATACAAAAAACTTATTGAGAATAAGTGAAATTGGATATATCTGTTTCAGAGGAAAACCTTGTTTTCTGCTGTGTCTATTCATTCAGCCTGCATCAATGTATTGTAACTACATTGAATATTGTTGTCATCAATCTGGTTGTGAAGGTACTTTGAGGCTCACCTGGCAGTGAAGACAGAACAGATGAAACAGTCTTTGCATACTTCAGAAAGCGGCATCATCATTCCTCAGCAGCCTCCTTACAAGGTACAGTTTCTTCAGTGTAAACAAACCAGTTTGTCATTAAATCCAAAATGAAAGACAGTCGTTTTCCGTCTGTTTACGTATTAATGAGTTCTCTGGTCTTTAATATAATGGCAGGCTACATTATATTAACACATCTGTTGTTTGCAACATATGGGTGATTAGATCCCTCAGGCAGATATTTGTACCATGTTTGAATTAGGATATTTCAACATGAATATGCCTATTTTTCTGTTTCTGTCATGATAACTTATTTTATTTGATTCCATTTTCTATGCTGTGGCTTGAACTTTTTCAAATCTTTAGTACAGCATTGTGATTTTATGTTTACCTTCATAATTCACTGTTTCCAGGCATATGCATATACCAGAGAACAAATAATTGAGATGATGGAGTTTCTCATCGAGTGTGGACCTCCTGAGGGCCCCTGGGAGCCAGTTCAAGTCTTCTACAAGTTGTCCTGTATTCCTTTAATGCTGCAGCTCATATCTGCTGCCTGTGACTGGAAGACATACTATGGCAGGTAATCTGACTCGCCGGTAGGAATAAAATGAGCTGAGACGAGTTTTAAGAAAAAGAGGTATAGCAGCAAAAGATAAAATGGCAGCTAAGGAACTAACTCTCTTCTTCTTTTCTTTCCTTTCCTTCATCTGGATGTGTTTCTCTCTCTAGGAGTGACATTGTTCGCTTTGCTTTGGACATCCTAGCTATCCTGACAGTTGTTCCTAAAGTCCAGTTAGTACTGGCTGATACCGTGGAAGTTATCGATGAAAACAGGTCCCCTGTTCCCACTGTAGGTCTGTGAAACATCTCTGTGTTAGCACCAATTTTTAGATGAGAGAAGTTCAGGGATTTCCATCTCAGGATTTTTGTGTGCTTCTTTGTGTATTGTGTTTTTTCGTGTAGGCATGAGCATCATTCTGGGTGTTGCTGAAGGTGAAGTGTTTCCCAATGATGCTGAGATTCAGAAGTCTGCTTTGCAAGTAAGCTTGGCTCACTGAATTTTTCTGTTTGTTCACTGCTTAAGCTAAAAATAATTAACATAAAAGTAAGGGCATGCTGAATCTTTTTTATTCTTGAGAACTTGACATGCAACTTTCAGAGACAGCCCCACTTTGTGTGAAAATGATAGCTTTGATTTCATTATTATTATTATTATTATTATTATTATTATTATTATTATTATTATTATTATTATTATTATCTAATCTTTTATTTCAAATTTTTTATTCTTACAGATATAAAACATATCTAACTTCACATTGTCTTGCCCAGGTTAAACTTCAAAATCATGTCAGTATGTTTTAGTTGTTTGTTTTCTCCCACTCTCATCATGTCCTTCATGTTTACCTTAGGTCATAATAAACTGTGTGTGCGCTCCGGACCAAAGCCTCAGTGCTTTTGCTGTCGCCCCCCTCAGACAGCCTTTGCACCCTCAGCAGCCTCCTCCCACCCACAACAGGGTGCTGGCCCACATGTGGCAAGTAGTGCAGAATAATAACGGCATAAAGGTAGGCAGTCTCAAACATGTGCATCGAAATGCCTGTGTTTGTTTTGATGAAACTTTATGCCCTGCATATTTTATCAAATAGAATTCCTCATTGTTCCAGAGATCATGCTTTACCTCTCTTCTGGCTGCAGGTGCTCCTGTCTCTGCTGTCGGTGAAGGTTCCCATCACAGATGCAGACCTGATCCGAGCTCTGGCCTGTAAGGCTCTGGTTGGACTCTCTCGTTGCTCCGCCATCAGGCAGATCATCAGCAAGTTGCCACTGTTCGTCAGTGGTCACATTCAGCAGGTGACAAAAAGACCTTCAAGCAAAACTCCTATCAAAAAAATTCTGTGGTTTAAAAACGTAAAAGATTTTATATTTAACGCAAAAAACTTAAACAATTCTCAGCAGATTACACAATTCTTTTTTTTTGTTTGCTATCACTACAAGTGTATTCCATGTTGCAAACTTCTGCAGGTTTTTCTCACATGACTAAAAATAAATTGCTTAAGACTTTCCTCATTTTGTTTTGTGGAAATTTAAAAGAAAATTGTAACTTCTATTAGAGTTTTCAGGCAAAGTCATTCATGGTTTTGTTTTCTCCTTCCCAGCTCATGAAGGAGCCGGTGCTGCAGGACAAACGGAGTGAACATGTCAGCTTCTGTCGCTACGCCGCCAAACTGACGGAGCGAGTGTCTGGCAAGCCCCTCATCATGGGCGCGGAGGTCTCGCTGTCTCGCTTACAGAAAGCCAACGTTGTCGCTCAGACTCGCATCACGTTTTCTGAGAAGGAATTGCTCATTTTGATTAGGAACCACCTTGTTGCTAAAGGACTACACAACACAGCAAATACCCTAGTTAAAGAGGCAAACCTACCTGCAGCATCTCTCTTTCCAAACTCCGCCTCCTCAGGTGTCACCCCTACATCCTCCAATTCCAAATCTAGGACTTGTCGGTTTGCTGGTGGTGTCGCAGCTCGTGTTGCTGCCAATATTGGACCCTCTCCCTTGTCCTCAGGTAATTCAGCCCCTTCTACTCCCTCCACATCTCGTTCTTCTGCCATTCCTCACTTGTCAGGCTCATTGGTGTCTACCTCAGCGGCTCCTAATACTCCTCCTCATCCTGGGCAAAGCTCGCATCTTGTTGGACGAATTTTGTTCTCTCGGGAACGACCAGCGGCCAGCTGCGGCTCAGGAAAAAAGCTGCGTGCTCTTAGACAAAAGTCTGACCATGGTGCTTTCATACAGGTCAGTCGTACCTTTTGTTTCAATTACTAAAAACTCCTGCAATGTGCTAATAATAATTACATGACTGAAATGCCAGATTTTACATTTGATCAATTGTGCTAATTTTTGAATAATATGGTAGACATCTCACAATTGAGTTATTTTTGCTCTTAAATAATAGGGATGACAGTCATTTTTCAAAAATTCTTTATTTTTCTTTTCTCTCTTATGCATGAACCTTTGCTTATTGAAATTAATGCAATGTTATAAATCTGTTAAATAATAAAATACTGGCCATTAGGTCACAATGTGCGGAAAAATTCTGACAACTTTACAGGTAGCCATTAAGCCAGTCATCTTTGCAATTTTGCTGTTGCCTGGAAGCAAATCAGTTTATTGACATTAACTTTTGTTTCATTATTGTTTTGATCTTTGTCTAGATTACTGATTTCTTTAGAAATCAGTAATGTAGAACATTGATTTCATATACCTTTTTTTTCTTTGAATCAGACCCCAGCTATGAAAAAGCAGCTGGAGCGCCACTTGCCTTCTCCGCCGACCCTTGACAGCATCATCACAGAGTACCTGAGAGAACAACACGCCCGCTGTTCGAATCCCGTCACCACCTGTCCACCTTTTTCCCTTTTCAACCCTCACCGCTGCCCAGAGTCCAAACAAAGGCGACAGGCATCACCCAATTTCACCGCCCGTCTGGGCAGCAGGATGCTATGTCCGAAGTACCGGGGTGTGGACAGAGGAAGTCTGGATAGACAGCTAATATTCAGCAGGTAAGAAACAGCAGCTATGTCTTTTTAAAAGTTCTAAACCAAGCTTGATCTTTTCTCTTTGACTCTGTTTCCTCTTGTTTTCCTCCTCAGGTTTCGCCCCGTGTCAGTTTTCCGTGAAAACAATGGAGGCGATAGCAGTTTCACCTGTTGTGCCTTTTCGGCCCGCGAGCGCTTCCTGATGCTGGGAACGTGCTCCGGTCACCTCAAGCTTTACAACATCTTCTCCGGAGAGGAGGCGGCCGACTACACCTGCCACGGATCGGCCATCTCTCACATCGAGCCTTCCCGGGTAGGAAAACAAATTTTAAATTTCAAGTTTGATTATTTGGGTCCAAAACTACTGAGAAAGTTTGGCATTTAGAGAAAAAGCAGCTTAGGTTTAAGAAAATGGTTTGATTTCAAACCATTTGCTTATAATGAAGCATTAATAATAATAAGCAACGTGAGTTGTTTAACTTATTCAGACTAGCTTTTAGATTACCTCTATTTATTTATAAGCACTTTTTGATTGAAATTGATCCTTTTTTCCCCATTTCACAGGATGGTAACTTTGTTCTTACCTCTGCTTCGTGGAGCGTCCCTCTGTCAGCTCTCTGGAGTATGGACAGTGTTTTTACGATGAAGTAAAAATGATTACACGTTGCAACTTTCACTTTAATCAAGGGTAATAATACATTACATCATGCATTGTTAAATATCACATATGTCATCTGTCCCCAGGAACTCCTTTGGAGAAGATCATTACGTTGAGTTCAGCAAACTCTGTCAGGACAGAGTAATTGGCACTAAGGACCAGGTTGCACATGTACGTATCACATTGATTCTCTGTTGGTGCTCATTATATCATTAAGAATATTTTATAATTATTTTTTTGATATCAGATAATGTATATAAAAAAATATTTATACCTTTAGAGTTTTGGATGACTTTTAAATGTCATAATTTGTAAGGTAGTTTACTGAGGTTAAACTACATGAAATCCAGAGAGCAGAAACTAATATGCAAATTTTTATCTTTAGTTACTGACTTAAATGGAAAGGTTTCATGATGTCATGTCGTTATCATTTATTTGTGACTGGGTGAACAATATCATATTGTGTGTGTGGTTTTTTTTTTTACCTATCTTATCTTTTGGTTTGTTTTCTTTCTTTCTTTCTTTCTTTCTTTGTTTCTTTCTTTCTTTCTTCCTTTGTTTCTTTCTTTCTTTCCTTCTTTCTTTCTTTCTCCTACTGTAGATCCTTCTTGTGTCTTGAATTAAGACTGACTGATTTAATGGTTGACTTATTTATATTCAGACTGTTGTTTCTGGCTCCCATACTCCAGATCTATGACATACAGACAGGTCAGGAGGTCCTGACCCTGAACGACCCCGCATTGGCCAACAATTACAAGAGGAACTGTGCCACCTTCAACCCCACTGACGACCTGGTGTTAAACGATGGGGTGCTGTGGGATGTGCGAGCATCACGGGCCATCCACAAGTTCGACAAGTTCAACATGAACCTCAGTGGGGTTTTCCATCCAAACGGCTTGGAGGTCATCATAAACACTGAGATTGTATCCTTTCTAAATGTAATTACCATTGGAGGTTAGCCCCTTGGAAACTGGAAGGAAAAATGAAAAAGAAATTATGTTTGCTGTCCTCCTTGGTACAACTATAAGGTTGATATTAGTTTCAAGTATCAGCGCAGTCCTTAGCAATGAGTCCTAAGCAAAGAAAGCTGAAACGTTATTTACAGAGTGAATACAAAGCAGATTTGGGCTTTTTTGTCACTAATGTACAAAAGTCAGGTGTTCTTATTCTTCCCTGTTAGTCAATATAAATTTCCTCCGCTGTTGTCTTTGTGCCATTTCTGCGTGATGTTTAGATCACTCACACAGAACTGGATGCTGATAACTTCCTTTCACCTTGAAAACAAAAGGGTGTGTGTTATGTGTGTTTTTATGTTAATGTCCAGCAAGATCTTTGGTGACGTTGAGGAAAAATAGTTTTTACCTTATCAGCAGGTGTGAGCTTTAATCCTTAATATTTTTCTTGCAGCTTTGCATACATTTTTCTTTCCCATTGCTTTCTAAACTTTTTGCAAACTGATGACCCTTAAAAACATTTTATTTCCTGTGAGATCAATATTTTATAGTTGTTAGGTTTCCTGTCGTTGTCGACCTTGACTGTAGGTTTCAGTGGGACCTGAGGACTTTCCACCTGCTGCACACTGCTCCTGCTCTGGATCAGTGCCGGGTGGTCTTTAACAACAATGGCACCATCATGTATGGAGGTATGGGTCTGACTCTCTTAATTTGGCTGTACATAACACTTCATATTATCACTGATCTCCCTTCTCTTGAACAGCGATGCTGCAAGCTGATGATGACCATGATGTCATGGATCAGCAGGTGACAAGTCCCTTCGGCTCATCTTTCAGAACATTTGATGCCACGGACTACAAGCCTATTGGTTGGTTGACTTTACCTTATTCTCTAATGTCTTAAATTGTTTTTACCTCCTGTTTTTACAGTTTCAAAAAACCTTGTGCAACAATTATTTGATTGTTGCAAATAATTGTTGCAAATAATCTTGACCTCAACAATAAAAGTTAAGGCTTTACAAATTCTAAAATAAAAAACAGCCCCTTGTTATTTATTCAACTTGGTTTGTGATATCTTTGTGATACCTCGGTGTGTTAGTGGTTGCTGAAAGTAACTGACCTCCTGCTTCAGATTGTGATTGTAAAGTTTGGTTTTGATTTAATTTTTAACAGCCACACTAGATGTGAAGAGGAACATCTTTGATCTGTGCACTGATACCAAAGACTACTACCTGGCTGTCATAGAGGTACTCAATTAGATTTTTTATTTATTTATTTTTTTAAATCTCATGTCATTGGTGTTTATTTAGGTGTTTTATGTTCAGGTTGCTCTGTTTTATTTTATTTTTTTATATATAAAAGGTAACAGTAAAGCAGATCTGTACAGATAATTTTAACTGATAGCAAATCAAACTGATAATGACAATACTCTGCTTTTTCACTATTATCATAAGAGATTGTTGGGATTTTTTACTACTGGTGCTCTTTGTATAATTAAGTTTTTCACGTTTTCTCTGTAGAACCAGGATGCGGTGACCATAGATACTGTATGTCGCCTTTATGAAGTTGGACGACAGAAGTTAGCAGAAGAAGGAGATGATGATGATCAAGTAAGATTCATAAAATTTGAAAGAAAGTTTTTATTTTCTTCTGTAGTCTTTCTTGATATTTTTGTCTTGATTAATTTGTTTATTATGCATTTTTTATATTTACTTTTACAGTTCTTGTCAGAATTTTTGGTTTGAGTGATCAGCATAGATGGATAATACAGATAAGACACATGTCTAATGTGTCTTAAATTGAGATTTGAATAGTTTCTTTCCTGCATTTCTGTTTTCCAGGATGAAGATCAGAATAATGACTCCTCAGACACAGATGATGATGACGATGATGACGATGATGATGACATGGATATAGAGCCCCTCATTGAAGAACTTGCAAATGAAGAAGAACAGGAGGACCAGGAGCAAGCTGACTTGCCTGTAGATGATGCGGTATCTGATCACTTCATATATTTACATCTGAATCATTACATGTCAAAAGTGGACAGAAATATAAGAAGTTGTTTAAAAAAAAACCCATAGTTATAACTTCATTAACATGTACGCATGTTTTCATACCATTATTACCACTTCTAATTTATTTGATGGTTTTCTCAAGATTGTAGCGATATGGATAAATTCAATTCCATCTAGCAGAATTACATTGATGGAATATAGAAAATATTTCTAAATTTTGCTTTTTGTTTTTCTTCAGATTGAGGCTCTTCTTGGCAGTAGTAGTGGTGATGATGGTGATGATGATACTGATCATGACTCTGAAACTTTAGACCATGGAGGATCATGTAAGTAATGATGCCCATCTGTTGTTAAATTTACCTGAATACAATAGTTTTATTATAAATAGCACTTGTTCTAAAAATGTGCACATACTATTTTCTATGTACATTTGAAAAAGATTGCGAAGAACTTTAGACTTTGTGAAATGTATAAGACAAATTAAATTAATTACAATTTAATAAACCCATCTGCTTTATAAAAAAATAGTTATAAATACCAGTTCTGGTATATATATATATATATATATATATATATATATATATATATATATATATATATATATATATATATATATATATATATATATATATTTTAATTAGTATGTTGTTTAATTTACAGTGTGTGTAATTAAAATGTATGTGATAAGAGATCTTTAATTCAGGCATCTAATTATGCACTTTTTAAAAATTGTATTCCATTCAACTTGTCTGTATAGCACAGACTCTCCACAAGTATACACATAAGTACATAGTCAGTTTCATAGCCCCATTTTAAATTGTATTTTTGCATTTTTACTGAGCCTAACTAAACATCTTGTAATTGTGTGAAATTAAATAAATTTTTGTTTTACTGTTTTAACCGTCATCTTTGTTTTTATCAGTTGAAAATTGAAGTTGATAAAGTTATCTCGCATATTGTAGCAAAAATGTAGCGCCTCGATTTTAGGAGACAACACAATAAAAGAAAAGCCTTTCATTGTGTTATGTACCTTTTATTCCGACTCCATCGGTAGAGTTTTGTATAATTTACATGTCCAGCTTTTGAGTTTCTTATGTTTCCTTCTTTTATCAGATAAATTAGTTAACATTTTAAAAGGTCCATTTCGAGTATTGTTATCACATAATACAATGGGATAACCGTTGCATAGGAAATGATTGGTGATGCATGAAAATAATCCATATCTATTGTTCTAAACTTTTTTTCAGTTATAATTTTAAATCAGTTATGCTTACATATGTTGCCCGTTTTGTGTTGTCATGTTTCAGGGTTTGGAGAAGAATCAGATGATGACGACCCTGACATGTTTGGATCCTTGCCTGACTTATGGTTTTAATGATGTAAGAGTAGACGCTCCGCCCTGTGAATCCCTCTTAGAGAAAATGCCAGAAAAAAGGGTAGCAAAAATGTAAAGTTTTCATAAAAGGATCTTGACTGGCCATTCATTTTCCATTTCTTGTTCCTATTGGAGTGATTCTAAAAGATTTGGAAATATATATAGCTTTTTTGTCTCTTTCCATTGGCTAAAGATAGCACCTCTAATTTCTACCAGTATATGCAGCGAAACCACAAATACACCCAGTTATGAGAGCTTGGTGAGAAAGTAGAAAATTGGGAAATAAATTACAAAAGAAAAAAATTCTTGAGAAATTTATATTTTTCACCTTTTTGATTTAAGCATTGTTTTATTGAATAGTAGCTGAAGAGCATTTTTTAAAATTAAAAATAACCTGCAGAAATTTCTTGATTTGCCAGGAAACAAAAAATATTGATCCTGATGTCATCAGCTGATATAATAATAATCTTTTGTGCTTAAAAGCTTATTTTCTCAAAGATTTGCCTCACTTGGGTGTTTGTTGATGTTTTAATCAGAACATCAACAAAAATAATTTGAAGCGCTTTCATGTCCTCTGTCTATGTAAGAAATGTGTTCATGTGAGCAAAAATCTGAAATTTTAATATGTACTAATGAAGCTAGAGGTAGGATCTTAAGAATATGAAACCTAATGCTTGTCTTGCAACAGAATGCATTCAGAAAAAAACATTTGATAGAGAAAAGTAAATTGAGTCTCTCTAGATAATTTTGATGATAAAGATCCAGAGTTGATCCTTATGGTGATCTAATAGTTAAAAATATGTAATTACTGTTAACTTTTCCTTGATGGGGAACTTGTTAAGAAACCAAATATTACCTCTACCACATTTCCGTTGTTTTTAGTTATTCTAACAATTGGAAAAGTTTCAGTAAGCTACATGACCCAATTTCTCCACCAGATGGCAGTACATCCCACGCTTGAGTTGACAAAAATATTCTCTAACCCAGTACATTTCACGGTTTATTGTTTTTTAAATACTGTTTAATTTTTAAGTTAGTGTTTTATTGTTTTGTAGGTTTCCAAGGCTAGGCTTAGGAAATATTTTTTGAATTGATTATTTATTTTGGTGTATCTTTGTTGAATTTTACATTTGAGCAAAAATGATGCTGTTTTTTTGTTGTTGCTTTTTTTGCTCATACCCCTCAGGTAACTGGAAGCAATAAGCATATGAGTGTAAAACCGATCAAGCTGGTTAGATAACTACAAGTCTGCAAATGTTTTTTATATATTTTATTTGAACAGAAATTATTTTGAGGTCACATATGTGATTGTTTTGTCTCCAGCAGAATGTCTGTGTTGTTATTTATGAGCCAAAATTATTTTTGATATTATCAGAAGATAATGTTGCTGGCAAAAGAAAATGACTTTACATTCTTTTACACATTCAACCTGTAAAGGCAAAAATGGTCAAATAATTCAAATGCTTCCTTACTTAAAGGAATACACTTTAAAACAGTGTTAAACCATTTGCGTTGAGACTGGTTGACTTCACTTGGAGTTGTGTTTGTATAGTTTTATATGACAGTCTGTTTTCCACATTAAACAATCATTTTACTTTTGTACCCATACTTTAAATTGACCTTTTGTGGGGGGATAAAAAGTACAAAATCTGTCATGATTACGGGTCTGTAAGAGTGCCAGTTGTTTACACATATTTAAGACAGCATAGGCCGATAATGTGATTTAAAATATGCAAATCCTTGAAGCCTTTTGTACCGTTTTCAAACTGTTGTGTTCAAGTTGTGAAACTGCATAAAACAATTAGCAATAACATGGGCGTATTCTGGATTATTTGCTTTTTATCAATATTTTTATGGTCTTTATTAATTGGAACAAATTGTTTCGGATTCACAGCTGCAGTTAGCGAATGGCAACTCTGGTCTTCTCTCTCTCTCCCCCCCCCCCCCATATATATATTTAAGTCTGGTTTCTGACTGAATGAATGTACAGTATAGTGATGCCTCAGAGCATTTTCATCACTGGTGACTTGAATTGATGGTTTAAAATTTGGTTTGAAAACTTTTATCCAAATTAGGACCTGTATAATTGTTTCTGCTTGATAAAATTCTGTAAATTAGTTGGATATATTTGTGTATTTACATCTATTGTTTGGTTCTTTGTAAACTAAAAACTATTCTATGCAACGTATTGTTATACTGGCATGGTCTAAATTTATGATCATTGTGGTTTATTTATATTTTGCCCATAATAAATCCAATCTTTGTAATACACATTTGCAATCACTTTCCTATATGTAGGATCACCTGATGAATGATGGGGAAACATTTTTCTGGACAATGTGTTGGAATCTTTGCTTTGTGATTAGTCACTTATTTGAATTTTTACTAGAGTTAAGTAAGCAGCATACGACTATATGTTTTTTATTAACACAATTTTAGAGATATCGAAAGAAAATTTTGATATATTTCATTATCAGTTCACCAGTGTGTAGAACTATGCTGATGTGACGAGGGAGGTGATGTGGATCAAAGTTTGTGTTAAAAGTAAAGTAAAAAAAGAAAAGGGGGTGTGTTGTGGTGACGCAGGGGGTCAGCAGGCCCCACATTTGGAGGCCTTAGTGCTCGACGCGGACGTCATGGGTTCGACTCCCAGTCCCGGTGACCTTTGCCGCATGTCTTCCCCCCTCTCCTCACCCTCTTTTCTGACTGCCTACTGGCACAAAAAATACAAGCCACTCTTCGGAGAAAAAAATAAAAATAAATAGAAACCGCAAATTAAGTGCATTTTTTCAGCGCTGACATTGAAGCAATCTCAAAGTCTATTCCCCTGAGAGCAAGGATCTGCAACCCTTGGTTGAAAATGATAGAAGAACCAACTCTTGTTTTTAAATACAGATGCAATAATGGTTCTAATCAAGAATCTGCTTGTTTGAATGCCTGTGAATACATGCTAAATATGGCCTTTTAAAGAGATTTTTTTTTTTTTTTTTTTTTTAAATAAACACATTTCTGGAACGTTCTCCTTAAAATGTCTACACATCAGCCAGAAAGATATCATTGTCTAATGTCTTGGAAGTTTCTCTCACTGAAAGGTTAAACGGTAGTGTTTTAAAACAATGCTGTATTTTGTTTTATCCTTGATTGTGTAATGTCAAAAACACACATTTCCAATTTCACCTTTTCTGGTGGAGTGAACCACCTGATAAGGTCACAACTTCTGGGAACTGACTCAGAGCAGAACTCTAGTGATGATCAAGATGATCAAGAAAGTACATCATCATCACTAGAGTTCTACTAACCAGTCCTTCACACTTTTCTTAAAATGTAGTTGTGAAAAAAAGTTTTTTATTTTATTTTGTTTTTCTGGGCTATTTTCATTTAATCAACCAATCATACCCAGTTCCCTTAAGAATCTCTGTTTTAGTCGTTTTAGTTTCATGTTCCAATTTTTAGCGTTATTCTTTATGTATTCACTTAAGATTAGTGTGATTGCAAATTATTTATTAATTCTTTTAGTGACTAGTGTAAAAGTGTTTCTCAGCATAAGCATCAAAAAATAAATGTATGTAGCCTTTATAAACTGGTAATCACACTAGTCAAATTGGCTGAATATAGAAGATAGACTTGTTGTTGTCCACTGATTGGGATATGATAACTTTTTGTTCTTCTTTCTTTTTAAATCATCACTGATTTGGAGATATCACCACGTCAAATGTTCATTTTGGAGTTCCCCTTCTGTGTTTACAGAAGCAAGACACTTTATGAAAACCTGAAAGGAGAATAACAGGTGAGAGTGAGTGTTTATTCTGACAGACAATCCTTATTTATGGTAAGTCTTGCATAATGTTTGCATATGTGAATATTTCTGTTTAACTAATGCACATTCAGTGGGGGTTTGATGGATAACGAAAGTCAGTAGTCTTCCTCATCATTGCAGAGGTCATAACATTTCTTTGTTATACATGCTTTTTATTATTGATCTTATGTAACATTTTCTGAAAACTGAAATTTTGGGTTATCTGCAAGCCAAAATCACCAATATTAAGAGGTAAACTCAGAATAAACCTGTTGTTATTAAATGTTATTCTGAGTGATTATTTGAGGATCTGTAGAAGTGATCGGGTTTGTTCAGTGTCCACTAGCTTTACAATAATTCCCTTTGCAGAGATGTCGGTGTGCTGCTCAGGAACATCCACACGGTGGCGGAATTACAAAGCTATTCGTGGAGACTTTCAATGGGCCTCAATAGCAATATGAACACACATATTTGTCAATATGCACTGAAAATAATTCACTTGAAACAAGAGGAACTATGTCGTGTCACTTTTTAAAGTAATTACACAGTAAGTCTTTATAGTCATTGCTTCTGACGCTCGTGCGTCATACACTTGAATATTACGTATATTTTAATATGTTTTCAACTCACGTAGCGCGCCCTACTATGTGCCCACAGCTCACATTTAGGTCGTGAGCTTTCCGAGCCGTCTCCCGGATAGATAAGCAATTTTCACCTGCGGCTCGTGTCACGTCACTACAAGAAAACCTTTAATGATCGGTTGCTGCAGCAGACAAACAGTCGATCGCTCAAAGAGTAAACTCTCCCTCTCTGGACCGTGTAACGCACTTTAACACGGACTCCTTCTCTTTCACTAGCCGCTTAAATAGACGGAGCCTTAGCCCAGACGGGAATGCAGTTCTTTTTTTTTCGTCCCTCTCCGTCTGCACCGGGACAAGTTAAGTAGTTGCAACTCGTTAACGCATGCGTGTACTTAAAAACATGGAATGCATGGGAGCTCAGATGCTGCGCTGAATGAGAAGAGGAGTTCTATGAGCCTTGACCAAAACCATCAACAAAAACATTTTTCCCTGGTAAATTTTGCGCTATTTCTAGTTTCAGTCAGAATCTGTATGTGTTTTCTTTTCTTTAGGCACCCCCACCTGTCTTACCAGCGTTCAGACCGGTGTATAAGTAGTAGCCCACAGATTCCTTTTGCAGTGACGCCTGTTTATCAGATCTATTTGCCTCGTAGCTGTACTTCAGCAGAGATGGACAAGCACAATGCGCCAAACCTGACGGGATAAAACATCCCTGCTGGTCACTGTTAAAACAACTGAGACACCTTCAACTTCAAGGACCTAAAGAATTAATTTTTTCTTTGCCTCCAATCTTTCTGAGGTAAACTTTTCTAATCCGCGGCTCTCCTCCTGGTTCCCTTCCCCACTCCGGGTGAAATCACAGCGGGATTTCTATGAAGCGACGCCTCGGGTGACTAGACTTTGTTGGAGATTTTGCTCTTTTTCCAGAGGGACATCATGTGGACTCCCACTGAAGACGAGAAAATCGGTGTTGGTGAGTAAAAAACAAACAAAAACACAGTTTTCTATCAATGTGACTCTATTTTGTAAGCATCTGTTACACAGAGAGGACTGGCATGCTGAGCAGTCAAGTGTTTCCAATCCTGACTCTTAAATAATGTTGGCTATAGATCTTGCATAACCCCTGTCCTAACTGGAATCTTGAAGCATTTCCTCTTTAGCATAAAAAAAAAATGTTTAAAAGTGGAATAGTTTTTATACTTTGCTCTGTCTGTGTCAGCATATTCAAAATGCAGTAGCTTCGACTCCGGTACTTTTGATTTTAAGGTCTGCTACAAGAGGTGATGCAAGAATCTTACAGTGGACTATCTGTCTTAAAGAGCTGCAGCAGGTGACAGACCAATTTGTAGACCCCAGAAAGCCTGATATAGGCTTTAATATCCAGTAAAACTTGATGGAAAAGAAAGAGTGATAGGACCAGTGGTCTGTCCAGTGATCTGTGACCACGGTGAATCAGCAGGGATCTATCCAAGTTTATTGTGCTGTTGTGGAATCACAGTTAATTGTTTCAGAAGACTTTATTAGGGACCATTAACCACTTATCAACAGTTCAGTTATTTTCCCTGCCTTGTCTATTATCATTCATTGTCTATTATGTACTTACTCACACAAAGTAATGTACATAATCCTTGAAAGCAGTCACTGCCATACACTTATGTAATTTTCTTGAATGCCTTCATTATTCTGCGGTCATCACTCAACACATTAATTGCACCTAAAGTAGTTTTGTTATTTGAGCTTGTTTAGTTAAACAACAACAACAACAAAAACCCATTTTGGTCTGTTCTTAATTTGTCCTACATTTTAAATAAGCCAGGAATTTCTTTGGATGATAAAAGCTTATAATGATTTGTCAATGGTGTTTTCATTTAAAATTTGCTAAATGTCTTTTGGACATTTCCTTCATATTCACACTGTTCTTTTTATCAGGAACTCCTTGATAAAATTAGTTTGGATTGTTTGTTTTTCCTTTGGAACGGACTTAATTCTTTATGATTAATCAAGTTTTTGGAAACGTTCTTCAAAAGTTATTTCCCAGACTTATATGAAAGCATTACAAATGGATGTGCTACACGTCCTTGATGTAAATCTCCAATTCCACAACACCCCCAAGGTGAGAACTGGATGAACTTAAGAAGGTGTTATAACCTCAAACTAGTGTTTGAGGTAATTTGAGCTCTATGACATAGTGCAGTTTTCCACTGGAAGTTGCCATCAGAAGCGGGGGTTATAAATGGCTGGTCATAGTCAGCAAAGCCCCCCAAAAAAATTCCTCACATCTTTACACAGTCACTGATAACCTTACCCATTGATACAAGCCAGGATAGTGCTATTCTTTCATGTTATGAGAAAACATTTTGACCACACCATCTGACCATCTTCTGTACCCTGTTAACTCTAACGCTTTGTGCATGAAGAGATGTCATTCTGCATAACTTGGTTGTAACAAATCATTATTTGAGCTTCTGTATTCTTGAAGCGGTCTCCCCATTTTTCTCTAACAGCAGCAGGGAATTTTCATTCTCACAACTACTGTTCTCTAAACATGGTCTCTTTTTTTAGGGCCATTTTTTGTGAACCCAAGAGATTGTTCTGAGTAGAAATCCCAGCTGATCAGCAGTGATGAATGCAGACCAGCCCATTTGGCACAAACAACCATGCCAAGTCACTTACATAACCTTTCTGCCCCATTCTGTTGATCACTTTAAATTTCTTCAAGTTGCCTTTATTGCGTCTTGATTGTAATAGAGTTGCCGGCATGTGATTGGGTGAATAATTGCTTGTGTTCAGATTTAATAGGTCTGCTTAATAAAGTGGCTGGTCAGTATATATTGAAATAGTCCAAACTTGAGCATATTTAGTTCAACCATGTAGCAAATCTCCTTTAATGATGATGCCAAAAGACATTGACTTGTTTATAAAGTTGTTTTATCCTGGAGTTGTTGCTGTAATCCTCACGTAATTATACTTTTGTTCCTCGTGATGCCGCTTTGAACTAGAAGTGTTGTTGTGCCTAAAATGTCTGCTGGTCTTTCCAGAGTTCCTCAGGCATACCAAGTGCCCTAAAACTGCAATTTCTCAACATTCCATCTTGCATAAGAACTTTGAGTTTTTAAAAAACTGTTTTTAAACCTTAAAACATTTATTAATTAATTGGGACCGCCCATGCAGCCAAAACCCCATCTGAAAACTGATGTGAACTTAGAGAGTCCAACAAAATTTGCATCTGTGTTTCAAATGAGGCGACAGACCTCCAACCTCTCCAAACCCCAGAGGTCACAGCTATCGATTGACAGCTGCTCGGACCGTTCCAATTGACCGATTAGGGGGAAATTCTACACCAATATGGGCTGTTGGAGGAAGCAGGACTCTGCTGACAGGAAGTCAATGTGAGGAATCATGACTCCAGCTCTCCGTTAATTGGAAACAAACATTAGCTGAATCTGAATGAGACGTTATTCCTTCCATCCCCATCTTTGACTTTAGCCTTAGTTTTCTGATCATGCTCTATTTAACTACTCTTTTACATCAGCTTAAACTTCATCATGATTTAAATGAAAAAAGCTCAACATCTTTTTTTCACTAAAATAATTTCTGCTGCGAGAATTTGCGATAATTTATCGGCTATTTTTTAAAGTGATGTTCGAAGTCTATCCAGTTTTTTTTATTACAATCTTCTCCATATCATATAGAAATGATAGCAGATTTTTTTCCTCATTTGTTCTCTCTTTATCCTTTCTTATAAACATCAATAACTAAATAGGTACGCAACAGAAAAGACATCAGGAAGTCTTTACTATTGCCGTTAATATTGGGATCAAACAAATCCTAGAAGAACTCAAACTTGGAAACTGGTATCATTGTTTTTATGCAAGTGTGTTTTGTGGCCTTTGGTAATCCAAGCATTTGTGATTTTTGCAGGATAAGGCTATGCATACCAAGGCAGAGAGAGTGGTAACTCATAGAGGCGTTCCAATGGAGTTGGGATGACTAGTGCCTCGTTGTAGAAAACAGCTATTCAGCTGCATGAATGCAGCTTTGTGGCACCCATAGAGGTTCCTGAATGAAGCTTCACCTCCCCCAGGGCCGCACTGCACACTGCTCAGTTCTCACACTCAACACAGAACACATGGATGGGTTGAGAGAGAGATGGACATGAGAAGTGACATACTGTTCATCAATTATATCTGCTAAAGGTCTGAAATTATGCATCATAGCAGCTATTGAAATTATGTAGTACTAAATCTTATCGGCTTCATCTTTTGATAATCATTAGCGTGTTTGCAGAATTAAAAACATAATACCTTATTTACCTCCAATATAAGAAAAAGTTAAGATGTTATTAAAACCTACTCCCCAACTCTGGGGGATTTAAACCCTCACAATAAGGCTAAAGCCAGCCAGCTGGGTCACTCCCAGAACCTGCTTGTTATGAGCTGAAACGTTGCCAGCTGCTGGACCGCCGTGTCAGCAAATGACAGATATGCTGAAGAATTTTTACAGGCATGAACCAGCAAACCTAGTGTTTAATTTGGGTCACAGTGAAATTAACTGATGTGTAATTTATGTCCCTAATTTATCTAATCTGTTTTTGCGCTGACCCATTTATCCTGGACCAACCTTTCAAATTTTTCTCCCTGTGACTTACTCTAGTATCCTTTCGGATTTGGAAAGCTCCAGTACTAGATTACAGATGGTGTCATTATTGTACTTCTCCCCAGACAATGAAGCATTCTATCAGACATTTCTCTTATGCGAAACATTTTCTTATGGTTGGATTTAATTTAGTAAAAATGTTGATGTAATATGCAGCAGGATGTCATGTTACTTGGTTTGAGTAATGTCCCTAATTGGTCATCCAGATGTTGGCACGGCCATGTAAAGATGAATAAAAAGATGTTAAATTGGTTCTTTGAAGAAATACTGTACTGACAGAGTGAAACAGATTTTCTATTTAAAATATTCCGGCCATGTAATCTAACAAGATTCTTGGGGCTCTTAGAAGAGAATTGGTCCCACAGCATCAAAGATTATCCAACATGTTGATATGAGGTGGCTTTCATATTTTTGTCTTTTGTTTTACTCCAAACCCACCTGGAGTATTTCTTCCCAATCATCGCTGATCTGACCAAGGCAAAACGTTTCAGCTGAGACTAGCAAACTCCAAATGTTTTCTAGTTTTACATTTGTGACTACAGAACAGAAAGTCGTTTTATGGCATCATCTACTTTATATGCAGTTGGTATCTAATGTTAGATAGTGACACTAAACCTCTCCTGTCATCCTGCTAACTATGCTTGGTGGCAAGATAAACATGGGTCCTGGTCCTCCTAGTGGCCAGTGACTACAATAATTTTGAGCCTCTGTGTTATGTCATATCTGTATTCCGAGATAACAGAAAGTCGTTGTTTACGAGAAAACCTTAGAAATCAATTGGAATACCAACAACTGTGCACAAGTAACTTTATAAAAAAAAAAAAGAAATCTTAAATTAAAGGTTTGAATTTTGCAAATCTTTTCAGTTTGAGATTACTTAAAGATTTTTTTATTCAGTTCTACCTGTGACAGAAATTATTTTTTGAGTTTGTATGTCTGCCTATGGATGTCTTTGCTAATTATACTGCATGTATTTAGGCTTTGTGTGTTGTATCATACAGTAATCGTTTCATCTTCCATTTGAAGATGGGAAACAGAATAACTGTTTTTTTGTCTATTTTCTCTTTAAGAGCTTTAGCAGCTTTCAGAAATGGCTTTAAAATGTGATTGTTGATGCTCTGCATTTGCAGTATAGCCATTACATTATGAAGATATTGGAGCTATTAGTGTACTGAATGGGTGTGTGTGTGTGTGTGTGTGTGTGTGAGTGGGATTGTTTGGTCTTTCTGTTAAGTTTTCTATGAATCAAATAGTTTTCGATTTTTGAGCTTCGTGTCCAAACTGAACTTTAGACTCAGAATTAAGCATTTTCAGTGTTATTGCTGGTATGTTTCACAAAAGATGGGGGTAAGATCTATTTATCTTTTGCCCTATATTAAGTAGGATTAAGGTTTTTATGCTTATTCATGCTCTTTCCTCCCAACTTTTATGGAAAAGCTTTGAAACATCCGTTATGATTTTTCATTTTATCAACAGGATTATTTCTGCTAAAAATAAAATAAAACCATAATCTACATATAGTGCGCAGTTTTTCCGTCCTTTAACAGCCTGCTAATGGAATGAAGCTCTGCCTGCTGTATCACGATAAGCTGAACTGCATTTGAACTTGAAATTTGTTGAACTGCCACTCTGCGGCATGTTGCTGCTTTTCCTGACTGTTGGTGTTTAGTGACCCAGATTTACACTTTTAATCATTAGAAAGTGCTGTTATAAAAGCTTTTCTCAGAGGAGGGAAAAGCCTTAATTAGTAAGAGATTCCACATTCCCCCTGATACATAACATAACCAGGTGAGTCTTCCATAGTTGAAGCAGAGAGTTTTAGTATGACACAGTTAAAAGTGATGCAGGCGAGTGTCCCAGACACTTTCGGTCAGATGGTTTTTTAGGTGTTGACAACTACTACTGAGAATCTCCAAAAACATTGCTGCTGGGACATCCAAATCCATTCCTTTGATTTTAATTTTACAGGAAAGGGATATTTAGTTAAGCATTGTTATTGTTTCCTTCAGAGTGTGAAACAAATATGAAACATGACAGGATCTACATCAAGCATCTTTCCTTTGTGTCCTGTCTGTTCATCTTTCCATCTGTTGTTTGCCGCTATGTGATTACATGCTAGGGATGTGAGACAGTTGAACTTGATGAGTTCAACTGTTGATGAGTTGAAGAGTTCAACTGTTGGAGATTCTTTGTGTTTTTCTGTTGAAACCTAATATGTGTTTCTTACGTCAGCGACCGTCTCTGGAAAACCTTATTCTCCTTCAAATAGATTGAGTCATTCTATTTTAAAGAAGAAAATGTTTAAATAAATTTAGGTTTTTTTTCTTAAAGTGAGGTTTTAGATCATATTTGCATATTTATTGGCAGTAACTGAGCACTTTTATGAATGCCATGTTAAGCATGCCTTAACAGGTTTTTGTATATTTTTTGCGTGGGCACATCTCACTGATGTGCTAGAGGAGATGCAAATACTCCCATTCTAAATAAAAGTAAGATGAACACAAATATGAAATATTTATGTTGTAAAACTGCAGTTAAATGCCACTAAAAGATGGTGTCCAACGAAAGCATAAACAGACAAATTGCAGCTTCAGCACCTGTAGTAATAAATGACAGTTTTTCTAACTTGGATGAGATGTGCTTTCCATAAAATGTTACTGGAATATAATCCCTTAGTAGGGAGTAACATGGATCAGTGCTCGGGCGTACTGTGGTGGCGTAGGGGGTAGCGCGACCCACATTTGGAGGCCTTTAGTCCTTGACGCGGCCGTCGCGGGTTTGATTCCCGGACCCGGCGACATTTGCCGCATGACTTCCCCCTCTCTCTCTCTCCTGTCAGCCTACTGTCTAAAAATGCTATCAATTCTGAACATTGCATTTATTTCATATCCCAAATGTAAAACATTTGTTGCTACAGAAACTCATCAAACCAGCTGATGTTTAGAAGGAATGTTTTTGCTGCATCTCTTAAGTCGGCAGAGACACAGGAAGCTACTAGAAATGTCACATATGAAGGCATATCTGTTGGTCTTTCAGGCTGCAGCATGGGGAGAGAGTGCAAAACTTCAAGCCGTTTACAGGAAGGCTAAACAACTTTGCTCGGTTTTATCCTTTTGATCTGTCAATCCTTGTCAGTCCTGGATTTGGAGATGTTGGTAGTTTTTTGATCAGCTCATATTCAGGGTGAGGTTGAGTCCTTCAGTATTTACAACTGGAGACAAGTGTTTCTATAGCATTGTCTCCCCTAGCCATACTAAATTATAATTTCAGATTCTAAAGGCAGATCTTGACTGCGCTCACACACACACAGCATGACTTTGTCTCTGCTCCCAATGAGTGTAATTAATGACTGCTCATGGCAAGAAGACTAGAAATAATATTCAGCAGGCTGGTCTTATTTTGTCTTATATTATAGCTCTTAAAGGGAAATCATTGTCTCTTTCTGTGAGTACATCCACATTGTACTACTGAGCTGGTCTTGACAGTCTTTAAACCACACTCAAAACAGGTAATTGTACTGGGATAATGTATTTAACTGACTCGAAAAATATCTCTTTCATTAGCAAGGAAAAAATGTGAAAGATTTCACTTATGCAATTTGATATTCTGGCTGCTATCCATGGTGCTGAAACTCACCTAACCAATGTTATAGTTGAGGAGAGCGCTTTTCCCTTTTGATCTGTGCCTTCAGTTTTTATGTTCTTTACCCCTCTTGCTTAAATTACCAAGTCATGAGGATGCAGCAGGATTTTCACATGAATCACAAAGTGTCTTGGTCTGTATCATGTAATTCCAGCTGCTCCACTCATTCACAATCTGTAGGGGAAAAACTGAGACCACAATCAACCTAAAGCAATCACTGTTTTCCCACATCAGAGTGAGCAAGTAGGGCAAAACACCAAAGGCAAGAGACTCGAGAGGATTATGTGCAGAGCAGCTGGACTTCAGAGCTTAATGAACCTTGGTGATGGGTGGCGGCGTCCTGTAATTGCTTTACTTTATGATGATAAAATTATTTACACATCAATGAAATATTGAAAACCTTGTTACTGATCCAAGTTGATGTCAGTGTAAGTGGTTCTTTGCATTAACACCACAGTGTAATGTATGGGTGGATTTTGTTGGTTGCACACTTGCTTGTAGACATACTGTGTCCCTCTCATGAAAATTAAATAGACCTCCTTTATATTCCCTCTCATTCTAACAGTTTATTGCATGTCGATTCAAAGAAATTCAACATACACCCACAAACCATTTTTAAACTCTTACCGTCCTGTTAGACTTGAGACTTAATTTTCAATTTCTGTCTCTGTCATTTTGTCTTCCTGACTCATCTCCAGTGTTTGTATGGTTCGTTTCTTTCTCTCTTGTATTTCAATAATTTTATCCAAAATTCTTATCTCTTTTAGCATTTTACTCATTTTTTAAAAAATGAGTAAAAATCACAACTACTTTGATCAACACTAAAATCAAAATTATTTAACGATAACTTATTGAGCTTGGAAACATGGGGTATTCATCATATTGAAAAGAATATACTTGGGAAACAGAATTAAGCAAATAATGTCTTTATACCTGGTTTACTGTAAAGTCTATGATTATAGTACTCAACTAGAAAAAAGTGGACTGGTGCCTCCTGGTGACGTTGGATTTAAGGGGCGCTGTATATTTTTTTCCTGTAATTGGCAGGAAGAAAAAACAGATGTTGGACTTTTCTAAGCAATATAAAATAAGTAAATATTAAAGATGCATTTAATGGTTCATATTAAGAAAGAATATCCACTGTTAAAGCTCTGGCTGAGATGTGGGCACCGTCACCCCGCTGTGGGTGTTTGCGTGTGTGGGTCATGGTTAGTGTTTGAATGGCTCTGCGTTCTGGAGGAAAGTTCCACCGTTGTTATGGTTACTCTCGGTTTCCGCAGACACCATGGTAGGACGGGTTGCACAATCGCCATAACAACAACCCAACTTCTCTGCTTTCATTCAGAAAACAGAAGTGCATCATAAACAGCCCCGATCTCTCAACACTGAGACGTATTGGTTTGGTATAAACATTTATTCCAAAAGCTGACTGCTGACTCACTCAGCTAGAAAATGCAAGTGGCTTAGTGCTGGGGAACCTCTCAATATTGTATTTGTGACTGCAGACATGCAATCGTAATATGTGCTGTGATCAGAATTTTCCTGAGTTTATATTTGAATTGGAGGGGCATATTTTTTATTTTAGAGTTAAGTAATCAGAAAAACTACATTTACATTTCATTAACGCTAACTGAAACTGACATGTTTTGATTTATAATAATGTTTGTTTTCTATACACAAAGGAACAAGTTGTCCACCGAAGTAGTAAAACAAAAGAAATTTCTGAAACCAAAACATTTTCACAGGTCAGAAAAATTATGTCATACAAATAAAACTGGGAAAACTATTTTGATTTACTCACTCAGGACTTGGCTATTTTGACTTATAACCAAAGCCAAACTGGTCAGGCAAAACAACTAAATTAAGGCCTCTAGGTTGGAGTCATAGAACAAAGGTGGATAAAGTACGGAGTTATGCAACTATTTCTGGAAACACAGTGAGATGTTTTTGCTAAAGAAAAATATGTGTGCATGACATAATTTAGTCAAAGAGGTCTTGGAGCAAATGGGGAAAGTGAGTTGTTTGTTAATTTTACATGTGGAACCTAAGTGGTTCATTCCTGGAAGGCTTGGACAGAAACATCTAGGCCACTGTCACAACTAAAAGGACTTACTCTTCTCAGAAGTCTGTTATTCGTTTCCTTGGAAAATGGTAGGAGAACTTCTCTGATGCTTTGTAAGTCCTTGTCTGTCTGTTAGGTGCTTCCACTAATTACAACCTATTCCTATTCATAACTGAAGTAACTTGGCAGTAATTTGCATAAAACATGTAAAAGAGCCAACTTTTTTCCAGCCTGCAAGTTTCTGTGTGTTTTGTTATGCCACTAGTGCTGGCTTGCTCTGACAGGACAGGTTCCAAACACTAAGTTGGGATTCACAGAAGCAGTTTGATCTATTTTCAACTGAGATAGTAAAACTGAGTTAGGTCAGTTTGTTCTCTTCCCATATGAAAAGAACTAGTATGTTTAAAATGTTCAAACCTTCATCTGAAATTTTGTGCTTAAAGCCTTTGTGTTAACATTTTACTCCCCTATGCTCCATCCTCTCATAAGAAAGGAAAGGAGTGATAAACAGTTTCTAACATTTGAGCTGTTTTCTCAAATGCAAAACCCAACTGTCTATTTATTGATTAGTGGATAAAATAGAACTGTTTTTCTGTCCTGCTGCTGGTTGTCAATGGGTTACAGAATAGGGCAAATAATCTTGTCATGTAATTAAAGGATTTTTTTTAGACTAAAATAAATGACCATGGATGGTCTTGACTATTCTGACAAGTCCTGTTGCAACTGAAAGTGGATTAGTTCTGCAGCCCCTATTGGGTTGGTAAGTAAAAGAAGAAAAAAAAAATAAGAAAAAGCAAATGCTCCCTGTGTATCCAATAAATAAATAAATACATTTTATTAGATATTAAAAAAAAAAAGTCCACTCAAAGTGTATAGCGGTCTGAAAATTCATTTCAGTCATATATTTACTTTTTTCTGCTTGATTCACTTCTGATATCTAATTAACTTGTTCTGCATAAGCCAATGCTTACCATATATGTTTCAACTATTTGGGCAGTGAATTATGCCCAGCACTGTGTTCATGTACATTTCAAGTTGATTTATTAACAAGCTTGGACGCCAAGGTGAGACTTGCAGTTGTTTATTCAGACATCAGGCATGAGATGTAAACCTCCTCCTATGTTCCGCATCTGGATTTATTTCTTGGATACACACAGAGCAAACCCCGCGCCCTGCATATGAAAAGACACAAATTGTGGTTGACACAAAAAGTCTGGAGGCAGCACTTATTTCTCCAGTATATGAGTTTTCCTCCATTCCATGTCAATGTAGTTGTACCTCTAATTTTTTTATTTTTGTTTCTCTGTGCATCAGTTTTAGTTTGTTCGCTTTCTCTACTAAACAGTTATTTTCCCCCCTGCTGTGTTCTCCCTCTCTTTCATCAATCCCTCACTCAGTGTAATAAATATTTAACATAGAAATGCTATTATTAGATGTAATCGGCCCTCTGCTCCATCCATCAATGGGCTCAGCTTTCTGGTCTGCATGGTTTTATTTCTTCATTATCAGACAGAGGTTGAGTCTCAAGTCACTTTTAATCATCATCGATAAATGTTCTTTTTTTTGTTGGAGAATGCAGATTAACAGTAATTTATGATGTCATGAATTAGCTTTTATTTATCGTTTTGTCAAACAGGGCAGTGCTTATGAAAGTTTATGATTTTATTCCCAATAAGTAATAAGTAGCACATCAATTTAAAAGCTTTGAGCACATTATTTGGTTAGGAGGATTTTTTTCTTTTGAGCTGCACATTGTAAGCAGGTACATTACCTTCCTTAAGCATTTTGTAAAACTTTAACTTTTTCATTTTTTATCACCTTTCAACCACAAATTGAAAGGTGATCTGAATAAAATCTATATTTTATTCATATATATATATATATATATATATATATATATATATATATATATATATATATATATATATATATATATATATATATATATATATATATATATATATATATATATATATATATATATATATATATATATATATATATATATATATATATATATATATATATATATATATATATATATATATATATTATACAAGAAGTCTCATATTCCCGGCCTTGAGGACCAGTATCATGCAACTTTTAGACTTCTCTTCATCTTAGCAGTTTTCCAAAGCCTTAATGTTTTTCTTTTAATTTTCAAGAAGATTTTAAAGACGTCCCAGTTTCTGGCACCAACGTCACAGCATTAGTAGTTCAGGCACCTTTTACAAAGAAAAACAGAAACAGTGCCCTTACCAATAAAGATATACAATACGCTACTAAAATTAATTTATACACACAACATAAATCTGCCTACAAACTAATACAGATAATATAGAATGCAAACTGAATCTAATCAAACTAAAGCTTCTTCTCCAATGAGGTGGGTATGAATTCCCTCCAAGTGAAGTCATTATAGTCTGTCTTCATATGTGCTCTTCATGAATCCTGCCTTCAAGAAGTTTTTGTCAAAGATTGAGAGAGTTTAGTGGACTTCAAAAGAAAAGCATAATACAACACTTACAAGGTTTGTGTCAGACAATTTAAATGTGTGCTTCATCATGTGGGAGATTTTTTTCAGCATCCTCACAGTGCTTTAGAGGTTTGTTAGAGAACATCAGTAAAAAAAAAAGTTGTGTAGAAGTTTAACACAGGTTTAGGTTATAAAGCAATTAAACGCATTTTTAAAATGAAAAGAAAAAAATACAAGAATATGGGGCTCTTTGGCAAAATCAAATATTTAAAAAGGACATTTTGTGAGGTGTGTCCACCCACTATTGGATCTCAAAAGCCTTATGTTTGTTCTGGTACATTTTAAAATTCTACTGGCAATTTAATTTAATAATATATGTTGCAATGTGAGACTAACTATTTGTGTGTTGGTAGATGAGCCAAGGCAGTTCATAGCAGCACAACAAAGCTGGGAGATGAGAGCAAAATCTGAATGCAACAGTGAGTTCAAACACTAAAAAACATCTTCACATTTTAAAAAGCCTGTGGGAATGTAAGTGAGTTTTATATAAATGTTGCCTTGTCAATATGCCCACATTGCTTTTAAATCATTTGAGTCGAGGTCAGCAGTTGTTAAATGTACATTTATATAACAAAAAATCCAACTTAGTCAAAACCCTAGGACATGCTTCAAACTACTTTTAAATGGAAAACAACCTTATTATACCGCAGGTGCTCAAAGTCCATTCTTCACGTAGTATTTGTGGACCTCGTGTGGGATAAGCAGTTAGTGTGTTCTGGTTGTTAAATTGCATTAGTGTGGGTTTGAGCCACAGTAATGAAGGGAAGGCAAGACCTTAGAGACACCAGTGATTAAATAAAAAAAATGTCAGTATATTCTTTTGTTTTTAAGTTGCGATTTAAAAGAAAAATATTGGCTTAGTATTTTTTGTAAGAGGTGGATTTCACCTCTTCTAAAAGTCTTATGTTTTTTTACATGACTAGTTTTCCATTGAATAGATTAAGCTATGACTCTTTTGGAAGTTCATGTACTTCTGAAGTCTGTCTTTTTTAAAGAATTGTCCAAGAAAATGGAAAGTGGGTTTATGGGGATGCAGGGAAATAATAATTAGAAAAAAAAAACTTGTAACAATGTCAGTCATATTTTAATAAAGTAAAAGTTTTTAGTTTTCTTTGGGTAACAAGTACAGTATATTCATGCATGTCTGATGAGGTGTTATGTGGACCTGTGTAGCTGCTTTAATGTGTGTGGCCTTCAGGCTACCTTACATTCAGCGTCCCATTGAATTACTATAATGGGCTGGTAATAGGCCTCACTGAGTGGTTGGACACTGAAAGGGGGGCTGCACTAAAGGTCAATGAGCTACTCGGGAGCCTATACTGCTCTGACAGTCTGTGGGTGAAATGGGTTTACTGTACCATTAAGGCTAATGGGTTAGTGCTTCACCTAAAATATCTGTCCAGCTTTAGGAACTGGGACCACTGCAGGAGAAAATATACTGTTGGTAATAACAAAAACCCTTTTCATTTCAACAGAAAATGGGGTGGTGTGTTTTTTTACTCTGCCATTTGTCAGGTAACACTGCTTTCAAGAGGGTAATGTAACATAATGGTCTATATTTCCTGTTAGCATCTAGCTTGCACCTTACAGCTCTTAAACCATGTGTGTATATGATGGCTAAGGTGGAATGGTTTCTCAGTTTAGAGCAGTGGTCAGAGTTGCACAGCAAGAGAATCTGGAGTTCAAAATCTGTTCAGGGCTTTTCTGAGTGGATGATCTCTGTCTAAGCTAGGTTTTCTCTGGATACTCTAGTTTTCTCACCTTCGAAAAAAAAGAAAAGCACATGATAGGATAATCAGGGATTCTAGTCCCTTGCAAAAGTGATTTCATAATTTTGTCATGGTACAACTACAAACTTCCAGTTATTTTAGCAGCAATGCAATTGTGAAGTGCAAAGATACATAAAATGTGAAAAGTTCAGCTTACATTTGCATTCAGTACAAATAACATCTAGTGCAACTAGTTGTCTTCTGAAGTCTAATTAGAGGTTTGTTAGTAAATATTAGTGAACAAACAGCATCACAAAGACCAAAGAACTCAGGAAATATGGCCAGACGTGGCGGAGAGGATTAGGCTATCAAACAAAATTTCAAGCTTTGAAGATATTACAGGGTTATGTTCTAACTATCTAAATGTAACTTTATGGCATCCTAACATTAGATATGTGAAGAAAATAAGAACACATAATCCCCCACTGCCATGGTGGTGGCAGCATAATCCTGTGGGAAAAGAGGAGGGTTAGAGAAGCTGGTCAAACTTGTTGGGAAGATGAATAACGCAGGACAATCCTGGAAGAACATCTATTTGAAAAACATTTGAGTCTGAATGAGAGGTTCACTTTCCAGCAGGACAGCGTGGATGCAGAGCTGCAGTTGAAACATTTAGATCAAAGTATATTCAAGTGTTATTTTATATTGGCTTAGGCTTAAAACTATTTGAAAGTTTTCTTTGGTTAGACCTGATAATTGATGCTTGAAGACACTTATCATAGGACTCAAGTTAAGAACATTCAGCAAACATTACAAACATAAATACAATATGAAACTTTTAGATTTCATGCCAGCAAAATTAAACAGATCATTTTGCTAATTACCTCAGTTTGACATCAATAACACCAAGGAACCTTTTAAAAGTCAGGCCACTCTTTAGCTATACCACCATAATTGTTATTTTCATCTGGATTATCTTTTAGTTGGGTTACAGCACCTGTAAACCCTGAAAATGAATGTCTCTGCCTCATCTAAATTGTATTTCTATAACTCTCCAAGTGATTAGATTGTGAAATGTTGAATACGAAAATGAGCACATTTAATTTGGATTAAGTGAAACCCACACAAGCCAAATGTTTCATGTGACGCTTCAAAGCAAGAAATCTTAAATATTCAGTTTTCCAAACATTGAGGGATGCATAAAAGGCACTCATCAGTGGAGACTCTTAAAAGCATTAGGACCTTCTTAATCCTCCAAAGGAGATGCTTGCACCACTCCTGTGTGGTAACAGATGGAGTTACTGCTGTGGTCTGCATGTTAAGGACACCGTAAATGTGTGTGTAAGAGAGCAGTCTGCAAGCTGACTAGGAATTAACATCTATCAACATAAATTATAAACCATATATTTAAATATTTTATTACTGTGTTCTTCATTGCTCACATTAAAAGTTACTTCTCTATCCCTCAGTTGTTTTAATCCCATCTTTCTTTGTGTCCTTTGACCTGCGCTCCATCTTTTCCTGTCCACTCATCAACTCTCTCTTTCTGACCTCCCACTCTTTCATTTTAGCCTTGTTCCTCCATCTAATTCCAGGCAAACGATGGACATTTTCAATGACCTGATTAGATTTAGCTTCTCAAGTTTTAGTAAATGTGCTTATATAAGACTCACTGAAAGTTGCAGGTTTGTAACTTCTTATATTACAATATCTATGTGGTAATTTGGGGATTTTCAAGTTCTCTTTGTTGTATTTATGGAACGGTTTTACTAAAGATTAACACACTTTTTTTTATTCCCCAGTGAGAAGCTGATCCGGTTCTTAAAACTTTAAAACCCTTCCACAAAGCATATTTTGTGTAATTTAATTTACTGGATCGACTAGGAATTTAACAAAGCAGAAAATGCAACATTTTTGAGCATTATTAAGAATAAACATCTTACTCCTGGAGAGTCAGAATCTCTTCTTCTTCTTTTTTTTTTTTTACCTCTATGGATTTTGTTTTCTGGGTGTGCATAGCAAAGTAGTGTTCCTGTGATTTTAAATTCAATAATACCACCTCTCACTTGCTTTGAAGTTTTCTTGGGCAACTATTAATCTTTATATTTACACAAATACATTGTAGCAATGATAGGGTGTTTTGTAGAACAACAATCAGGTTATAAGGCACTGGTGAACCAAATACGAATGCTTTAAAAGGTTCTACTAATGATGTGTTTTAAAGTCTGTATGAGTTTCAGGCAGATGATGAAATCTTTCATGCAGATCGACAAATGTTTTTGTTCCCAAGCAGCTAATTAAGGGCCAGCGGTGAAGCTCATTACAGGATTTGTTACCGTAGTTTGAACTGGCTTAACAGAAAAATGTTTTCCCCCTCAGAGCGATGTTTAGGTTGCAACCTAAACATCTCGAGTGCATTTATCTAAGTGTTATTAAATCCACTTCTATTAGTCTTGTTCCAATGTTTTTATTGTAAGAAAATATCACAATGCATGTACATACATTTTTTTCCCATCAGGAAAATAAAATATCTTCATGAAGCCCAAAAGAGTCACCAAGAAAATCAACCTGAGTCTGACTAACTGCTGCTAAAGTCATCAGTGTTGCTGATCCTAAGTCTAAGCTTAGGAGGTCAGGCAGAGTTCATGGCACCTGAGAGGGGATTCCTAATCTCACATTGGGAATGAGTCCAGGATGCTACAAATTAAGTGGTCATATGTGTTGAAATCTTGAAATAGATAATTGCAATTATCTAAAAATGACCTTTTCACTTACTGGTATTATATTAGCAGTTGGCTATTTTGTTCATTTTTCTTGAAATAAACAAAAATACTGCTTCTAATTTCTCTTTGTGAACATGTTAAATATTCAGAAATTGAATTAGACTTACTACAGTCAAAGTATAATTTTCAATCTTTTCTTTTAGCTTTTTTTTTGTCTCCAACTCATTAATATTCTTCACTAATAGTCTGCTCTGGCAAGCAAGATTAAGCAAATTATGCATAGAAGCATTTAACTAAATGTAGAACATGTACTGTTTTACTACACCGGCCCCATTTCTGAGCGTTTCTCCGTCTGTTCCCTGTGTGAGTGCAGATAGAATAGCTCCGATAATCAGCTAGCATTGGATAACCACCACAAATCAGCTATGAATATTAGCCTGCTGTTACTAATTGATTCAACAAATTGCGATTCCTCACCCTGGGGTTGAAAAAGCCAATAAACGCTCAGTGGAAATAAATCCTCCTGACTGGGGGAAAAGCTGCCGCTAAATTGGAATAAATGTTATTTTCCATCTGTTCATAGAACTGAGTGGATGGAAAATTAGACTGTGAAAAAGAATTATAAAATATTTTATATGAAGCTTTAAAATGTATTAAATGCTGGTAAAACCTCTGAAAGGTTGCAAAACAACAATTTAATGATTTTTAAACCAAAGTGCATATGCCTCTGTAATCTTTTAAAATTGAGCTGAATTAACTCTTTGCCAGCACAGACACCAGCATATTAAAAAATTGAGTAGACAGTTCATCCTCAACTCACGTTTGAAAACCATTGCATATTTACACCAGAACAAGAATGCACATTAAAGAGTGTCATTAAGCTTAGTTTTTAAGTAAACTATTAATTTTCAGAAAACGGTTTTGATTAATTTTGCTTCCGATGCTTGAGGCAAGAAAAGTTGAGAATCAGAGCAGCTTTACTGGATCCAAATTAAAATACAGGATATGAGATATTTAAGCAGACATAAATGAGGCCTGATTGCAGATATGATGACATAATACTGGTCATGCCTGGGCCATTATGATATTCCCTAAGCATTTGGAACATCTGTAGACAATCGAAAAGAAGAAGAATAAACTAGATTTAGTTTGCTTATTTCACTCAGAATACTTATATGAACTGGTGACCTGTACAGGGTGTACTTGCTTCTCTACCAATAATCAGACAAGTACCTCTCTTTGTACTTTTATTCTAAGAACTACAATGTGTGAGAACTAGTTTATGCATGGAAGCATAATGCCCCCAACATTTATTATCTTTTTCTTGAAATGAGCAAACTGCATCAAGTACATGCTGTTCGTTTGTGTGTTTATTGACTACAAGTTGTGGGAATTCTTAGTTATGATGGATTTATTGAATTTCTTAAAAGTATACATTTTAAAAATGTTCTGCAATTTTCAGTTTTTGGCCTGCTAAAAAGAAAATTGTGTGGAAATTAGCTGATTGAATGCTGTTAAAATATGAATGGGCTTATAATAAAAGAAAAACACATTCTGGCATCACAACATAACTATTGATACATACTATCTTATTAACAATAAATGAAAAGCCAAATAAACCATTTAAAGCCACACAAATAAAGACCTTCCAATAACGCAATATAATTTGAGACGTTTTAGTGTGGTGCCAGACAGTCTTCACCGAAGTCAAATGGAAAACATCTTATGTACTTTCCACCAAATAAACACTTAATATCGATCTTTCAGGTTTGGTTAAATGCACATATTCGGGTATTAGATGCTTTCTGTGGGGTTAATATCTCTTAATTGCAGGTGTAAGTGGCCGCCTTTGTCATTAAAAGGACATTACAAATAATGTACATACATAAACCAGAATATTAAATCGACTGTGTCCAAGATCTTTGTTTTAGAGCCTTGAACTTTATTTTGAAGGGAAACATGTCTGGATGAATGATGAGTAGCTGATCTGAGCTGGGAACACTAAGCCGCCGACTCGCAGTCAGTGAGATGTATAACTTGACACCCATCCGGTCCCCTAAGAGGCAGCTGGGGTATCGTGTTGGACGGAGGACGAATGAAAGTGACATCATTAAGCCAAGCTGACTAAGCGCTTTTCTGGGATGAGACAATTTGCTAAGATGGCAGACTGTTAAACCTGTAATACATGACTGGGCACAAGGCGAGGATGAAGGATTTGAGTTCGGACTGGATCTTAGGGAAGTAAATTAAGGACAGGATGAGTAAATTAAGCGCACTCACTGAGTGGTATTGATGGATAAAGATGGACTCGTATACTTTGCTTCCTCTACATAAAACGAAGAATAATGTTAAAACTGTTGACTGAAACTGCTGAAGAAGAGAAACTGACATTTGAACCTTTTCATGTTATTTTAATCTTAAAGTCTTTTTGGCTTTGGTTTGTCTGACTCCTCTGTTAATGACTTGTAATCTAAAGTTAGTAATAATAACTCTGGTTCTATGAATAACTTGGAACCAATAAATGTTAAATAGCAGCAACTGCTCCAGCTCAGTACATGTTGGAGACGATGTGAGCAATGAACTGAGTTTTAAGCTGGATTAACAGAGCTTTTAACATGTGAATATTGTCTGTAGGCACAATTCAGTGTATTTACATAATTATAAACAAATGTGACAGATTGTTGCATTTGAAATTTCATCTCTACAAAGCACTGCTTATGCATGTGAATCTGTTTTTGAGGACATTAAAATGCCTTGCCAAAGTATCTATTTTCCCTGAACTTTTCAACTTTTGTCACATTGTAATTGCAAATTTCAATTTATTTTATTAGGGTTTTATGTAATAGAGCAACACAAAGTAGTCATTAATTACAAGTTAATTCAAAGTATCTCAAAGTCAGTCAGACGTTATTTAGACAATCTTTGGATATCAGTTTTCTTTGACTCTTGCCACAGATTTCAGAGGAATTAGAGTGGGGACTTTAAAAGTGTGATTCTAAAACATAAACATGATTTGACCTAAACCTTTGCATTGCAGTTCTGACTGTATGTTTATGGTTTCTATCCTCCTGGAAGGTGAAACTGAACTTTTCTGGCCTTTAGCAATATATTTTTTTGGGATTGCCCTAAATTTTGCCCAATCAAGCCTCCCTCAGCTTTGACCTGCTTCCTTGTCCATACTAAGAAAAAACATCATCAGAGGATGATGTTGATGCCACCATGTTTTACCATAAGGATCTGCTGCATAGTTTGCACCCTGCATCCCACCACATGGCAGATTTTTTTATCTGACCAGAACACGTTTTTCACGTTAGTTTGTAAAACTGAAAACAAAACTTCTTAAGGCTTTCTTTCAGGCTTTGAAAAAGGTGAGATTTGTGTGGGACACAACTAAAGGTTATTGACAGATTCTCTTTTCTGAGCTGTGGATTCCTGTTAGCTCCTCTAAGCTCACCTCAGGCGTTTGATTCTCTGAGTAATGAACTCTTTGCCGAGACTGGCACCTTAAGTGGACATTTAGGACCTGTTAGGTTCAGTCATGCTATGAGGGAGCTGAATATATTCACATCACACATTTCAGATTATTTGTTAAAAAAATATGAAAACCTGGTGTTTTTTTTTCCTTCAGTATCACTTTTAAGTCCAATTTTGTGTTAATCTGCCACATCAAATCGCAAAGAAAACATGCAAATGTATGATTAATTTTGTAAAAAATAAATCTGCACATAATTCAGTCAGCATCATTTAAGTTCAAAATGAAAGGCTGTACAGTAAATATTTAATAAATTTAAATATTTTAGTACTTTGTGACAAGTGATGTAATTAACTGCCTCACTTGTTAACCTTTCATCCCAATTTTCTGCAGAGCATCGGCAAACGATGTCTCTTACAAATGGCCCATCTCCATGTGAGGAGCCCAATTTTGTCTATTCTTTATCAGTATGGCAACAAACTGATGTGGATAGAAAAAGTAGGAACAGTCTGGATCAGAGGGACAGGTTATGACTTTAGTCAAACACACTGTATTTTCTCCACTGAAAGTAGAATTCATCCTGTTGATGATTTGGATGAACCTTTTAATAGTTTGTATGTTTCTGAATGTGCCATTGCAGTTATTGTCTTTGTATACCTGCCTGTGTTTTCAGTGCTTTCTACAGATTTACTTAAAAACCTATGATCCTTCCAAGCCCAAAAGGTGGTTCCCATCAGTACAACATCCTTCGCTAACTGAGCCTTTGAATCTAATTTATCCTTTACAGGTGTTCGCTTGGAAATGGCTAGTAAAATCCCAGGCTGAAAGAACTAGAAATGCTACAGAAGCTTTTCCTTTTTATGCTGTGTGACTTTTATGCCGTCAGTTATCATTTCAGAATCAACATCTCTTACCAGCGCAAACTCCGTCTCTAATAATAAAAAATAACATTAACAAGTCCAACTCAAAATATTGTTGGCTGAGCAAAGCCTGTATCAGAACATGTGCTATTATTTTGTTGAGCTGAAATGCATTCATGCAGAGAAGCAGAATCTCCCTGACTTTCTTTGAGTAGGAGAACGCTTAGTAACCTCCAACAAGAAGCGCTGATTGGCTATTTTTTCCCTAATATTAAGTTCCTATTATATGTAGCAGACTGACACAAAACTGTACACCAGTCTCAAGTCTATTGGATCCTCAAAAAGATTCCCTTCCTGTAATAATCTATAATTTGCTTGATCCATTCTCCCATCAGCTCTGACTGTCTTTCCTTTTCCTGGTGAAGAAGAAGAACCCCTACTAAAGACCGCTGCTTAGTTGATGGGAAACTTGTTGAAAACTGCAAATGACTTTATACTGAGATTGATGTTCACATTCCTGCAGGACAACTGTAAACATACAGCCAGCACTAAATTCAAAGATCTGTGACAAGACTTCTTAATTGTCCAATCTGACTGACCATGAACTGTTTGCCAAAGCAGAATGGGGAAAGAAATCTGTTTCTCAATGTGCAATCCTGAAAAAAAGATACTCTAGAGGACTGGTATCTGATTTTATAGCAAATGGTGTTTACTCAAAAGGCCTGAATACAAGTCAATGTCGCACTTTTCATCTTTAAAGTATTGTGTAATTTTTTTTCAACTTCTGATCATGTGGTTTCCGAAATGAAATACACTGAGACCTTCAAGAGGTGTGAATGTGAATGCAATGCACTCTATTCAGTTCTGCTTTCTTAAAGAGGAATGTGAAAAGTTTGGGCTTCAGAGTTTGTACATGACTGATGTCCTGACCTGGAGCATTCACACTACAGAGCTAAAGCACCAAAGATTTAACCTCCAACTAGGAAAACAAGGTTCCCCCAAAAAACATGTCAATACTAAGTAGAATCATGTTGATCCAACTGAGTGGTTTTATAAGAGAAAAACACACAGAAGGTCATCACCTCTGCCGAGCAGGTCCTTAGATGCCCTCAAACAGAGCCTGTGGTATTATTAAAGATCTGATCCACTACTGATTGTATCTGCTTGACCTACTGCCCTTAAACAGAAGATTCAGGACAACAAAAACATGGACAGATAAAAAATAACAGTTTATCCCAAATCTACGGCAAGAAGTTCTGCGTTAGCTACAACACATTGAAGAGAACAGCTATGTAAAGAATTACATCAAAGTACATGATAATGCATGACTTATTTTTCACAATTTAAACTGATCATTAATGCATTTTTATATTTACTTACCTAAAACTCTTCAGATGTTGCAGTTTGAATAAAAAAAATAATTATTACAATTAGAAGATTTGTTGACACTATACACCTGAAACTATCTTTGGATTGCTTTCGTTTAAAAAAATAATAATAATAAAGCTTTTTTGTTGTACAGATATAGGAGTGATGGCCAGGTGCACAACTTGTGAAAGCAGTGAATAATATTCTCAGAGAGAGTAGTTCTAAGATTAGACACAATCGTATCCTGGTGGTATCGTCTAAAAGCGACGATTGTGCAGAGTGCTGTCGGGTGATTAGAGTGTGTTTTTTAAGCCTGTATAATGGAAGCTTAGCCCAGTGCTCCAGTTTCAGGGCAGGAACAGCAAGCATGGCCATCTGGACACCAGTACCCTTAATGCTTCACCACTGGGGTCCTTTAAGTCACGCAATCAACCAGCCAACCAGCCAGGTGAAAGCAGAGAAATAATGTATTGAAATGTTAACAAAAAAGATTGATGATTAGACACACTGAGAGACCGACCTGCGAGTGGGTGAATGTTTTATTGCTCAGACCTTGTTTTACTTGTACAATGTAGAATATTTTAACAATCCAGCAGTTTGGTACATCAAGCTCAGAGTTTTACAGAAGAACAGGCAATGTTTTATTTATGCATGAGTGGAGATACAGTAGATGTACCTGCCACTGGGTACTCACATAATTTCACATGCAGAAATATAGCAACAAACATCTGGCTGATCTGACTGCCCCACATTGTTATTATTGGACACAACATGGGGGTAGGGCTCCATGTTGCTGTGTTTATGTGTGTTCATATCTGTTAACTATCAGAGAGATGAGTGTTAGTCTATGACACAAGCATGCACTGGTGAAGTTTTAAGCAAAGGTGGACTTTAAATTATTTAAGAGTCTTTTTTCAGTTTATTGTCAGTTTTGCAGAGGAAAGTTTCTTTTTGAAAAGCATTGTTGCATGAAAAGAAAAACAAACAAAGTGACCTTCAGAGTGTTCCTGCCATCCTCAGCTTGTCTCCTCACATCAGTTACTGTGGGTGTTTGTGTGTTTGGGTCACCTATAATTGTGAGGACCGATGGTAGTTGTGTCTCTTCCAGGCATTTTGACCCATTGTCAATTTGATTGACCAGAAGCTGGAGGAGCTTTCACACTCAGTTTATGGACTTGAGATAACAGCTCAGGTTTGGATCTCAGTTATGGTTAAAAAAAAATCAATGTTGTAATTTCTTTAACATTAAACCTTACTTTTTGCCATGTTATTATCATGCAAAACCATGTTACCAATGTGGTAGGCTCCAGTAAATGGGTTTTATCAGGTTTATCTTTCCTTTACTATAAGAATAGACATGGAGGGAAATCTAAAATATAGAAAAGTGTGTCTTTTTCTTTGATTGAGGAAAAAGTGCTACCAGCTGTCCCACCATGTAGCTGGAAGATAATTAATAATCTGAAATATAATAACTTATATAATACATAATGTATAATAATAACTGTGCTGCAATATATATTGATTTGATATGAGAACATTCATCAGTTGCAAATTCAATAAAATATGTTGTGACTCATTTTGGCTCTAAGTATTTGTCAGATCTCAGGAAAATTACAAAAAAATAAGTGGTTGTTTTTAAGATATATTCATCTAACCAAGACCTGAGAGAATTCATGCAGAATTTAACTACTTTAAAAATGCATGTTTTCTGTTGGAAGAAAGAAACATAAACACTGAGGATAGATTAGAAAAGGATCATTTCCATGAGATGAGTGAGTGAGCATAGTTTCTGTTAGCTTAAGAGCAACTTATATCAGGCAAAAACACAAACACATTGATACATTTTGCTATCAGTCATAAGGTTTTCCCAGTCCTTTACAGCTTGCTTTTATATTAAACAATTTAAAAACTGTCCTGCTGTCTTATGGAAATAGTCAAAGCACTTAGTGTGGATCCAGAATTGAAACATAAAACAGAACAAATGAAAATAGCTTGTCTGAAGTTATACAAGAGGATGGGAAAAAGCCCTGGTGACATCTAGCATAATACGAGGTGACAGAAGTCGAGCAGTGAACAAGGGTGAAAGTTTAGAAACTGTGTGTGAGTGTGTGAGGCCAAGAGCCCTCAGCAACCTGGGAATCTCTCATTCAGCCTCTGCATGTAAGTGCTACTGACCTCATTACTCTGCCCGCTTTCCTTTCGTCTCGCTGCCCAGCAGATCAAGGAGACAGATTGTGAAGAGAAATGATGGGAGCAACGGAAACGGGACGAAAGCAAGGAATGGCAGAGAGAGAAAGCAAAAGTAAACACAACAGAGTTTATCACAGTGGAGAGGAGATGTTCATACTATATGGAATCATTAGAGGTTTAGGTGCAGTGCTGTTTGTGTTTTAGGGATGTTTTTCTTATCTTGGTTTTTTTAAAATGAGGATGTATGTTTACTGGGAAACTCTCTTCCAGGAGAATGGTGAACATCCATTATTCATAGGCTGGGAAACCTCACTATAGAGTTAAGTTGGTAAAAAAAATAGCGAACACAAGAAGCCTGTCGTGAGTAAAAGTCTTGTAAGATTCTGCATTAGTCATGTAGCCTGAAGGCTTTCCTAGCTTTTGGTTATTTTAGCAAATAAAAAAAAGAATAGTAGTAAATGTGACAAAACACATGTGGAGAAGGTGTTGGTGCTAGGAGGTTGTCCTGTAACCAGTGGGTTGCTGGTTCAAAGCCTCGCCTCAGTCATTGTGTTCTTGGGCAAGACACTTCAAAGCCTTGCGTGCTGCTGGTGGTCAGAAAGACCGGTGGCTCTGATGCATGGCAGCCTCACCTGAGTCAGACAGCTGTGGCTGCAACATAGCGTGTGAATGTGTGTGTGAATGACTAAATTTAGTGTGAAGCGCTTTGGGGTCCTTTGGATTTGACAAAGTGCTATAAAAGTACAGGGCATTTATCCTTTATTTTTAACACAAAAGTTACAATAGTGTTTTGGCTTTGGAAGCTTATCCTTCCAGCACCTTTTAAGAATCGGGTTAATTTTTAGAGCTTATCTCTCTTGTCTTTCACCCACACATACATTTTTCTTAATCTTGTAAAAAAAACAAAAAAACTTGCAGGTTTTTTCACAATACCATCTGGCATCTTTGTCATTCGTTGTTAGTCAGATAACAACTTCAGCGTAGAGTAGCCACAACCAAATCTGATCTTGTTAAGCATTTCAGCCAAGAGAAAAAATAATTATATATTTGTATGTGTTGGGAGATAGAACAGATTCATTTATTTATTTTCTTCTGTTTTTATTTCTTTCATTCTTTCATTAACTCATTCATTCGTTCATTCTTTCGGTCTTTTCTTTCTTTTGTTGTTTTCTTCTTTCTTCTTTCCTTTCCTCCTTTCTGACTTTAATTCATTCTTTCTGTCTTGCTGTTGGTTTCTTTATTCGTTCTGGATGCACTCATCTTGTATTTCCATTTCCATTTAAACTGTCCTATTCATGGTTTAGATTTGCAATGCTTATCTGAATACCAGTATTATCATAAGAACCTGGGCTACTCCTGAAAATCTTCAACTCTTAGGAAAGCATGATTAAAACTAAACACCAGAACCGATTTTTCATACTTTTATTTTATCTTTCTTTATCTGTCATTTCAGATTAACCAAAAAAGCATTAGTAATTAAACAAATAGGGCAATGGATGTGGTTAGCAACTGTATAAGGATGACTCTTTCTATATGTGACATTTAAGACATTTTAAATAGTAGATGGTGAAATGATGGGCATGGTAATGTCTGTTCTGATGTTTTCCTGATTTTAGTTTTCCTTCAGGAGTTTTGACAATTTTTCTAATCTTTTAAGTGCAGAATGGATGGATGAGCATTGGTATCACACAGCAATATGTATATCCAGAGATACTGTTGTCTGCTCAGGTCGAACCTTTGGTATATATAGATCTTATTGCTCCCCAATCTCAGATGTGAAATATAGAAAGAATTTTAATCTGACATTGCTTTCTGTCATTTTTCAGTAGGCTTCCAGTTACAACATTGCTTTCAGAAAGATTCTGTCATCAACCTTGCAATACTTTCCTGTTTTTACTTTGTGGTAATATTTAACAAGACTTCTTGTCTAGATTTTCAGACATTTTAGTGATATATAACACCTTTTGCTATTTTGTGCTGCAGACAAATTTTGCTTTGTGATGAGTCTGCAACACAGGGAAATAAAGAAATCCATAAAGTTTGCCATTGATTTTGTTCTTCAATGCATAGATCCTTAAAAGGGTGCTTCTAGAACACTTAATTTTGTATCCTGAGGAAATCTCTGAATATATCTTTTTATTGGCCAAAGTGACGCAGCTCAGAAATATACAGGGAACTTTGGCTGTTCCTCCTGCTGTTTATCTCATCCTCTGGCAGATGTTGCGGAAGCAACTCCCACTGCTTCTTCAGCTGTTTATTGCAACACATTTGAATATTAGCTCTAGTTTTCATGGGGTGGCCTTTGTAGGTGTTCCTGTCATGTATCTGGTTAATTTCAGTCTGATTTCAACAAAACATAAAAATCCTTCAACTTTTTGGGTTTATTTTAATCCTGTTAATTTTATGTTGAACATAAACAGATTTGAAGGTAGAATAAAAATGTATCTTTTCCTTTTTTTTCTTAAGGGGACGACAAAATTGTTCACAGATGTAAAGTTTTAATTTACTGGAGGACACAGAATGGTGAACAAAATGCTCATAGCGGTAGGAAAAAAAGAGTAATATTCTTCTGCAGCACTCATTTAGGGTGTTTCCCCACTTGATAGTCTGGTAGACTCTGTTCAATTGAGGACTAAAATTATTACGTGCGTTACATTTTCAACTGCTGTGGTCTGCTTTCACACTGCACTGTGTCAAATGAGCCAAACCCTTTGAAAAACAAGTTTGCCTTCTAAGCTGCGGAGGTCCTACTGCTGCAACTAGAACCACTGAAAGAAACAAAAATGTCTGAAGAAGACACAGAGTGCAACTTCCTTCATCATAAAATGTAAACAAAAATGGAGTGGCATCACATTTTAGTGGTTATAGGATTTCTCTTTTGTCTTTGGTAAAATACCATCAGTAATTTCCCCAGTATCGCTAGACACGCACAATTGTTTTGGTTATAGTTACCCAATTCCCTGTGCTATAGTTCGGTTCCTGGTTTCGGAGGGTTTCCGGTTCGCTTGGCATCCGCATATTCATTTGGTCTGCTTCAGAATTCAATCACGCATTCACACCTCCTGAAATTAACCGGACTTTCTATTCAATCCAACTAAAGCGTGAATAAAGTGGGCTACACAGGGCTGGTCTGAATGCACATTAAGTTAGATCACAGTTTTAATTACCTCATGTTTTACCAAACTCCTCTTTGCATGTCTTCCTAGATTTTGACATAAGCTACACTGTCATTATGTCATTTTCACTCTTTAATGTTGTTGGCCTCCCTACTGATGTAAATCTACTTAAAATTTCTGCTTCAGATGAGAACTCTCACTATGTGATGTTGCATTATCTTTTGCTCTGTATTTTTGAGCTTGCAGGCATATGCTACAGCTGTAACCCTGCTGCTTGTTGCTGTTTTTGGTGCCAATTCCAACTCTCTGTGGTCCAGGTGGGCCTGCTGTGAAAAATGCACTCCCAGTCTCATAATGTTCCTCATTTTTGAATGCAGTTAAAAGTTGTGGCCTTCTAATTCTTCTTGCTTCATTTAGTAGACTTATTTTCTCACCTTGTACATTCACATCTTCAGGGTGTATCCTGTCTCTTCCTGATGGGCAACTGGGCAAACTTTGTTTTAACAAAATAATTTTCACATTAGGATAGTAGAATGTTTATTTTTAAAGAACTCAATACTATATATTACAAATATGAAAGTATATTGTGGAACAAGGAAGATTTTATGCTAAAATATGAAATAGCTGGGTGGCAGCTCTATGCTTCTGTAGATCTAATGATCTTCTCTGGATATTTAGTTAGAGTAGAACCCATGAGTTTTCTACATTACTTTTCCTTTAACGATTGTAAGGGTGTCTAAGAGTTACCAAGAGAATTCAAGAAAAAGGATGAGGGTATGATGAAATTAAAGAGATAAAGTTATGCCCTCACACAGGAAGAACGTGGGTGGGAAAATAGATTTGCTTGGTAGCTGCCTGAAGTTTCACAATTCACATCTACATTCAGTCACATTTCTCAAGGACGACTGAGCAAAGCTTGCACTTCAGAAAATGTCATGATTCAGCCCATTTGCTTAATCTTTCTTCCTTTTTTAATTACTCATTTCTTTTGTTCCTCCCACTTCCATCTGCACCTGATAGAACATTATCATTCTCACTCTGAGTCGGTGTGCAACAATTATTCACGCACATTGTTTTGTTGTGCAAAGGGCAGATTTTCTTGTCAACTCACATTGATGTTTTTCATTACACTTCTTTTTAGCTCAATATCTGATCACTTTTTTTTCCATGGTTACCTTGTGAAAAGTTCAAAATGTCCAGGAACTTGCTGTTATTTGAATTCATAAAGTAAGATTTGTCAATTTATTCAATGAGGAGGAGGAACTAAAGAAAAATGTCATCTTAGGACAAGTTGAAGACCTAACGAGCCAGCATCCTACAAAACACCAGGTAATACCCTGTTTGCCTTTTCACTGCAGTGGTGAATTATAGCTTTTGACAAAATCTCTAATTTGAAACAACAAAATTTTGGCAGTATTCAGATAGACATTGCAATTTCGGTTCTAATTCTTTGTAGCGATGTTATTTAGATCCATGGCTTCAGCTTCTCTGTTAACCAGTGTGTCGTCATTGCTGGGATTTTCAGATGGTACCATTATATTCCCCACATCACCATCCACACAAAGAAATTCTCAAAAAGCTGTTTTTGTGTCACAAAAGTCACCTTTACAGTTATCTGTCTGATTTATAATTTATTTATTTTCATAATTTAATTTTTACATTTCCTGGGTCTGAATCATGACATTTAGTTAACACAAAACAAGACTGAAGAAATACAGCATCTTTACTGCAAGTTTGGAATTTGCTTAGAAGTGTCAAATGTAATTTAATACATTTTTGCTTTGGTTCTAACAAATTTGCTCTTGTAAAATGGACGAATGGACGAATAATGGACAAATAATATTGCAATATTGTTTTAAGACTATGGCTAACAAGCTACTGTACAAGCAGTGCCTGTATTAAACAAGTAATATTAATCCCAGTTTCTACCTAAACCTGATGTGCTAATATCAACTTGTTGGACTTCTGTGTCTCAAAATATGTGTTCACTTAAAAACAGTGTCTAAATTTAACTTTTTGTCTTAATTTAAAACAAAAAAACAAAAAAACAAAGCTCGTAGTTTTGGATAATTTGGAATGACTCAGTTTTCATTATTACGTCAAGTTTTCATTTCCTTTAATTGCCATAATACCATAAAACTGTAACTTGTATTATTATAACCCTGGCCTAAATGCTACATTAAACACAACAACAGTAAATGTTTTATAATCTCTCTAATGTAGTACATAAGAGCATATTTGACATTGTTAGTGTCGTGTTCTGTGTTTTTCTGTATGTTTATTTCAAGTTTCCTGTGTGTCTGAGTCTCTGTGTTGTCCTGTCTCCCCTTGATTAGTTCCCAGGTGTGTCTCGTTCCCTGATTTCCTCTTGTGTATTTAATGTCACCTGTGTCTCCGTGTGTTTGTCGGGTCCTACGTCTGGTTACGTCCGTTTCAGTCTGAGTTACGTTTTGTAACGTCTGCTTACGTCCGTGTTCGTCCGTCATCGCCTGTTGCTACCTGTTATGAGCATTAGCCTTCCGCTCAGCAGTGCTGCCAGGTCTGTGGACTATTTTCTGTTTCTCATTCATCATTAAACTCCTCATCACACATCATCTGGGTCTACTGCGTTTGCCTCACCGCCACCACCAAACCACACCCATCATGACAGAAGGACCCGACCACAGCTGAACGGTGAGGAGCGTCATTACCATCATGGACCCAGAGGAAATGCAAGAACTGACGGAAACCATAAGGGAGTACGAGGACGCCATGGCCAAGCCGTGCAGACGCGGGACGACGGCTTGGATTCGCCATTCGTTTGGGTCTGTTGCTGGACTACTGGATTCCTCGTTTTCCCCATCCGGTGCTGGTGGAATTGCAGAGGGAGGCAGAGTGGGAGCGTGAGGCAGCGCTAGCAGTCATGGCTGGAGAACCGCTGCCTCCCAGACCCAAGACTCTGTCCTCCCGATCCACCACCCCCGTTCCGTCATCACAAGAGCCAGCAGCAGACCCTCCGCGGCAGGAGCCGCCCAACGGGCGCACGAGCCGTATCTGCCGCCGCTCCAGCGGGCGCACGAGCCCGTATCTGCCGCCGCTCCAGCCGGCGCACGGGCTCCGTATCTGCCGCCCGCTCCAGCCGGGCGCACGAGCCCGTATCTGCCGCCCGCTCCAGCCGGCGCACGAGCCGTATCTGCCGCCGCTCCAGCCGGCGCACGGAGCTCCGTATCTGCCGCCCGCTCCAGCAGGCGCGGAGCCCGTATCTGCCGCCGCTCCAGCCGGGCGCACCGAGCTCCGTATCTGCCGCCCGCTCCAGCCGGGCGCACGAGCCCGTATCTGCCGCCGCTCCAGCCGGCGCACGACCGTATCTGCCGCCGCTCCAGCGCGCACGGGCTCCCGTATCTGCCGCCGCTCCAGCCGGGCGCACGGAGCCCGTATCTGCCGCCGCTCCAGCCGGCGCACCGGAGCCCGTATCTGCCGCCGCTCCAGCCGGCGCACCGGAGCCCGTATCTGCCGCCGCTCCAGCCGGCGCACGGGCTCCCGTATCTGCCGCCGCTCCAGCCGGCGCACGAGCCCGTACCTGCCGCCGCTCCAGCCGGGCGCACCAGGCTCCGTATCTGCCGCCGCTCCAGCCGGCGACCCGGCTCCCGTATCTGCCGCCGCTCCAGCCGGGCGCACCCGAGCTCCCGTATCTGCCGCCGCTCCAGCCGGCGCACCCAGCTCCGTATCTGCCGCCCGCTCCAGCCGGGCGCACCTGAGCCCGTATCTGCCGCGCTCCAGCCGGCGCGCACCTGAGCTCCCGTATCTGCCGCCCGCTCCAGCAGCGCACCCGAGCCCGTATCTGCCGCCGCTCCAGCCGCGCGCAGGCCCCGTATCTGCCGCCGCTCCAGCCGGCGCACCCGAGCCCGTATCTGCCGCCGTGCCCATGGTGATGGGATTCCAGGCGGCCCGCCTGGCTCCAGGTCGACAGATGGCACGGGTAGTAGGTTTTCCTGCCCCAGTCCCGAGTCCCCTAGTGCCAGTCCCGAGTCCCCTAGTGCCAGTCCCGAGTCCCCTAGTGCCAGTCCCGAGTCCCCTAGTGCCAGTCCCGAGTCCCCTAGTGCCAGTCCCGAGTCCCCTAGTGCCAGTCCCGAGTCCCCTAGTGCCAGTCCCGAGTCCCCTAGTGCCAGTCCGAGTCCCCTAGTGCCAGTCCCGGGTCCCCTAGTGCCAGTCCCGAGTCCCCTAGTGCCAGTCCGAGGCCCCTACTGCCAGTCCCGAGTCCCGTAGTGCCAGTCCCGAGTCCCCTAGTGCCAGTCCCGAGTCCCCTAGTGCCAGTCCCGAGCCCCCTAGTGCCAGTCCCGAGCCCCCTAGTGCCAGTCCCGAGCCCCCTAGTGCCAGTCCCGAGCCCCCTAGTGCCAGTCCCGAGCCTCCTCGTCGCCGCCCCCGTGCGGCCCCAGAGACTCCTTGTGCTCCTCGTCGCCGCCCCCGTGCGGCCCCAGAGACTCCTTGTGCTCCTCGTCGCCGCCCCCGTGCGGCCCCAGAGACTCCTTGTGCTCCTCGTCGCCGCCCCCGTGCGGCCCCAGAGACTCCTTGTGCTCCTCGTCGCCGCCCCCGTGCGGCCCCAGAGACTCCTTGTGCTCCTCGTCGCCGCCCCCGTGCGGCCCCAGAGACTCCTTGTGCTCCTCGTCGCCGCCCCCGTGCGGCCCCAGAGACTCCTTGTGCTCCTCGTCGCCGCCCCCGTGCGGCCCCAGAGACTCCTTGTGCTCCTCGTCGCCGCCCCCCGGACAGCCTCCGTGGCTCCCGCTTCCTGCGCCGCGGACGGCCCCCTGACCTCCTCCGTGGCTCCCGCTTCCTGCGCCGAGGTCGGCCCCCTGACCTCCTCCGTGGCTCCCGCTTCCTGCGCCGAGGTCGGCCCCCTGACCTCCTCCGTGGCTCCCGCTTCCTGCGCCGAGGTCGGCCCCCTGACCTCCTCCGTGGCTCCCGCTTCCTGCGCCGAGGTCGGCCCCCTGACCTCCTCCGTGGTTCCCGCCTCCGGCGCCGCGGGCGGGCGCCAGACCGCCTCCATGGTTCCCGCCTTCCTGTGCTTCCGCCCACCCAGTTGGGTTTGTTTTGTTTTGTTTTTTGGACTTTGGACCCTCGTGTCTTCGCCTATTTACTAGGTAGTTTTTCGTTGTTTATGGACTCTGGACCCCCCATCCAGCTCCCCGCCGCCCACCCTCGTTGGGTTTCCCGTTTTGGGCGTCTGGGAGCCGCCCGTTAAGGGGGGGGGTACTGTCGTGTTCTGTGTTTTTCTGTATGTTTATTTCAAGTTTCCTGTGTGTCTGAGTCTCTGTGTTGTCCTGTCTCCCCTTGATTAGTTCCCAGGTGTGTCTCGTTCCCTGATTTCCTCTTGTGTATTTAATGTCACCTGTGTCTCCGTGTGTTTGTCGGGTCCTACGTCTGGTTACGTCCGTTTCAGTCTGAGTTACGTTTTGTAACGTCTGCTTACGTCCGTGTTCGTCCGTCATCGCCTGTTGCTACCTGTTATGAGCATTAGCCTTCCGCTCAGCAGTGCTGCCAGGTCTGTGGACTATTTTCTGTTTCTCATTCATCATTAAACTCCTCATCACACATCATCTGGGTCTACTGCGTTTGCCTCACCGCCACCACCAAACCACACCCATCATGACAGTTAGACTTTCCTGCTTGACAAACTTGTGGTGTGTACTGTGGGTCTTGGAGTCAGGAGGTAGAAGTGAGCAGCGTCAGAATAAAGGTTACTCTTACAGACTGATACAGGTTACATAATCTACTAGTGGGAATCTGTACTCTCTGAATACATTGAATGCAGTTTGTTTCATATAGAAACTGTGATTTTTCAGCATGTTTGTCCATTTTTCATTTTCTGCAGTATGAAACCACATGATTACAGCTTGTCAATATGCCTCTGAGTTTGCCATTGAACATCACTGTATGCGAAATGGGAACCTTGCAACAAAATGAGGGCATATTATAAGCGTGCATAATGTTCAAAACGCTTAACAGGCGCATTCCTGTCTTTGTTCCTTGTGGTCATAGACACTTACTCATGCGCACACAATTGTGAATTGATCCATTAAAACACATCATGTATGCATGCTGCAAAGGAACGATAGCAAAAGCCGCAGAACTCCATGAACTGTTTCCTAAACTTTGACTCATTTGAAAAAAGCCCTTCTGTTATTTTTCTCTGTCACCTCATTTCTTCCTCTCATTCTTTATTCTTAGCGTTTTATGAAGTCAGTCATTTTGTAGTTCCCAGGCGATTGACTCATTATGGTTTTGCCTGAAGTCGTTGACATTTTGCAGAGAATTAATGCTGCATCTTCATCTCTCTGGGGAAAATTCATGTGGGCTTACATCAGAAGAAAGCTTTCCTCAAAACTCTGGTTTGTTTACAAATAAACACACATTTGAAAGAGATTTTGAGAGCATATTTGTTTTGATTTTACTAGTTTTGAAATTATTTTCTTGGCCGGTGCTCTAAAAACCAGCTGAAGATGCAGGTTACCACGCATTTATTTGTGGGGGAAAAAAAAAAAAACATTTAGAAGAAAACCCCCCCAAGATGTTTGGATGATTTGCACTGTCTTTTAATGAGGTGTCTTGTAAAATGCTGGTCAACAAAATTAAAACAGGAAAAGTGAAGTTCTTCTACTGAATTCTGACAGCATCAATTAACTTTCACTGAAACATTTGAGCCATGTGGTGGAGTTTAAATCCGAATATGTACTAAATAAATAATTTATTTATACTGGATCATTCTTTAGCCATTTTGTTTCTTCTGATATATAGAATAGATTCATGTTTTGCTTTTTGTTTTTGTAGAATGCCTTTTTCCCTCCAAGTGCCAAAGATTAATATTTGGTAAATAAAATCTTTAAGGAACTTAAAGAATGTATTTTTTTTTTACATATACTAGATTGTTAATTGATCATCAATGTGTCAACATTGTCTTTATTTAATAGTGGCTTTAAAAAAAAAAATACACATGTAAGTAATAATGCCAGGAGAAAAAAAGTGCAACAAGTGAACTTAGTTTAGAGCCTTGTATTATGACTAAGCTGTCATCAGGGAACACACCTGCACATCTTAATGCATGTATGAAATTTGGAGGTTCACCTTGTCTTCTTTGACTGGCCTTTGATTGGAAATGGATAAGCATCTTGCAACATTTTTCCAAAAACAAGATATTAATTGCAGGAAAATGTAAAATTCTTTTGCCCTCCTACTTTTTTACAGTGCACTGTGAAGCAGTCACACACCACACTCTGATCTCAAGGGGTGATTTGTTGTCCAAGTTGTGTGTTCCAGCTAGGCAAAGTTTATCCAGGTCAGTAACTTGATCTGATTAAGTCAGTTTACAGTTGCCCAAGGGTCGTTTCCTTTGCCTCTCATGCTTTCTGTCTCTCATATCTCACCTCAACTCTTCTCTTTTCCTTCCCAATCCTTTTTTCTGACTTCTCTTGTGCAGCTCATTTTATTTTATTGTTGTTTTTTCCTTGTTGAAAGCCATACTTGATCTTTCTGTCTAGTGGTGGTTTTTCCTTTAAACATTTTATTTTCTATAATAAAATGTTTAAAGAATATTACAACTTCTGTAAAGTTGTAATCTATTTCTAGATTAATCTATTTCTAGATTACAACTTTCATTTGCCTATTACTTTAAATCAGTCGGCTGTAGCTTTATTAAATTTGTCAACTTTATTTCCTCAGTTTGTAGATCTGCAGAAATAAATTTAGTTATACACTTTCCTTGTCCTATTTCATCATATTTACAGTTTTCATTTTAACAGTTTTTCATTGCTTTTTTATTTATTATACCCAATTGTGTTCTTCTTTCAATTATATTCTTATTTTTCCATCTATTCCTTGATTTGTTTTTACATTTCTTCATCTCTCTGCCTCATAATTTCACAAATATTAATCATATTTTTCTTTACCTTTGTCATTTCATCACTTCTTGAGTGTGTGTGATGGTCAATAAAATTGAGTTTGAGTTGCTGTCAGATTAACCTCAAAAGCTTTGATTTGTTTTCTGTCTTATTCTCATTGAATACAGTCTGCTTCCTTTACTAAAACTCATTGGCATAATTAAATAACTGAAGTTAAAGCACTATGTGTCTGCCAGAGGCAAATATTTCCTAGCATCATTACCACAAAATCTAGCATGTGAAATTAGCAAATCATGATTAAATCCCAATATGTTCCTGTTTTTAGAAAGTGAAAAATGTATTGATAAATGCTGTGGGTGTGTGTTGCAGTAGTTACCAGGGGAAACATTTCATTAGCCAAAGGAAAAGTGAACTTAGCAACTGAAGCAATTATCAACTACTATTAAATAGATTGCATAATAAGAACAGGTTCTACCAAAGAGTAGACTAGAGATGCACCAATTAATAATCTTAGAGGATGGACAGTTTTACTTTGATCTACTATGATTGATTATCAGCAAATAAATCCTGAAAATTGATCTCCCCTCTATTTCATTAATGCATAAAAACTGAGATCTCACCCCACTTCCAGTCAATAAACGCATCTACTTTTATGCTTAATAATTATTGAATAAATTTAAGATAAAGGAACTATGCTTCAATGTATTCAAAATAACAACTACTACAAAGGAAAATGCAACACAGTTTTGACTATACATAACAGCACTCTGCTGCTGTCAATATATATATATGCTGCTGATTGACAGTAAAAATGCAGGTAAGACAATCAGTAGGTAAGACCTCAAAGAAAATCTACTGTTATTGTCCAGGAAAAGCCTAATCTGCACATCTCTAAATCTGATCCTCGACAGATGTTGAACGCATAGTAGATATTTTTACCTCCATTTATACATCGGATAAATGGTGGTAAAGATATAATTTGGGACTCTATAATCTGGTTCTATAATCTGGGACTCTATAATAAGTCCCAGATTATAGAACATAAATGATGTGAGTTCTTAGATTGGATGCATTTAATTAAGAGTAAAGTCAATCATTTTTGATCTGCTGACTACAATTTAGGCCCAAAGACTATAAATCTCAGTTAACAAGAGCTTTATTCGCTTACAGTAACAAGTTATTTTTCAAGTGGGCTCACATGTTTGCTATAATTACAGTTGTATTTGGGAAACCCAATTGAATTAAATTAAATTTAATTACAGGCTTGTAATTTTAAAACCAAGTGTAATATGGACATGGAAGAAGTCAGGCAATTTGCCAATTATGCCACAAAAGCAGTGACTGACAACAGTCACTCCTGCAGGATCTATTTATTCTCTGCTTGGATGCAAGGAACTCCTACAAATTGTTTCCAAACCACAACAATCTAAATATTTTTACATGGTCAATTAAGGCAAATTAAGCCAAAATTATTTTTATTTCTAGCTTTTAGTTAAAAACTTCAAATGAATCTTGACTATCAAAGTGGTTCTACACAGCTATGACTATTACAGTACCTGACGTTAATAAAACATGAAGATCAAGGTAAATTTAGATAAGCGCTTTCTGTGAATAATGCATTTTTAGAAAAAAAATAACCATCAGGAATGCATCTAGAGACAAAGACACATAGATGACTGTGACTATGACAGGACCACACAGAGGCATGTATTCACATTAATGACGGCTGTTGTCTCTATCTGCCAATTAGCACCAGTGAAATGTCAATTGTTAGACATTGGGTAGAAGGAGTACAGTTAGCTTGTGGGTGGAGGAATTCTTCTTCTTCTTTAGTTTTCTTATTTGTTCCTGTCTATCAGAATTCCTTCAATGTTAATCCTGATTAATCCCAACTAATGCTTCTTTTGTCCAAAGACATGTTAGCAGCGAGCCTCATTCTCCCCCTGCCTGACATTAAACAAATCAATTATGACAGGATATAAAGAATGTGTGCCAGGATGGGGGGGAGGAGGACGGGGGTGGTGGTGGTGGGGGGGGGCGGGTTACTGCTGCTGCTGCTTACGTTATTGCTAACAAACAGTATGTTTTTTTAAAAAAATCAAAATTGTATTAAATATTGCTTGAAATTATTGTTAAGGCAATTAGATGTATGTAATGCATGCGTGACTCAACCAGCAGACTGAACAGAGGTCTTTAACAGCTGGACTCTTCTCTCACTTACTCTGCTGCTGTCACTGAGGTTGATGTCCCCTCTCTTATATTCACTCACTATGTTTCATGCATAATTTCTCTACTGTCAATTAGCAAAGCCTCTTAGCTCCTCAGAGCGAGATTTATAAAAGCCAGCTCTGTCCAGGATTACCAGTGCAGAGAACAGCAAGGACACATAATCCTGCTCCCGTTATCTAGCCACAATCATTAAAAAGTTTGGTCTCATTTTATTTGTTGTGCACAATTTGTGCCATTTGTGCACAGTTACAGGTGTAAAGATAGGTAACGTATTTGTAGTATGGAGGAAATATCAAGTATTGGGACTGATTTGCAGGTAATTTATTTATTATTTAGTTTTTAGATCCATAAACCAGAATCCTAATTTTTTTTAGACTCTACTTTAGCAGATGTTTACTGGTTGTTCTGAAGCAGTAAACAACTTGTGATGCTTGTTGTTCTACGTTCAACTGCAAGACCTTCCTTTAAGATGTTTTCACATTTAGAAGCCTTGGTTTGATTTTGGACTAAAATCTCACCATTTGTTACATTTTCAGCTGCTGCGGTTCACAGTCACACTGCACTGTCAAAATTACCAAACCCTTTGAAAAGCTTGCTTATCCCCTCGCCTGTGGTGGCGTTATAGTACCAAAAGTCACTGAAAGGCAACTTCCTTCTTCATAAAATGTAAACAAAAATGGAGCGGCATTAGATTTTGGTGGTTGTAGGATTTATCTTTTGTTATTGGTAAAAGATCACAAACCGTTTCTCCACCTAGCACTTGACTTGCGTGTTTGTTTTGGTCACATTTACCCAGAATCCCCTGTGCTCCAATCATGTTGGTTTAATTAAGTTAAAACTTTTGCATGCAACTATTTAGAAACCAGTATTTTCACAGATGCAGAATACGTAAAAGACTAGCCAAAGACAGTTTTCAAATAAAAATTGTAATAAAATAAAGTCATTCAACAATACTGCCTTATATTTTAGATTTTATTTTTATGTGCGTATGGTCAGAAAAAATGTCCCATGGGACAAATAAAGTATATCAGAGATCTGGAGTCTTTAAAGAGCTCTTAGTCGATGGAATATATCTAAATTTAACCAAAGTCATCAGTCTGCCTTTTACAAACCTCAATGGAGCTCTCTTGCTTTTGTGGCGTCCCAAGGCTGCTGACTGCTAATGCACTTATGCAACCATAGAGCTTCAAGTCATCCTGTAGATAGTTTTTACCTGTTTCCCCCCCCCCCCCCCCATATCCTTTAATGCCTATGCATACTATAGAATAATTGATCATAAAACCTGGAGAACTCAGTGGTGGTCTGCAACTCTCCCCAAAGAGCTCTGTAATAAATCTCTATGTATTGCGTCTTTTTGATCCAAAAGCCTTAGGATGTTATCATTGTGTATGAATTTCCTGGGCTTATGCAAGAGACTGCTTTGCTCTGACCCAAATGGAAAAAGACAAAGCTTCTAGTCGCCCTTGCCGTGGCTTACTGTAGCAAACAATTTTAGAAGGTGATGAATAATTTAATATAACAGTGGAGGCAACCAGCTGAACTAAACAGTTAGAATGGTAGATTAGGCTCTGTAGGTTTTTGTAACTAAGCCACATTGTAAAATCCTGTTACTTTAATGTGTTTTCTTGTATTCTAAAGAAACTCTTGAAAGACGTTTACTCACAGCAGTTTTAGCCTCCTATAATAACCAAAGTGTAAAATTTAATCTTAGTGTTTGCATGTAAACGGTCATTTAACCTCATTTGTAATTGTTGTTTGCCATATCTTTTTGCTCCTTTATATAATGAATATTTCCCTTCAGATCACATCTCTGACTACTTCTTGAGTTTTTACAAATAAATACAAAATTATTGTAATTAAGCAGAAAAAATAATTTCTGCTAAAAAAAATTATGAATTCTTAAAGATATATAGCAACTTCTGCAAATAGAAGGTGAAAGTGTGGGATGCATTTGTATTTAGCCCATGTGAGTCACTGCTTTGTGGAACCACTTTCTCTGCAACTAGAGCTGGACATTTGAAAGAAGATTTTGTTCATCCAATATCTCAAACTGAGAAAGACTGGATAGAGAACATAGATTTTCAAATTTTGCCACATCTAATTTTTTTTTTTTAGGTTATTTGGTATGTACTGGATTTTATTTGTGAGTATGAGAGTAAAGAGGGTTGAATGCATATGGGTGCCACACTTTCATGTTGGTTAATTCACTTCTACACTCCAATTTTGAAAACAGACCAAACCAAGACCACAAGCCTACCAACGCTGCCACAGTGCAGCCCCAGTGTTGCATAGTACAGTGAACTCAATTTTTTTTTTCAAATACAGAACAAACTGGACTCTGCAGAGGGAGTAAAATTGTACAGATGGACATACAATGAATTATGAGACAGTTTAGAGGGCAGAGAGGTTATATGAATAACTTGTCATGTCACTATGTCCTCCATTTGGTCATTCAATCCCCGCACATGTTTTATTCAAAGTGCAGAGTCAGCAATCCAATAGGGAAACACTGCCATTGCAAGTCCGGAGGTCATCAGAGTACACTAACATGCATCTTAATAATATATATATATATATATATATAACACTGCTATCTCATGGCGGATGAGGACTCTAGAGCCAGCAGCAACATGACTTGTTTTAAATCAGAATTTGTGTTTTTTTGTGAACTCCTCCCTCCCCCCCCCCCCCCCCCCCGTAAATTTACAGGTACAGGTAAATTTGATTTATTTACAGTCTTAGTTGAAGGCTTTGTTCATCACCATTGAAGATGATGAACATGTTAGAAATTAACAAATTTATAATATTTCCAGCTTCTGGTCACTGGAAAAGATTAACTCCATTGAGAAGTAAACACTGGTCATGCTGTGTTGACAGTCTATTATTTTAAACCATAAATAACATATTTCAACTAAAATTTAACAAGAGGGAGACATTTTTCACACAAAGCCCCAGAAAATAATCTATGCTGCTTTGAAACTACATTCAAAAAGGGCTTAACAGACCAAATTAAAGTCTTTATAGAGACAGGTTCACATCGTTAAACAACACTCTCATTTAAAAGTGTGACATAATCACATGAATAATTAAAGCTGCAAGCAGCATTGGACGGCCCTCACATCTTGGCATCGTTCCGGCCTCTGTGGCCACCATGGGCTTTGAGCACTGTGAGTGAATTCACTCACTCTGTCTCACAATTTGTGCATTAAGCAGCTACATGATGCTGATTACAAACCTTGAAAATGACATTCAGTTTCTTTCACATAATGTGACTGAAGCAACATAAGTTTGGTCGAAGAGACTTTCCTCAACCCTATGAAGTTCTACATGTATCAATTTTCAAATTTCTATGTAAAGCTGATTGGAGGCTCAGTGTTTATTTATTTGTTTATTAAGATCCCCATTGGTTGCACTAGAACTACAACTATTCTTATTGGTGTAGAACAAAATTATATTTACATAAAAGATAAAGAAAGCTATGCGTTTACCTTGAACAAAACAAAAAACTCACATTTACAGTTCCCTTTTACTAACCTGTTACAGTTATTATTTCTACATTTCATAAAATAATACTGGAGCAGTAAAGGGGTAACAATAATTTTTTTTATTTTTCTTAACAATTTTTACTTCCTCAAATGTATTTTAAAATGTTTAAGAAGGTTCAGCCCTTGAGTCTCATTAAAGCTATAGCTGCCTATAAAATTATGCAGACTGTAAATTTCTATGTTAGGAAAAATCAATCTGTGTGCACAGAAACTCTGGGTCTTAGCTTTCTTTTTATGCTGGTTGAAATGGAACACTAGAGCTGACACTCTTACAAAGAAAATGATAAAGAGGCTAAATTTCACATCTTGAGGGTCATATACTCTATGTATTGTTGAACATAAAAACTTAAGTATTCATAAAAGTATGTTCTACATGTTAACTGTACGATTTTACAGGATTTTGAAAGAAATTGGGTTATTGAAGTGTATACAGTACAGTAATTGAATCAAGTACCTTGCAATTGAACTCAATTACAAGGTGTGTCCAAACCTTTGGTCTGTACTGTATATATTGTGTGGTATATATTGAAATATGCAGTGCATTGCCTGATGAACTTAGGATTTATCTGTACTTGGCAACACAAGTAGTATATATCATATCTACATATATGCATCTGGGTTATTCTTTTCTATATGGACCTCACATGCAAGTAAATTGCTCAAGAGTTAAGTGGATTATAGGAAAAATATTTTGTTTTTGTCGGCTGCACTCTGAGGCCTGAGGCCCGAGTCGTATATAGTTTTGGATGTGAGAGGTGGGAGATTATTTTTGTTTCTGCATTTGTCCTTGTTGGTGAAAAATGAAGGGCCTGAATGGTGTGTCAGTGGGATACATATGATTCTTTCTGCAGTCCAGTCTATCTTTTGCAGGGCTCTGATATCAGTTTTAAGGAAGGAACTGGATAAAAAAAGATTCCTCTCCAACTTTCACAGCAACCATGAGATGTTCTGAAAATAACTCACTGTCTATGCAATTTCCATCTAGAAAACTTAAAATACTCAGCAGAAAATTACATATAGACATCCGGTCTGTACACACAAATATGCTAATGAAAAGCATCAAAAGGCTAATTAAATTATACATTTTGTATTACAAAACTCCAAAACATAAAAAATGGTATAAGAAGCACAAGATTCATACAACAAAACAAAAACAGCATGAGACTAAAATATATACATTAAGTAAAGTACTTAGCTTTAATATACATAGCCATAGTTGCTGCTTCTGACTTACTGATTTTCTTTTAGGAAGTGTGAATTAATTGGAGAGTTGGACATTTAAAGACAACGGTAAAAGCAGAGATCCAGTCTTTGCATCAAAATGTATTATTTGATAGAATTGTCTCTCTCATATTCTTCTTTTCAAGAAAACAAATCTGCTAACCTGGATGACCCTACATGAATTTTGCTTTGGCCTGATCTTCATCTTATTTTGATTTTGTGTTCTGCTTACTGTAAATAGATTGAACCGAGTTCATGAATGAGCTTGGGGTTGTCCTGAGACATTTGTTTTTGCAGCCAGTGACTCATCCAATTATGTACTGAATGTAAAAATAAGGGCACACTTACTTTTTGTTGTATTCATGTTTCCTTTTTGTAACCTGACATCTATGCACTTTTGTATTGTGAAAAATCCTGTCTTCAAAATCTGTTCCCACCCAATTAGGTGTGAGATGTGTTTTTCATCAGTGAGCTGCTTTTATTGTACTTAGCACTTAAATTTCATCCACCTATGTCAGTATTTTTGCAAATTTATTTGTTTCATTTGTCCACTGGATTCATGAAAAAGTGTCCTATAAATTTGTTGTCCTTAAAGCCTGTGTAATGTGAAATTTAAAGTTGGGTAAATTGCACTAAAGCAAAGACTATTTACTCAGTAGAGCAGATCTGTCTTTGAAAGTAACCCCAGATAAGTGGGTTTGTGCAGAGCAGAAGAAAAAGCATAATAAATTTGCCCCTTAGATTAACTGATTTGAAATTTAGCAGTGTCAAATTGTTGCTTATTTTCTGAATATTTACATTAATTTTGATTCAGATTAATGTTTGGGCCTGTTGACTTATGGGATAACAGGAGATTAGCCAAAAATAACCATAATTTACCACCTGGTGGGACATACAATTAGTTGTCAAGGCAGGAACAAAATGTTGCCATAGTTCAAATGGTCAAGTGGCTTCAAATTGGATTTATGGTGAGGGGTTAAAATTAAAACTACAGATGTTTGTGCATTGGCCAAGCTTAGTTTGCAAAGATTTTCAGTTTAACTGAGCGCTTTATCTATGAATGCCTTATTTTGTGTTGATGCAATTAAAATGTGAGGTAAAACTAATACATCTTAGCGTAGCTTTAGATGGCAGTTTTTTCCTTTATAATTTTATCTGACTTTTAAGATTTAAGACTCCAGTAGCAATGTGAATTGTGTCGACCCGGATTTTGTTTTGATTGTATATGAAGTTTTATTTTACTATTTTTTTGTCAGATGTTCTTTTTACACTATTTTAGCCAGTTGCCTTTCTTATCTCTTTTTCCTCAGTAGTCAGTTCTACTTTTCTCATCCCTCCTCTGCTTTAATTTCAGCCTCTTTCTCTCCCGTCTCTACTGGGCTGGTGGGCTGGAGCAGAACAAAAAAATTTGATCTTCTTTTATTTCCCAAAGTGGTCTTTGTTTAACAATATTAGAACACCTTTTTGTCTTTTTTTAGCTGACCAAATTTCATTAGACTGACTGCTACCAACAAAGTGAATGTGAATTGGGATTAACCTTGTGATCTCCTGTCTCTTCCTGGCAGTAAGATTATGAAGCCATTTCATATTTCAGCTTTATCTTCATCGTACTTACCCTCACATTCAGTTCCATCATCTGTATCTGTATATATTATTTACTGTTTGTTTAAAAACATCAACAACATTTCTCTATGTTGTTATGTATGCCAGTGTTTTAACAAGTACCTGGATCAAAACATAAGGGAATATATGTATTGTAGAACATCAGATTCTGTCACATCTATGAAATCGACACATTTTAAGTGATTCGGTTGTGAAACACTTGTGTACACTGAGAATCAGTGTTCACAGTGTTCTGCTGCATCCTGATCGAGTGCATTACTTTTCCATGACATCATTGGCTCGTTTTTTAACATTTCCATCAAACTATGGGAGCAGCTGGCCATCTTTGAAGGAAATTTTAGCGATCTATGAATGGCCCCAAGCAGTCAGATAATTATTGGCAGGTTTATTAGATGATTAAATTGTGTATGGTACATTGTTAAATTTAGCATAAATAAGTTGATATGCAAGCATTGTTTTCCATGGCTTTAAACAAAAAGCTGATGGGAAATATTAATGGGACTATTACAAACATTGTGTTATGAAGTACAGGTCATATTAAATTAAATGAATAGTTGCAGGAATGTTCTTTACTCTACTTCTTTAATTTAAATTAATACTTATTGGATAACTAACCTCCACAAACCTACTAAGAAATGTGAAGCAAATATCTACACTCTTTGGTATAGAGGGAGATTTTACTCTATCAAAACGTAACTATAATACACTAATCATTATTTTAGAAGGACATTGCTAGTGTACCAGTCTGGAAGCACTAATAAAAAAAAAAGATTGACAGCATTGTGAAATCCTCTTGGTGTCACTGGTAAAGCGTGCAAAGGTCCAGTCGCTGTAAAGCCGCCTTACAGTGTTGCCTTGCTGTGAAGCTCCATGTTCTGTGGCACTGATGTGGATGGATAACAGATTGATGGAGCACACTGCAGAGGGCTTACAGTTACAGAACCTTATGGCCCCTAACCCACTTTTTGCACTCACACACACATACACACACAAATGCCTGCTGAGAGAGATTAGCACGTTTTTGAGCTTTAGAAATAATGACCACCGTCAAGGCATGAAGGGGAGGGGAGGCTTTGAGGAAATTCATTTCCAGTTAAAAAGAGGAATGAAGAGATTTACAGTGGAGTAAACCTTTTTGTGATCCTTTTTTCTTTGTGTAGCAGTATCCTTTGATCTCGTACGGCTTTTTTGTTTCTTTTTCTGACATTTTGTTAATGCAGCATAGCGTAGGCAAAGATCTGATGCTCAGCATGGGAAACAAAACTGAATGCAAAGTTTTCTGTTTATGTTAATATATTTTAGACCTACTTTGAAAAAATTGATAATCAATGCACAGCAATATTTTGTCTCTCTCTATTCTTCTCAACATAAGCAATGTTTAATCCCTTTGGGGAAGGGGATAATGCGTTGAATACACATAAAAATACATGTGTACAAAACATCAGTATTAGGACAAAAAAAAACCCCAGCAAATTCTCCAGTAAGCTTAGTTTCATCTGGTTTACTACATAAGAAAACAACAAAATAAAATAATAATTGTAGTGGTGATTGTAATCTTCTTTTGGGATTACAAACCTATGCAGGGTTAGATTTATAATGAAGTTGTTTATGTCAAAATTGTGCTTTCAGTGTAGTTTCTATTGTTGTCTAGTTTTAATATTAAACTTATGCATCAAGTTTGTGTTTACAAACACTGGACCCTGAACATTATAGCAATTGCTTTTATTTCTAGTCTTTCCTGCATTAACACACCTAATTGACATTTTTGGTTAAGTGGTGTGTGAAAGGGAAGCATTATATATTTTCCAGACACATAGTGTCATTTTATGGCACTATTAAGTAACTATGCTCACCTTCAGTTGTTATAAAAATTCTGTAAAATTGTTATACTCCATATAACATTTATGTAGAAATTTGACTTTGCAACATAGAAGTATCTAATGCAGGGGTGGGGAACTCCAGGCCTAGAGGGCCGGTCTCCTGCAACCTTTAGATGTTTCTCTACTTCAACAAACCTGATTCAATTAATGAGGTCATTAGCAGGACTCTGGAGAACTTGACTGCACTTAGGAGGTGATTCAGCTGTTGGATTCAAATGTGTTTGATCAGGGACACGTCTAAGAGTTGCAGGACACTGGCCCTCAAAAACCAGGATTGCCCACCCCTGATCTAATGTCTTGAAATTGATCTCAGAATCTCTGACTCTCTCCCTTCAACATCCCATCACAAGAATCATATGCATAAAAATATAATTTAACAATCTGACTAAAAAAGTGATAAAGAGGAAAATTATTTGAAGTTTTTGCTACAAGGTACTAAATCTGCCATTTCATTGTTATTTTGGAACATACATGTTAATCTATAAGTGTATTGTGTTAATAGTAATATTTAGAAGATGTTGTATGTAGAAAGTTTATTATGATTTTCTTGTTTTTTTTTAACATGACTTTTACTACTTTAAAGATCTGCCAAAAAGAAAGTATAGGAACATTTTACTGATTACACATCAGTGTCTTCCATGTGGCTGCTGCTATGTGACAGAAAGAGGCTTGACGTGACCTTACTAAGACATGTTTTCACTACGCATCCTCGTCCTGTTTGACCTTTTAAACCACTTAACATTAACCAGTGACACGCTATGTAACCCCGGCTCCAGTTGTATTTAATCAACTTTTAAGTCCTTAAGTGTAATTGTGACGTGAATTTTCTTCCAGTCTGCGATTAGGCAGCTTATTTTTTTGGATCACAGCATAGCGTAACAAATCTTTGTTTCACTCACAATGATCATCTTGTGTCTTTGACCCAACCTCAACCCCAGTTCTGTAACTTTTCATTAATCTCCTTTTTACTCTCTACATTTCAGTTTACCAGAGAAAAACTCATCCTTTCATCAGATGGGAAAAAATATTTAAGCCTAATCTCTGTTGTCGCCTTAAATCAAGTTAACTGTAGTAGGTAAAGAGAAAGCTGAAGTCCAAAAGAAACTCTTTCTGTTCAATTATTAAGCTCTTTTGAAGTCCGGCACTGAAGAATGTCAGTGGCAATAGAGATTATCCTGGCCTGCACTATTGTGACCTTATCTGCTCCCAGTTAGAGAGTTTTGTCTAATCAATGGCACTCAGATCAGTCAGTTTAATGTGTGTAGAAGCACAACTTAGAAGACATTTACAGTGACACATCACAAAAATATAATCAATATGAGGTTTCCATTGCTGGAGGCTCAGGTCAGATCAGTCCTTGTTCAAACATGCTGTTAGCTGCAATGTTTCCACCACTGGGCAAAGTGTGCCATTTGGGATGCTGCTTTGGCTGGCTGCCATTGTTCAGAGGACTAATGCCTGGGTCAGTTCGCCGGTTATTATAAGTGTAAAATTGTCATGAATGCAAATTAGAAACAGATGCAAGAATACATCAAGATATGAGTGAAAAAATGACAAAGTAACTCAGAAACACTAAATGGAAAGAAAAGGTCAAGATAAGACATGAAAAATAACTAGAACTAATATTAGAAAACAAAAATCTAACACAAAAAGCCAAAAAAACAGTAATCATTAATTAATATAAATACAAACCCATTATTCTTACGGTCATATCCATCAGCTTGCATTCAAAGTCAAGTGTTGGTACATTTTTAGTTTGGCCGTATTCTTTCCATGTTCAGATAACAGTTTTTTTGTGTGTAACAGCTTTTATTTCAAGCCGTGGCAAAAAATTTTAAACAAAGGCAGAACAAATGGAAAGTTATTCAGTAGTGAGCTGTGTACTAACTTTAAGCCCTGGTGTTTCATAATGATTTTTTAACGCTCAATAAATCAGTATGTTGGTCATAAGTTCAGCTCCACAGCAAAATAAAGAAAACACTTGGGACGGATGAGAGCTATGGTGTGAACTGAGGGAGGAAGAAACAAACTCAACGGATTGATTATAGGATGTGGAAAAGCACCACAAAATTGTGCAAGCTGGGTTAGCTGTTAAGGTTGTCTGGATTTGAGCATCTACAATAAGTGAAAATACAGCAAATTATTGCTTGAAATTTGCTGAATATGGAATGTTACATCTTCCTTATTTTATCTGTACTTTTCCTAAACATATTTATTAATTATCTAAACACAGTAAAGCTCAAATTTAAGTTAGAAGAAAATACCCAAACTAAACTTAAATTGTTTTGCAATTATCCAGTTAATCAAGATCATTTTAAATGACTCCGTATTTTTCGGACTGTAAGCCGCTACTTTTTGAAGCGGCTTATAGTCGCATGGTTCAAGCTGCTTTGATCCATGCAGCTTGTAGCTCAATGTGGCTTATATATGTACGTTTCCAGTTTAAAAAAACAAAACTTTTTGGGTGCAGTTTATAGTAAGGTGTGCTCTATAGTCCGGAAAATATGGTAATGAGATTGCTAGAGTGTTTTTAATAATGGGTTACATTTAAAAACATGTAACTGTACTTATTAATCTTAATCCCATGCAAATTTTTAGCACCTTTTGTTCCCATTTGTAAGGTTTTTCATGTTTTATTTTGCTCCCCTATTGCATTTATTTTCTTTCAGATTGTGCTTTCAGCCTTAAATCAGCTGTATGTTTCCATAACAAGTCCTCCAAGCTCTTCTCTGTATGACATGTAGGAGCTACCACGGTATTTTAAACTCTGAGGGCATTCAATTAGCTCAATTACTTCAGCAAAAATACACGACTTACCCTCTCTTTCCCATGCGTTGGCCACCAAGCCCCGTTCTTCTCTCTCTTCCCTTTCTTCTTTTGTAGAATATGTGAACTACGTTGCTCAAATATTCTATGCGTCTTTGCTTCTGAATTCAGAGTCACTTTAGGGAAAAAGAGAAGGAATAAGTAATGAAATTATCAGAAGGGGGAAATATAAGGCCTATATAATCTCAAATGAGAACTAAAAAGGATACATTTATTTAATACAAGTGACTCATCATCAGAGTATCATTCTTTTCCCTCTTATTTCTCAATAAATATTTTTTTGTTTTAATGCTAGTTTTAACAGATTTTCTTTGTATATGATTTTTAGCTTATGTGCTTTTTCACTAATCTCTGAAGGACTCTGTTATTTCTTTTGTTATATTTCCTGGATCCATTCCAAAATCTTTTTGAACAAAACTTCCAATCTTAGACAACTCACTAACTTCATGTAATTCATCAGTTATCCCAAATGAATCCAGTTTCACACGGTTATTGTTTTTGTATTTTAAGTTACATGTGTTTGTAACTCAGGCCTCGATACAAATTTCACCATGCATGTATTTTTATTTTCCGCAGTATCCATGGATATGGTTTGAGTTTCCTAGTTGTTGTATTTCTTTAACTTTTTTCATTCAGTTTCTTTTTAGTGCATTCATCTGTATGTTTCAAAATGTTTATAAGATTTTTTTTCCCCTGAAAAAAGACAGAAGCCACCTTGAACAGTTTTGAATTCATCAGAAAACCTGTCAGTCAAACCCAGATATTGGTTTTTACATACATGATTAATGTGACTTAGCCTGAAGGCGCTGAGCGCCTTGTGTTTTATTTATTGCTACTATCAACATTGTTTTGTCCTTTTTTGGTTTCTTTCTTTCTTTTTTTTTTTTTTAGAAAAAAAGGTCATTTCAGGGGAACTTCTGCAGATGCAGAGTGTGTGTTTACAAGAACATGTGATTCAAACATCGAGCAGAAAGAAATTCTGATATAAATGTGCTCAGACATCTTCAAAACAAACAGAGACGCACAAATAGAGAATATCTCCATAAGACTGAACAGATGCTTAGTCACATCTCCACATACACCCACTCTGTGTCCTCTTTTCTGTCTGGATAAATTAGTAAAACCAGCATGAATACAGACAAACAGACATTAACATTACAAGACAGACATAGAAGGCTGGTGAATATGTATTTTTTTGCTGCCTGTGTTCTGTCAATGCAAGGACAAGAACGAACTCTGCAATAAAATACTGCTGCAGAAATAACTACTGAAGCAAAGGGAGACAGATGCAGTCTTTATGGATTTTCTGGACTTTCTGTATTGGATATACAGATGTATGAGTTGGTAAGATATGGGTAAATCTCACCAGTGAATCTGTTTTTTTTTTGTTTGTTTGTTTTTTTAATAATAACTTTATGTTGTGTTGAGGGATTTTCTGTTATCAAGGAAGAAGAGTCTTTTCCAATAACTAGAGAAGGATTAATCTTCGTCTTTTTAAAATTTATTCAAAGGTAAAAAGCATTTGAATACTCTAAACTCAGTCAGGAGAAGAGCCCAGAATAACACACATCACATGATTATATGGTCACTGTAGAAAGACACACCCCAAGTCTGAACTTATTTCTGTTACTAGGCAGACTAGAGAGCCACAGTTAGACTTTCGTTGAAAAATCTACACCCAACATGAATCTCAGGCTTTAAAAGAAACCCTGCTTTAATTCAAACATAAAGAGCAATGGAGAGAAATTGAACCCCTCATTCAACACAAGCAGTGGTTCCCTCTGTGAACTCAAATGTTTTACAGCATCTGTTTGTTTCTCTTCACCCAAAGTTCTCTGGGCGAGCCTCTTAGAAGTAGCAAGAGAAGTTGTTTAAATATTAATATCTGTGTCAGCTGTGACTCTAAGCCAGAAGCTGAGCATTGAAAACAATCATTTATTGAGTTTAATTTATTCCCTCTGCAAATTTGTCTCTCTTCATGTTTCTTTATAATTTAACTAGCATTCAAAAATATTAATTCCTTTAAATCAGGCCTGGAACACATTCCAAAACATAACAATAGTCAAGTCATTTTGGCTTTAAGGATACTTTGAGTTGAAGCATTTTTCTGCTGTGGTTTTGTGTCTTTCATCTTATTAACTTGTCGTGGCTTCAGGCAGCCCGATGCAGTGTCCTCTTGTTTTTGTGATGTATGCATAATGGGCTTCTGTGCTGCTGTAATGGATAATGTGTGGGCTTTCTTGGAAATATATCTTCAGTGCACTGTATGTTGCTCTAAAATCTCTGTGTACTTTCTACATGAGTACTTCCATCACACAAGTCAAAATTACCTTTTCCAGTGGCACTAATACAACCTCTTACTGTCATAGAGCCCATCTTTTGGCTTTTTCTTTTCCTTTCTTTCTTTTTTTTTTTTAGCTACAGTCTGGATGGTCCTGCTTGTCTTTATGGGAAACATATTGAATCCAATTTTTCTAAAGATATCAAGATTTACAAATTTTGGCATAATTCTCATTTTTACTGTGTGTGAGCTCATTTCAGATGGCTATGAGCTCAGGGAACACTTTGAATTTACAGCTTTTTAAATAAAAAAAATGTCTGGAAACGTAGATCCACATTATAGAGCTTGGTGAAGGTTCCTTTGAATAATGTCTTTGATGTTTAAAACGCAAATAAATTTTTGAATTTCTAGTAATTTGAGTAATTCTCTCTGGTTTCTTCAGTAATTTCCCCAGGCTGGTTTTATTTATTTGGCATTTTGGGACACACTTTGATAAATGTTGTAGTACATTTGTCATGAAATTGTAAATGTTTTCTTGAAAATTTGGCTTCATTGCATTCAGCTCAAAGGTTTTCTGCATCCTATACGCAAAGAGGTCTTTCTATAAATGACTAAATCAATGAGAGCAATACAATATATCAAAGATGCAGCACCGTGATTTACCTTCTAAGACCTTAACCACTACAGTTGCTGTCACTGTAATAGTCTAGTATTATTGTGACGATGTTGCTCTAGGAGAAGGTTAGCATGTAGCATCTTAAACTGTAACTGTGGCTGCAAGAATCTGTGGCACTGTGTATAAATAAACATATTGCATCATTGTAAAATGAAGTTGTCTTGTGATTGCATAAGCCCTGACCTCACAGAGTTCTGCAGCAGCTAAAATCAAAGATGTGGACATATAGACACAAGGCTGTAGGTATTGGTGACCATATTTCTTTGGAAAAACTTGATTTTGAAACTGAACGTGATGCTCTGTCATTTGCCCTGTTGTCGATATATAGCCATCAATAAAACAGAAAATAGAAAACTACTTACTTTTCTTAGATATGAGAATTTAGTATTTGAGTCTTAATTAGATTGGTGAAATGGCTCATGCAAAATCAACTTTTTAAAATGATCTGCAGTCGCAGATCATTTTAAAATGATCTACCAATGCTTGATTTTCACAGTCTTGTATCTTCCGGTGTGCTCGTTTTGTGCAGCATTTCAACTGAAATTCATTTCGACTGCCTTCTTCTGGGAGCTGCTCTTTGAGAACCCCCTGAACTGTTGCTCACAGAGACGTCTTGCTTTTACCATTTAGTCTGTTAAAAGCAGAGAGCAGATCTCCAGGCTCGTCATGACATCCCGAGGTTTGTGTCCCATCTGTGCCATACAGTTGATCTCAGCTGTATGTGGGTTGGTGTGTGTTGTCTGTGCTGTCGCAGCCACTAATGCCGGTTTGTGGAGTTGGCCTAGTTCTGCTTACTGCAACTGCTGATGCTAAGACACATTTAAATCTGTTCCCTTCAAGCATATTGTCCTTACACAGCCTGCCATATTCATATTGTTAACCATTTTTATTTTATATTGTGCATCTCATCCTTTTTTTTTTATTATAGCTTCAAATCTCACAGCTAATTAAGAATTTATGTATGGGAAATGTAAAATGGAAATACATGATTCACATTTCTCATCTTCTTGTTTGAGATGTTCTGCTTTTTTCTACCTTTATACAATAAGAGAATCTCATCTACTGCAGCAGATGTGAAGCAGCTGCTGCAACTGCAGGGCAAAATCTCAAACTCAGTCCCAAACACTTTCATGCAACCCAGCTGCTAGGGTGCTGAGCATGCTTTGCTTGAGTGTGCCTTGGGCCTTGTGATTGAAATCGCAGTGAAAAGCTGCATGCCTCAATTCAAATGGTTTTTTTGGGGGTTTTTTGTCACAAAGAATGATGACACATGAACAATGTCATGCATACTTGTTGAAATCTCATTGATGAATGGGAATAGTCCTTCTATTACAGTGTTTCTGAATCTGTAAAAAAATGTAACATAATATCTGCTCCTCCAATAAAAGCCAAGCCCAAGTGCATTGTTTAAACTATTTTTTCATGTAAGCTTGAATTCATTTTATCTTGCAGAGTTTTATCTCATTAAACCAGGGGCATAAGTAGTGTTCATTTAGTCTTCACATCATAGCTGTACATATTTTTGAGACTGGAAATATTTCCAAACTGCCACATTTTTCTTGATTTAATGGAAGGTAAAAAGTCTCAAAGCCTTTTTGAGCTTACATTCAGTCTTTATTAGCAGTGGATGGGTTGGGCAGCACTGTTACACATGGAGCTGTCCTGCGAATTTGAGAATATTGTGACTGCTTAGCTCCTTCCTATTTCAATGCTCCATTAAGTTATAAAAGCTTTTTCTGGCATCTCATTAAAAATGGTTTAAAATGTAGCATTGGTATGACACAAAAATATTTGTGATATTGAAGCCAAAACCTTATAAGACCCTTGATACTAGTAATAGCCCCTCATCATCAGTGAGTATTGTCTCTAGTCCTTTTTATCTGTGCAGTTGTATCTTGCTATAGGGTTTCCTATTCTCAGTCTTATTTTTTAATGCATGACTTTTTTGTCATTTTTGGATCCTTTTATGAAAATGACAAAAGAAAATACTTTGAGAAACAAAAATATATTGTTTTATTGGAAATATATCGGACAATGTCAGGAAGCACAAGAACAGAAGAAATCTAAAATATATAATTTCCATTAATGTCATAATCTGTGGGTCTTCATGTCACCTTGGTTTTGTATTAGATTTTTTTGGGTTGTGATTACTTTTGTGCTCATAACCCTGAAAATATATTATTGAAGAATATTAGTGAGTGTACAAGATGGCTGGACGGAGCGCCTGCATATAAAACATGAGACTAACAAACTTTATTATTGGTTTATTCTTATATTTATCTGTAAGGAATTGCTAGCAGGGATGCATGATATGCTTTCGAACATGTTGTCTCAGCATTACACCCTTTATGTTTTTTCATTATGTGTATGTTTCTTTTATGTCTAGAAAAATTAAGAACATTTTGTTGCTTCAAATCAATATATTTAGTTTTTCTGATTGGTTTGTTTTACTCTTGGTGTGGGTGTCTCTGTGAGAACCAAGATCCATGTTTTTTTCCCTTTTTATTTTACATATTCTGCAGAAGTACATCTGTTTAATACAGAGAGACACATTAAAGGACACTTTGGCTAAGAAAATCTTTTTCTCATGCTTTGTGCTTGCATTTATCCCTTTTCATGTTCTTATGTTATCAGGTCAGTTCAGCAGAGTTAAATCTGTATGAAATATGTTTCTCATACTTCTACTTGTTGCAGCATGAAACAGATATAATGCATTATACATAAACACGTATTCAGGAAAATGATGCATGATGCATATTAGACTCAATTTGCAGAAAAAAAGAAAAAAAATGTTTCAATTATGCTGTATTTTCATGCTTTCATTTAAAAGTCATAAAATTTGTTGAAGTCACCCAGTACTTAGATGAAGGCTTGTGCAAAGGGCTTCTGAACTACAAAATGAAAAGATGTCTAAGAGCTGGTCTCACAGCGCTGTTGCATTTTCCCCTGCCCCCACAGCCTTTCTGAAGACTCTTGGCTTTAAAATGCTGTTTAGTTTTCTGATATTTCAGATTCACTCCCTATTCATGATTAATGATAGAAAACTATGACATAGAACTAAAGCACAGCTAGTGCATAAGAAAAATGATATTTTCAATACTTATCAATTAAACCATGCCAAGATTCTTGTCGTCATTAATAATATTTTTTTTGCGCAATAATTTATGAAATTTATCTTTCCTATTGGTTAAATTTTCTTTGTTGCTGTTAAATATTTCTTGGTTTGTAAAAATACTAAACCATTTTCAAAATGCCTTTGGTGTTCTTTTGTGGATTAGAACTTTTTGTTAAAAATCTATAATAGCTATTCACAAGAGTTTCAAACTTTTAAAATGAGTGTGCATAAACACTAAAGAAACCGGTAATTAATAGTTGTTCAGTTACCTCTTTAAAACCAAATCTTTTGCTTGTATGTGATTTTTAAAGAATGCAACACGTGGCAGTTTCTTCCACATGTCATCCTGATACCACTTTTGCAGAGTTTCTTCTCCAGGGTGGACAAGAGTTGTGTGACGTTTGCTGAAATATTAGTGAGTGAAAGTGTACTAAATCCAATTTCAGAGCCAAATTTGACACATATAACATAGTGTCTTATGCAAGGTTATAAAACAGCAGATGAAATCTTGTACAAAATATGTGAATTTGCCTTAACTTTAATTACTTTATTAACTACAGTCATTTTAGTGTGATGTGCCACTCTTTGCTGCATTTGTTAGAACACAACAATTGGACTAATGCTTCAATGTCATATGAGTCATGAATGACTCTTTTTCCCACTTATAAGGCAATTTTAGGTACATTCTGTTCACTGTGTTGTGTATTATGGATAGTTTTGGTCACGACTGCCAACTCAACTTCACACATTTTTTAAATAAAAGTGGAGTCATGTTTGAACTTGGCAAAGATGCAAAGAAGGTGGAGATAGCATTCATCAAAGCCAACAAGCGTTTTTTTCAAATAAGATCAAATTCATTGCATTTGTAATTGTTAATTATTATTAGTAATTCAAAAGTAGCTTTAGAACACTAGTTATTCAACTTTACATGAAGACCTTTCTTGTTTCTTGACCATTTAAAAATGTAGTTTTGTTTTTAGCTGAACTAGTTTAGTACAGAATTAAAATTTAAAGTCATATGAACTTTGTACAGGTGCTTATATGAGGCTTTTATTGTGAAATGAAATGTAGCATCAGCGTTAGTAAAATATGTAGCTACAATAGCTAGAAAGGTAAATAGTCCCTTTGCTGACCTTCAGAGATCATGTTGCCTCTGTTGGTTGATTGTGCCACTTTGTGTTGCTTATCATACGAAACATTGGGCCGTACCCAACATACCACCCAGCTCTTCAGGGAGCATCTCCTACTCTAGCACCCTAAACTTTAATAATTACTCTCTTACAACATTTCACTTTGTGCCTGCAATTTATTTCTACAGTGTCACCTCTGTTACGTCAAAGCTTTTTGTTAGCTTTGATATTCTCTGCATTGTTTTGTAATTCTCTGTAAGTCATGTTAGGTAAAAGCAAATGCAAAAACATGAACATAAACTTTTTTTAATGCTCCTATTGCCCCGCTTACAATAGATTTGAAAATGAAAGTATGAAAAATATAAAAACCTACACACACTTTGTATGTGCACTGGTTATTCAAACTTGCATCTAAACCCTCCATTTGTTTTCACCTTACTTTAAAAACTCTCATACATTACATCACTTCAGTCTTTGAGAACATTAATTGATTTGACAGTGAAACAGATTGTCAAATGAATAATCGAGATCCACTGTGATTGTTTTGAGACTGTATGGAAGAAAGAGCCAACCGGCATGCACAGCCAAACACCACTGACGTCTTAGCATGCACTGATGCATACACACATGCATACTGCTAGCAGGCAACTCTACACAGACACACACGCACACAAAGGGACCACAGTTGTTGCTTTCCTTAAAAAGCTAAAACGAAATATAAGAAATACATCCAATATGTTGCAAGAAAATATTGATGTTGAAGTCAACGTTTGTTGAAACCTGACTTAAATTAACTGCAAGCGCACATATTTCATGGATAAATTGCCAAATAATAAATAAACATCTATGGTTAAGAACATCAGGTTCAATTAGTTTTACTTTTGAAATTCAGACTTTCCAGTTTAATGCATCCTTCTCATGGCAGTATTTATTGAACTCTTTACATGTGGCTTGAGTGCAGAGTTGAGGTATGGCAGGGTGAGACTGTGGGCGAGTGTCTGACAGCTGACATACTGACGAGGCCGTTGACAATGATGTGACTGACAGTGACGATAACGAGCCACAGTGAACAAATCAAAGACTCACAGAGATACAGGGGGGAGGCCCTCTGACAGAATCCCAAACAGCAGCAATCACACCACGCTGAGCAGCACTAATAAGGCAGACAGAAGGCATTACAGTTACAGAGACACAATGATGACAGCAGTAGATAGTCAGTTACATGAGCAGAGAAAGTTGCTTTGATTATAGAGATAAAAGTAACAGTGATTCAACGATGAAGTCTGATTGTTGATAGAAATATTGTCATAAATTGACTATCTTTTACCTAAATTTAATATAATAATAATAAAAGCAAGAAGCTTTCAAAATGAAGATTCAGCTAAATTAATTGACAGAAAGATTATGCAATACAAACTCCAAAATCTCAGTTAAGTTAAAATATTGCTCCTTTTATTGGAACAAAACCATTTTCTGCTCCTGAATTTAGCTAGATATGAACAGTTTTTACCTTCTTTTGTATTGAGTCTCAGTTCTCCTTGCTTCTGCAAAAAGAGCAGGAAAACAAAGAGGAAAAAAACAAAGAACTAGAAAAATTGCATAAATGTGGCCATATTGCTTCAGAACAACTAGAATTTGTTTTGCCACGTAACATTATTTGTTGAAGATCCTTCTTTGTGTGAGATTTGAGAATCAAAGTGAGATTTACACTGCGATCAGCACAAGTTTAGCATGTGCAAATATCTAAACAAATTTGTCACTGTGTATCTTTTTTAATGTGTGAAGTGCTAGAAGAAAAGCAAATGACAACATAAATAAATGAAATAATGTGGTGTAAGGCATAAACGTCAGTAACACAGAAGATTTGCACATTTAGGATGATAGAAGCCTGTAAGAGTCGTATCTCATCTCAGTCATAAAATATGCTTTGTCCTTAGTTGATCAGCCTGAGAATGAAATGGAATATGAAGGAATAAAAGACTTTTGCGTCTTTTAAGACGTCTCAAACACAAAGCCATTTACAGTTAGTTAAACAAAGACAGATATGCTAAGTTAAAGTCTTCTCTTGTGACTTGTACTACATTCAGAGTGCAGACTGCAGCCCAAGCTCATTTCCTCAAAGTCCTCTTTCTGAACAACGGAGAAGCAAGTGGGGCATAATTTTTGTGGGAGATCCTGCTTAGCTATTTGCCTTTGTGTTTTATCCAAAAACATTTTCTTACAGTCTTCTGGAGGTCAGATAATGTTCACGATTTATTTAAACATTCATTTTTTGGTGTAGTTCTGAAATCCTGAGTTGTCTGTAGATTATATTTGATATATGTATAGAAGTTATGAATGTCTTTTTGTAGCTTATTCTAATTTATACTAACAAAATACTGGGCCTATTTATGGTCTATTATCTCCTTTAATTGTTGAGAACATCCAGAAAAGGTTGATGCAGAACTTTGTCTTTAACATTGTAAATTCTGGTTTTTGTATGTCTGACATCAGGTTCTGCAACATTAATTGTTTTCTACTTCTTTGGAATAGCAAATGCAAAGGACCTTTAATTAACCAAACATTTAACTAAATATTATAACTAAACCTAAACCAGTCTAAAGTTTTGACTTCACATTGATGAGCCATAACGTTGACTATTGACCTCAGAAAATGCAGCAATTCCATCATGATTTGAACATAAGGTGTTACCGATCACTTTAGGCAACCAAAAGTGTGTGAAGGTTAAAGGTGAAGGTGAAAATGGACATTACAATGACAATGTGGGGACCAAGCTTTTGTATGAATTGGATGTGTTTCCAACTACACAAAGTCAAATTGTCTCCTCCGTGATGAACAAAATGAATCTTTCATGATATTACTCTTGCTCATCAGAGATCTCTGGTATCTCTACAATGGCTGTAATGGTTACACCTTCATCCTCTCTCCAGATTCTTATCTTTCCTTTTATGTCTTTTCCTTTACAGTCATCTGTAATTTCCGAGGCTCAGTGACTCAGGGTTTGGCTCTGGAGGTGGGGGAGACAGTGCAGATCTTGGAAAAATTTGAAGGTAAGACTTTTACGTCATAAAAACCCTTTAAATATCTTATAATTTACTTGTTACAAAGGACAACATATACATAAAATCTCCTTTAATATTTTGCAAATAATTAATAACATAAAGGAATAATAACATTTGTGGAATGCACAAAAAACTCCCTTTCACTTGGTGAAAAGCTGAGAGAGAAACTTGAAAAATTTTATAGATAGCCCTTCCTGGTCACATTAGTGTATACTTATTAAAAAGAATGATTATCCAATGACTAGATAACAATATTATCATAAATGAAATTGACAGAGAATTCTGGCTTGCCATTTGATTCTTGTAAAACAGTCTGGTTTTCAGTGTTGTAACATCTGGAACCATAAGATACTTAACCTCAACCTCTTAAGACTCATCAGATCATTATCAGAATGGAGGCTTTGACTCCCTGGTCAGAATATTGAGCTCATGGAATTAAAAGACCATAGAATTACAATCCAACACCATTTCAATTAAACATTTAATGAAAGTCTAAAATATTCTTCATAGACATTCATTCAATTAAACTCAAATGTTCTCATGAATCTACACAACTAAACGCAATTATATGTTTTACGAAGTAATTAAGTAAAATTATTTTGGATAATGCTATAGATGTATTGATCTTCTTGCACCATATATAGGAAATATAACAAAGCATATAATGACACCATGGTAGTGATATCAGATAATTGGGGTTTCTTGCATTAAAATTATAAATGCAACAGCCTCATGTGATCACAGTTCTCATCCAGGAGAAAATATGAGGAAATGACAGTAAATAACTCAAGCTATCCACAATAACAGCAATGCAAGAACAACTACTAATTCAGAATTTAAAAGACTAACCTACTTTATTTTAATCTGTAGTGTGCAAAATGTTTATGTTTCTGGTGATACAGAGTCTAATAATGCAAATGCATCATGTAAGATTTATTACAAACACTAAAAACACTTTCTGCTTAATTAAGTACCACCTTGTTTCATGGCAGGTGATTGAGGGATGTATTAAGTTCAGTGTGTGCATTAAATCGAGGCCAGATTAAGTGAAGTAAAAAATTCCTTTCATTCTTTAAATGTTATAGATTGCATGGTTTTGTTCAAATTTAGCAAAAAAGGTTTCTTCTTGAATGGAGTTACCCATAATCCAAAGATACCTCGTGATAAATATCTAATTAGAGTTGAATATTAGACTCTTTTTTTAGTAAAAGTAGTTGGTTTGTGAGCCTCTATGTTAAAAGGATTATTTCTTTTTAAAATCAGAGAGAAAAAAATGGAACTTAGATTCTTCCTTACATTTTCTGCCGTACTGAGTTTTGAATTGTATATCAAAACAAAGCTACTCTCTAAGCTGTGACCAATGTCTACTATTACATCCCTACCATCTGGAGAAATGAGGCGAAATACAATTAACATTTGATTGTAAATGCCTTTCAAGCAGCAGCTGTTCATGATACTCTTGTACATTTTCTTACAGATGTCCTAAAAATATCTAAATCCTTATTTTCTAATTTCTTTGACTGCATAACAGATCTGAGACATGTCATATGGATAAGTGAGGCATCAGATGTTGATATTTATTTTTCACAGAAGTTTTAAAGGAATGTTTTTTTACATTTGTTTAAAGTAGTCCATAAAGGAGTTTTTCTTCAATATCATCATGACTTCATACTTGAAAGGCTATATACAGATGCATCGCAATAAATCAGGAGATCTTCCAAAAGTTCACTTATGTCAGCAATTCAATAAAAATTCCACCAATATTATATAGATCTAGTAGACAGAGTGATTTACTTAAGGCTTTTATTTTGTTAAGTGTCTGCTTGTCAATAAAAACCCTAAATTAAATATCTTTAAACATTTGAATAGCATGTAGAATCAATATAAAAGACTTTTAATGCAGAAAAGTCAGCCCATTTAAAAGTACATGTAGATACTGCACAGTGTTTGCTCTAAATACTCAGCCAGGGCTCCTTGGGTTGTGGAGATGATACAACTGCTGAGGTGTTAGGAAAATTCAGATTGTTTTAATAGGAACCTTCAGCTAATTTACATTATTGCGTTTGTTGTTGCATATCTTTCTCTTGACAATACCCCATATGTGATAACATGGTGATTAAAACAGGTAATGATATTTTTAGAAATGGGAGCAGGTGTCGGAGTCGGGTGGAACATGAATTTTGCTCCTACATAAAGCTTGTCAGCAGGTCACACTGGACCCCCAGTAGCCTGGATTATATAACTTTTTACATCTTCCTTCAGACTCTCTGTACTACGGTACTTTAAATTTTCTAAATTTACTTACCTCTAGGAAAAGGGCTTTTTGGATAAATTTCAGTTTTTAGAGATTCATATTTACATATTGTTCAGAAAGACATATCCAAGTGATTAAAACTTTGATATGTTTTAATCACATATCACATATGTGATTGTCACATATGTGATTGAAATATTAATAGCCACATTTTAGTCACATTTTAGAAATATTAATAGCCTTTCTCTTCATAAAAGGTGGAACATTTTAGTTTCAAACAAACTTCACATTTCACCACTGTTAAAGAGAAAAAGTATTCATCAAGGTAGTCGCCTCTTGTCCTGCTGTTACCCTCAGACAGTCATTTTTATTTGATTTCATGGAACTGGATGGAAAATCTTTCCCATGAATGCTGCCTCAGCTTTTTAGACCAAAAACTGCTTAGTAAAAGCAAAGTATTACATGTTGCCATTGTCATTTTTATAGTCTGGATAAGGGCCAAAGTTATTAGCTCCTGCTAACTCTACATTTGCTCCTATTTTGATTCCTGAAATCTCCAGCTCAAGCAAGAATGAGACTGAGGTTGGAATGTGTTGTTTTGTAGATAATAACAGAGAATGATGCTTATTAGCTACAGCTGGGCAGGACAATAGCATATATCCAGTGCCAGTGGCTGATTAGGCCTTTCTTCACCCCGGTGGTAAGATGTCCGTAAGGAGTGAAGAGATGCAGATGGAGAGGGAGGAATGCTCTGTTGATGGGTGGAAGAAAATTGCATGGATTAACTTCTCTCTTCTAGCATCCTTATTCTCTAGTGTTGTCATCTCCTACTATCCTTCCTTATTGTTTTATTTATTTATTTTTATGTAGTCTTCTTCCCCCATTTTCCTGTTCCTTCTTTCAGTTTCTACAGCGTAAATTCTGCACTTGCTGTGCCTGCTGACCAAAACAGAGTTGTGTGAAAGGTTCAGCTATTCCCATTGCAGCATATCAGCATCTAATTTGCTCTGGTTATGAAATGCAACACTGCTAGTGAGGAACATGGGCTATTATCTAAGCTCATGTGGCAGAAACTGGTATCACAGTGTTCCTGTGATGCACAATGATTATCAGGCCAAACCAGGCCTTACTTTTCTCAGAGTTCCTCAGGATAATGTGAAGATTCCCACTATTGCTGTCATTATCTGAATAGCATTATAGTTAAAAGGGTCCTTTCAACACTTGATATTGATCAGAGCAGAGTGCATGAAATCTGTATGTCATTTTATTGTCTTGTTCTGAACTGAGTGACTAAAGAATGTGATGTTACTGAGATGCTGCAGAGCTCAATTTTAGAAATGACTGTACTTGTAAAATTGTCATTCAAATTGACTTTTTTTAGCTTTTGAAAGCACTTTTCACTTTCTGCTGTTTTATCCATCGAAACAGCGAACTTAACATAGAAAACTGAGTATTTGAAATTTCTAAACAACTGCCAGTCACACATTTTGCGATGTTTTGATTGAATAAACATCTTAGTCTTTTGCCCATTCGTTTTTCACTGATTGGATAACTGTACAAAATATTAAAAGCACATTCCCTCTCAATTGTAGGGTTTTATTTTCCAAGAATAATAAATATCCTCTGATTGTTACTGTGTTTCAAAATTAGTTAATTCAACATAAGTGAATTAACTAATTTATGAAAGCATGATTCACATTCCACACTGTCATTAGTATTTGAAAAACATCAAATAAAAATAACAACGCTGGCCATATAAAATTTAGCCCTGTCTTCAGCTTCAATAAGACTCAGTAGTGCTTTTGGAAATTACTTTCAGTCTCTTGCATCATTTTGGAGGAATTTACAATGTTGATTTTGTAACTTGAGGTTTGCAGATATTTGTTTATGCATAGTTCTCACAACGTCCTACCACAACAAAGAAGTTTGGACTTTGACTGGGCCTTTTTAGCAGATTAATTCTTTTCATCTCCAGCCATAGTGTTGTAGTTTGCTCCTGTGCTTGTGATCATTATCCTGTTGATGAACCAGATTTAGCCAAGTTTCAGATGTTGACCAGATCACCTCATCTAATACTCCACAAAACATTGGTATACAAAGAAGTTTGTATTAGAGCTCAAGATGACTAGTGGCTGCAAAACAAGCCTAAATCATCACCTCTTTACTGCTGTTCTTTACAGGTGGAATGGGTGTTTTAGCAATAAAGCTGTTTTTGCTGTTCTGTGTTTTGGCCAAGCATTTCTACTTTGTCTTATCTGTTCAAAGGTCATTGTTCCAGATGTCTTCTTGTTGCTTCAGATGCCATTTTGCAAGCCTAGGCCAAATTGCCATATTCTTTTTAAAAAGAGAAAGATGTCACCTGAAAATCATTTTAAACATGCCATAGTTGTTCAGTATTTTTGTAATGGACTGTCATGAACATTAACATTTAACATGCTGAGGTCTGAGGAGGTAAAAGTGGAGTTTTTGGGTTTTTGTGATCTTTTTCTGAGCATTGCGTGAGCATTATATTTTTTTCTGACGGTGGCATGAATTTGTCAAGACATCTACTCTCGGGTGTATTTGCATTTGTCTTAACTGTTTTCTACTTTTCAATAAGCTTCCTCACTGTGCTGAACATGAAATTGAACATTGAACATTGAACATTGATGTAGAAAAGGCCTGGAGTTTCTCTCTACTTCAAGTAACAGAAAGAATTGATTCTTTATGATCTTTGCTAATTACTTTCTGTCTTGGCATTGTGTTACAACAGCTTTAAAGACTTAGGCTTAAAGCCATGTTTCTAATTTCCTTTGCTGCTCAGTAGTAACATTGATAAACAGCAGTAAATTTAGTCCATCACTGATGGAGCAAAACAAAAATGTGAGTGATGGGACACCTTCACCTCCAGAGGCAGAGTAAGGATGTAGAGTTGGCCATGGCTTCAAGGTGCACTGACATTTTAAAGTGTCACACTTTATCATGAGATTGACACCCCCTCAGAGTGGATGCAACATATTTCAATGTAATGTGAAGCAGGGACTGTCAATTTACACCGTGTTGCCCTCAGAAAGATGAAGCACCAGGAAATGATGTCAACAGAGGACACCCATTTATGTTTGCTTCTTGTAGGGGTAGCAAACCAGAAAATGAAATTTAGAATTCACCAGAAAACTTCATGGAGTATGACCACATATGCATGATAAATCCTGGAGGAGTAGTTCTTTGCTGTTTAAAGGCTAAAACATGATTGAAACCAGATATTTACATACATTTATTTGCATGTAAATATCTAACTATAGCTGTAAATTATTTTTTACAAACACACTCTGCTGTGTGATAAGAAAATTAAATGTGCAACATTAAATTTTTACAAGCTAAGCAAAACATACAATGCAGACAAAAATAACTTTTAACATGGTTGGAATTAGGGATTGATTTCTCAGCATCCTCCAGTGAGACATGGTATCTAGCCAGAGGTGTGGGAAATCCACTGACTTCAGTTTAAAATATCTCATGGTTTGAGAAACTGGGCTAGAAACTGCATGGAGAATAGTTCATATTGGCTAAATCTCAGTGTTGTGGTACTCGAGATTGGTCTCGAGACCACTTTTTGATGGTCTCTGTCTCTGTCTCATCCCGCATTTGGTCTCAGTCTCGGGCGTTCAGGACTCGGGATTTTATTTCAAGACCGGTCAAGACCACAACTGTTGAAATGTCACTAAATTGCCAGCATATTGTCCAGTTTATTAATTAACATCTTTGTTTTCACTGGATAAAAAACATACCAATTAAAATCTAAACCATTACATGACTAATTACATGTTTCTGTCATGCGCAGTGGTTTTCTCTGAGCGGCAGATGTCTGGTTAATCGTCAGTGACAGTATCCCCCCTAAATAAATCATAAGAAATCCGATGGCGATATGTAAATTAAGCTGGACATGTTGTTTAAGCATATATTGCCAATCGTTTCCACCTGAATAAAAAATTTTTATCTTTGGCCACTAATAACTGAACACATACATTGATTGTATTTTCTAGCTTGCGGATGCTGAATCTGGGGCCTCAGCCTTACATATCCATTAAATCATGGTCATAACTGAAGTTACAGAGAAAAAGCTCTCCTTGGGTCTTATTATTGGTTAAACAAGTAATTCCTTTTCTCATAACCTAGCTCGAGGTGTTCTCTACAGCAATATGAAGAGTCGTTTGTCTGATTTGATTGCCTGATGGAAATCAGTTATGTAATGCAGCCCCATTATGAGCTAAGTCTTTTTGTTAATACCACAGAAGAGGCCCGGTGAGAGCTGCCCCCCTTTGAAAATAATTTATCATGATTATTATTGTGGATTATGTTCATAATAGTTCAAAATGGTTATTCTAATAACTACAGGGTGATCCGTTGGGTTACAGGAGGAAAAATTATTATTCTTCATCAGGGTAAGAGTGTGTTTCATACTTGTATGCATGGATTCACCACACTAACACCTGCTCCACAACCTCTACTTCAAAAGATTTATGATACTCTGATAACATAATAGCGCCTGGCAGAGATTTTGTTTTTAGTCATTAAAACCATTAGAAATGGACCCTGACACTGCAGCTTCAACTACTCTCTCTGATTATCATATAGATGAGAGGCCTGGGAGTAACACAGACATCTTAGCGCTGGTGATAAATGCATCTTGATTGGTTATTAATTAGCCGTCCAATTAAACTTTCATCTCCATATTCAAATCAGATTATGAAGAGCCGCGAAGAAATTAAACTCATAATTTTGAGAGATGATAAGATGAAAGTTAATGTGAAGTATCCTGTCAAATACTCAGACTTATGGCATCACTGAATCATTGTCAAGAGCTATTATTTTATAACTGGACATAAAAATGTCCCTAGATGTTCATCTCTCTCTAAACAGTCTTAAAACATGTCCTGCAAAATCCAAAAATGACATCTTGTCACAGTCCTATCTAGTTATTTGACATGTTGCAAATCTTTCTAACTTGTGAGTTTTGCCTTCTTGTTTAATATTTTAAAGTACATAGTTGGTATTCTGATAAGCTCAAAGATGTAAAATACATAATTCTGGGATAAATAATTGTCTCTTTCTCCTTACTGTGACAAAGAGCAATCACTCACCTTCAAAATATTCAATAGCTGCAGACACAATCATTTTCATTTCCACTTCAATGGAGACAAATGACGTCTCTTCTGCCTGAGAGGATGTCTGTCTTGAAATACTAACTCCCAGGATATGAGTAATTTTCAGCTGTCAAGATTTTATTTCAACTTGAGTCCACTTTGGTGACAGCTTCGTACTCTGCTGAGGCATCTGATGGATGTTCCTCCATGTGGAAAGACTGGTATACTCTCAGACTTGCTGGAGAAGGAGGTCCATCAGCGACGAGAACTTGAAACCGACCCAGTTTTGCCTGTCACTAATCTGATTCTTACTCTAGCCTGCAAACAGCGAGGCTGAGCTGTGAAGGATCCCGACTCAACATTTTAGTGTCTGTAGGCAGAGTGACTCATAACTGAGAAATATAACTTAAGGTGTCTGATGGTAGTACTTTTCTGTTAACGAGTACTGTTTTTTTTCTGTCCAATTGCAGTACTTAAGGAGAAAAAACCCAAAAGTGATGCACATTTTTCACTCAGTAAATATTTATGATGGAAGAACATCATAAATATTTATAAACTTCATGTAAATTCTCCTCATTTACCAATATATCCAGTTTTAGTTTCCCAAGACTCTTGAAAATTCCTACTCTGGTTTAACCTAGTACATGATATAAAGCCTTGCAAAAGTATTTTTCTTTGTGGTTTTCCAAATTTTTTCACATTATACCCATAAAACAGGCATTTTATGCGATTTTCCAACATCATGTTGTACATAATTTTGAAGAATCATACATTATTTATTGTTTTTCCCATTCCTACACCCTACACATATTTTGGGACCAAACGCTAATGCAGTATAAACCCATCTATTGCTTTAATACATCTGCAAGTCTTATGGGGCATGTCTCTCCAGTTTTTTACATCTTGAAACAGTCAAGATGAATGAAAAGCATCCTCAAACATCAGTTCTTAAAGTTAGTTCTTGATTTCTAAAGGAAGCTGGTTATATTAGATCTAATTTAAGGATATCTGACAAAGGAGGTCTTGAGATGAAACGCATGATGCACATTTCAGATTATTTGCAAAGTGCAAGTCACTGTATATGCTTTTATAAAATATATATATAGTAAAGCAGTTTGGAGAAGAAATCAAGTAAGTACCTTTAATTAAGAATCTATTTTGTAAAATACTAAAGAAATACCATTTACAGTTTTGTTATGCATGTTTGACAGATTTAGTTTTGTCCATTCATTTTTGCATATTGGTCCTCATAAAGCTAGAGAATCTAGTAACGTATGCACATAGCCACCCACTCAGGGTAAAGAGCAATGGACTGAATCTGTCTCCAGCTCTGGGGCTTCATGTCCATCAATGTTTCTATCAGAGTTTGTCATCCACGTTCATGAGCTCATAGCGTCCAGTGTGAACTCACATCAACTAGGCCATCAACTTTTCACTCCAATCTTTTCAAACATGCACACATAGACACTCACACACCTCAAGTCAGTGACTCAAGTTTTCTTGCTACAACGTTTTATTTCATCATATAATGTAAAAGTGATGGTTCCTCTTTTAGACCGCAGGATACTGAATCAATGCTAATCATGCACGTTGCCTACAGAAAAAAGCATCCTACATACATTACTCATGATTTAATGTCAGTCTAATGCTTAAAGGGCTCTTTGAAAGAAAGAATGTATTTATTTGAGATATAAGTCTTTATTTTTGTGTTATATTTCTTGCTTCATACATTTCAGTTAACTTTTAGCACTTAAAGTCTTGGCATAAAAATGAATGATGTTGCATATTAAACATGCTATTTTTACCAAGACATTTGCTGACAGTTGAATTGTGAATATGGACTGAGTTTTTAAATGGTCTTTCAGAAAAACAAGCATAATTCTACAGTTTATTTCAGAGTCATTTTACGCACATATCAGCCTGATCTTTTTTTTGTTTTGTTTTGTTTTTACCATTTTCTTATAACGAGATATAATTTTGTTATAGAAAAACTAACAGAATTATTTTATTATAGAAAACATAATGGAACTATCACATTTTGGTGGATTTGGTTATTTGTATTTTTAATAATGTCTGCTCTAAATGGTGTTTGCTTTACATTGGTGATAACTTATTTATTTTCTTTTACCTTCTGATATCATAATTTTTTCTTCAGGAATAAACTCAAGTAACTTATTCAAAGTTGATTTAATAAAACTTCGACCTGTTGACACAACCATTTTGATTCTGTGTTTTTACCTGCTAGTGTCACTGATTATTTTCTTTTCTTCAAGGATGGTACAGAGGATTCTCAACAAGGAAGCCGAATGTCAAGGTAACACAGACTCTCCTTTTGCTAAAAAACGTTCTTTTATTAAGAAAACATTGTGGGGTTTTTTCTTTAGCTACAAAGAGAAGGTTTTACAAACTTGTCTGAGTACTTATAAGTTTGTAGAGAACTTTAATGCATGATGACGCCTCTGTAGCCCAGTGTTCCTTTGCAGACTTTGATCCTCTTGGCAGAAAATGAAAACAATATATTTTTTTATTTTGCTCGATGAAGAGTGGTTTTATTTGTTTTTCATGAATATTATTGAATACTTATATTGAGTATAAAATTATTGTACTCAAATAACTTGAAAATGCAGCAACCATCACTGCAAGATTAGTCCATCCATTCATTTTCTGAGAGGCCCAGAGTTCCCTCTCCCCAACCACTTGTTCCAGCTCCTCCGGGGGAATCCTAAGGTGTTCCCAGGCCAGCGAGAAACATAGTCCCTCCAGCGTGTCCTTAAAGTGTCAGAAATAACCCAAAGTGGTCAGAAATCTGCACAGTGAGCTTGGCATCTTGCTTTGACAATGCAGGAACATAATTGTAGGTGGGGTAGCAATGCAGGAATCCCTTCAAAAACAAGGATCATAGGTGAAAAAATGTTTAGGCTTATGTTTTTTTCATGCTAATCAAACATCAGAAATTCTGAACATATCAGTAGAGATCATTAGGTCATTGTAGCATTAACATAGCAACTATAATTTATATTTCTTCCAAGAGCATCTGAAGCCTTAAAGAACTAAAAACAAAAACAAATATTTGTAAAGTATTTTGCCGATTGTCTAAATTAAGGTGGAAAAATACTAAATATCAACACAAATACAATACATAGAAACATAATATTCTTTATAATAAATGAAATCAGTCATTGAACTAAGTCATCATCTGTAATGGGGGAAAAACTCTTGCTTATAAAATCCTCCTAGCAGAGAAAGAGGAGGAAAATAAACACTAAAAGTAAACCACAACTCTTTCTGAACGTCATTTGCAGCTTCACTGAGTGAGCATTTCATGTGATTTTAGTCTGTTATGGAAACGTGTCAGATGTGAGGTGTGTCTGAACAGCCACATGCAGAACAGATGAGAGTTATGCACATTCACAGCTCTGTTTCTCCTGATGCAGCATTACTGACCTCTGGCCTTCTGAAACACATGAGATCAGCATCGGTATCAGTATCCTGGTCTCGACCTCTTTAACACCATGTTATGTAAGACAGTATATGATGACAGTCACAGATCAATTCAGATAGAAAGTCATTTTGACTTAGAAGGTTTTTTGATTGATAAATTGAGAATTATGGCATTAAAAATGTAGCATTAATGTGAAGTTTGCAGCTTTAAAAATCTGCATCAACAATTAGCTGGAACTGTACTCATTAATGTGGTATAAAACAAAGTAATGTGGCTTATTACTGAAGAAAATAGTTTGCTTTTATTCAATGACTCAGTTATGATATTCATGTAATTGAATATTATTATTCATGTAATGTATTGAAATATATTCATGGAACATGTTTGTGTGTCACTTTTTATCTGCATGCATAAAGACATCCTGTATCTGTATTTTAAGTTTCCTTGAATTATTCTCAACTTTTGTTGAGTTTAATAAATTCAGAGAGAAGGACCTGATGATTAGTTGTATCTAACCATTCTATGACAGGCCTCATCAAAACTATTCACATATAGAATCAAAGTGTACAGACACACTGCCAGCACAATTGATGAATATATATTCAAGAGTGGAAGACCACATCTATTGGACTGGAGATTTCACAGACTAGTGATGTCCTTGCACTGATTTAGAAGATGATTGGGAAAGCTGCTACAATGTTAGCAAGAATTTAAAAGGAGCACAATAGGAAGCACTCGGTTTGTTTTTAATGTACAGGTTTATTTCACGCTCCAAAAACAACATCTGGAGAAATGCAGCTGTGAGAGAGAAACATAAATACTGGCTAAGAAGCTTGCAGGTCTTATTCCTCTGTTGTGATGAGCTTCAAAGTAGCATGATCCCAATTTGGATACATTTATTTCAACAATGCATCCTTCCTATGTATGTTTTGTGCATTACAATGCTTCCTTGCATGCAAAAATATACATGCTACATTATGCATTCTTATGCTTTCATCCTGTTATTGTACGGTGTGATTGTGTGCCTTAATGCGATTGAGTTTGTCTGTTTTGTTACCCCTTTTCCTCAGCATAAAGGCATCAGCCCAATCCTGTTAGTTCCATCTTAATCACCTGGTTTCTTTACAATGGACGTGCTAGTTAAAACGAATCCCTGTGTCTCCCTGAAGAAATGCCTTCCTATTCTGAGTCATCCCTAATCCTCTGCACTGCAGAGAACTTTCCATGTTGAGTTTCATCAGTGTTTGGATTAGCCTCAGCATTGAGGCCATAGAAAGGGCAGCCTGCTTTAAGTTTTATTTTACAACTTTACATATATATGTATCTAAGGATATATAACAACTTGAATTAAACATGGTGTATTAAAAAAAACAACTTAAACTTAAAAATTATTTTTTGTTTCTGTATTTTTTTTGTGGAGTTTCTGGACACTCTTGCTCCATCCAACCCTGGGTTAACTGGGGCTTACAAAGCTGATGTAATGCTAGAAACATTTAACCAAACACATATATCTGTCAAATTCAGCTACATATAATCCTGAGCAAATTTATCTCCCTCTTTTCTCTGTTGTTCTCTATGTGTTTCCGATTAGTTTTGTTTTAGCTAAAGTTTAGGACTGGTGTTTGTGATGTAATATTAAAGTTATCTTGTCATCCAAAAGGCCCATCCTAAATTACATCCCAGATTTTATTCTGATGCTGCATGAAGCTGTAGTGAGAAGCTACACAATTCTCACTTGAAACAATGAGCAGAGTTGGAAAAAACAGAAGAGCTCATAATAGAAGGGAATGAAGGGATATGTTACGATTAGTGGAGATTTCCTCCTCTGGGACAAGAGAGGACAAATCAGGAAGGAAAAAGTAAGGGTGAAGCACAGCTATCGTTGCTTTCAGTTTGATTTAGAGATGAACGGAGTACAATGAAATGCAGATTATCCCAAACATACCGGCAGGTGTGATGACAATGAAACAATAGAGGGCAATTACTGTGCTGAACTGTTAAGGAGGGGAGCAGATCTGTTTAATCAAATAAAAGGTGATAATAATGATTGTAGGAAAAACTGAGTGAAGCCGGCAAATAATCTGTTTGTAAAGTGAGTAAGAACAGACTGGATTGATGTATGATCAACCAGGACAAATATTTTACAAACTGAAGAGATTAGATAATGTTAACATTTGGACACAAACATGAGGTAACAGTTTTGCTTATTTTTACTTTTAGCTTCAATATGAATATCTGCAGAGTGCTTGATGATTAACTGCTCTACTGACCCCTCATGACATCATAATTGCTTTCAACAAACATTAAAAGCTTACTTTTTATACCAAACAGTCCTAATTCTCTCATGTTCTTCACTTTATGGTTTTTTATATAATTTGTCTGGCTTTGAAATCCCTTCTCTTACCTGGAAGAGTATTCTCAGTATTTCACTCTCTTCTCACTTTTAGGATTAAAGAAAATCTTTCAGCATTGCCTCTACAGTATGAAAAAAAAACCCCTCTTTCTGCATATTTTTAAACTCATCCCTGTCTGCTTCCTGGGAACACTGCAGGATGCACATCAATGCTTGTTCTAAAATATTTGTTAGCATTCAATTTGAAACATTGATTTCATATTGCAAGAAAGGGGCTTGGAGCTCATGAGTCATACCAGCAATAAAACTTTACAGTTCAGTAATGTAATCATTACAGTATGTAACTGTTTTTGAAGTACTGTAATAATGAAAAATGCAATGATTTTTCTAAAACTATGTTGTTTAACTCAAATTTCAAAGTATTGTTTAAGCAGTAGCAGCATCAGTAACAATCAGCATACTAAGACTGGACAGTCTGTTTCCTTCCTTAAGCTCCTCATAAATAACGTCATTCCTACGTTTACACTAATGGCAGGTGGAATATTCAAATTTGTAATTTCTATGCAATTTAACATCTGACTGACAGCAAAAACAAAAGTAATAATTTTTTTGTCAATTGGATATGAAATCAGCCATTAAGTGTTTTAAAATGTGTAACTATGTCTCTAAATTTGTGTTTCTTTGCTTGCTTTCTTTTTGTAAGACATTTATTATATGATATGTGGGATATTTCAGGCTCAAGATAATGCATGGCCTCTAAAAGGCACTTAAAACAAGTCAACACAAGGTGACAATAAGGTACTTGCAGCTAAGAGTCCAGACGGAGAAAGGATTATTTGTGGGAGGATGACATTTTCACTGCAGCCTGATTTGTCATTTATTTTCTAAGTTTTTCTTTTACTTCTGCTGCTCTCCTCTCTCTCTATATATATACACCGTATTATGATTCTTTTTTACCCTCTCTTGTATTTTTCTCTTTTCATTTTCTCTCTGTATCGGGTTGACCTTTTCTGACTGGCTTGGTGTTTTGACACCATCAGCTAAATTAGGAATAGCACAACACGACCTCCCATGCACACATACATACATGACATCTTGTTCTTGTCTCTGCCTAGTTAGCTGTGACACTAGGTGGTAGTTTACAGGTCACTGCCTTCAGAACGCCCTCAGCTCTCAACAGATCTTAGTTAAAGGTCTTGAAGACACATGTATGTTCATTCTCCTGTTTGTGTGTTTAGGATAAGTTTAGTTCTGTTGTTTCAGTCTTCAAAGAAATGCTGAACACTTTTGTGTCATCAACAGAGTTGGGCACGTGCTTTTATTGTATGAATAAAAAGTCAAAAGACAGGTATACAGACAGACAGATTAAAGTAATTTGACACACAAGCAAAAAAATCACATTGTTTATAAGAGAAGAGATGTTGCTGAAATGTTATTCAGTGTTGTTATGCGTGATGACAATGTGTTGCTGTCCCTCCAAACTGCTTAAAAACAAAACCTCACTCATGTTTATGGTATAAAACAATGTGTCTTTCAGTATTAAACGTGAAGTCTGAAGCCTTCACTAAGAAGAAGTCAGCTTCTCCTACTGCAGCCAGTTTTCAGCTTACTTTTGCCATGTCCAACTTTTCGGTTGTAACAAAAGACAGTGGAAAATTAATCTTTGATTTATTTTTAAGTTTAGAAATAAGTTAGTTGAACATTTTATATTTAATGGAAATTGTAAACCAGTGCAGTGAATTATTACTCAATTTGTCTATTACTTTGCTTACAGGAGCACACATTTACGTAAAACAAACATCATAAACAAAAACTCCACTTTTATGTGAGAGATCAAGATTTAGGAAAATCATGTTTACAGAAAGCACTGCTGGTATTTTAAAAGAAACTAAACACATGGTCTGTAAGTTTGAAGCTTCTATTTTAACTTCCAGTGTCTCTTATGAATAATTTACCAGTGCTTCTCTAAGATGTTCCACCTTGTATAGCCGTGATATACATGGCAGGTTGTCTTTTCTCTGGATGTTTTAATCTTGTTCTGTCAGGACAACTGGAAGCACTGTGAAAAACCTGGCATAAAATACTCTGCTGAATATATTTCCTGCAAATCTATCGTATTATTATAAGATAGAACAACACCTTAGGTTTGATTAAAAATGTGTTTGTTACTATATGTTAATGGGATAGTTATGTTGAATATGACTGTATGCAACTCTTCAAAAAAGCTGATTGTAGTTTAGCTCTAACTTCTTCTACTTATGCAGTGTTTTTCTGTTTCACAGGGAGTTTTTCCTGCCAGCTACATTCACTTGAAGAAAGCCATTGTTACCAACAGGGGGTGAGTTCAGAAGTATGGGAGGCTGGAACTTGTCTTTAGGTTGTAGCATTTGTGTTGTGTTGCCTCTTTGTGTTCTTTTGGCTGATTTTGATCAATATTTTTGCTTTTTCTTTTTCTAAATGTGGGGCAAATCACCTACCACTGTGAAGCTTGTTAATTTTTTTCAGAAGAAATCTATTATGATTATTTTTATTTGTTATTTAGAACCAAATGTGCTTTGTACAAAAAAGAAAAAAAAAAACACTAGGCAACTTAATACAGATTCCTGGGAAGCTCACTGGCTAATGACTGTAGATTTAGATCATTTTATTATAGAATATACACTGGGATCTTTAACAGTAAGATTGTAATTACTGAAACATCTGTAATAAATTGACTGAAAGTAGGTTATCGTGTCTAAGATAATCCTAAATCTGAATTGAGTCCTCTTTCCTAGGAATTTTGTAAAGTAACTGAAAACATCTCAAGATTTTCAGAGTCAAAGTTCATCAGAGAACACTATAGTTTAGTTGAACTATAAAACAGATATTGTCAAAGTTATAGATAGAGGAATTAGTTTTACCCCAAAGTCCTAATTATAAAGCTGCTTTTTAACTGGAACAAAAATGTTCATGAAGTTTATGAACTGCTGAATTTCTTTTGCAATTTTGAGCCCTAAAGTTCTTATAACTTTTAAAAATTATTTTTAAATTAAATTATCTTTAGAATGTATTTTAGTTTTGAACATTTTATTAATATTAAAAATTAATTGACTGTGATTCACAAGCAGTTTCATCAGAAACTTGAGCTAAATAAAGAAAGCATAGATCTTGTCAATAAACATTTTAATAAATTAAACTGACTATACTACTTAGACTGCTGCAAATCAAAAGCTGGCTTTCAAACCTATTGCTTAATAGGTCACTGAACATTTTTACTACAATAACACTAATAAAGGTTGGCCTAATTATTCAGTCTGCCAATAAAATGTGGATGCTACTCTGTCTCTGTTCCTTTTTCTCTCCACATGATTCAGACTTACACCATGGTAAGATCAGAGCACAGGAGGAAAAAACTACTTTTGTTTTAGATGTTTTAGTCAGACACCCCCTGTTTCCTTTTCCATAGTGAATAATTTTAGCAAGCAAAGTACAAAACAGTTTTGCACCAAACTGAATAATAACATCTTTAACTCACAGCAGCACTGATGTGATTATGCAAAAAAATGCGGATCTAACTCACTTGTGTCTACAAATGTTCTGTAAGACATTTAAAATGTTATTCAGTATTTTTTTTTTCTTAGGATGAGTTGCTTAAAGACCCTTTTCCTGAATAGAACAAAAAACGTTTTTAATGGTAAACGTGGCATGTTTGAATACATTTGCATAATGACTGCAAAAGCTTGTTTAAGAGAAAAAAAAATCTTATTATCCAGTGATATAATCAATGCCAATTTACATGAGATCGTTTCTTACATAATTAAAGACATGGATGGCAAATTAAGCGGAAATAAGGAATCCTTTGCTTGCTCTTTCAAACTAACCTCCAGAGTAAATAAGTGCTGAAGAATACTGAGAGTTACAGAGTACTTTCTAAATTTTAGAAGCTGGGAATGTAGCCCATCCACCAAATATGAGCATTTTTAGTGAAAAGTACTTCATAATTGGCTGTTCCTGTGGTGTTTCATTTTATTTAAATTTACTGATTACTGAGTAATTATGATTACTCAGTAATCTTGGCTTGGTCTTTATAGTTTCATTATATGAACTTTTTTCCTAATGGTCATCTCTGAGGACTTTTGTGTCCTCTGAATTCACCTTGAGGAGGAAAACTGATTAGACAACAGCCACATTCATTCTGATGCAGCTTTCACGCTTTAGCTGGGAGCAGCTAACATTCAGTGATAGGAGTGAGGGAAATAATTGGAAATAATAAAAAAAGACCTTCCAGCGTATGAAACTGAAGACAACTGAGGTGTATGAGAAATGGATATTCAACAACCACATAAATTGTTCCATGTTATAATTACTTTAAAGGTAGGTTTCATTATAAGTATCATTTTACAGATGTTGTAAGATTGTTTTAAAAAAGCATAATGTGTCTTAAATAGTGCAATACACCTCCAATACAGCTTTTGTAGAGATCAGTAATGCTATAGTTACCTTGAAAATATAAATTGATTACTGATTACTCCTTGAAATCAGAAATCAGTCTGAGGCAGCAGACAACAGCTCCTGCTGCCTCAACATAAAAATGATAACCAAGGTGAGTCAACCGTGTTAAAGGGCAGCGTTTCCTCTACTGCATCCGACCAACTTCTTCAACGCTCCCCACTGTTTGGGTGGAGGGAGACCTCCTGCGTTTCAGTCGCAGCTCTCTGGTTCACACTACCTGTTGGACTTGCCCTGTCAGTTTGACTGTGCCATGCTGCAACTGCAAATGTTTTATAAAATTTGCTGTCGAATTTACGAAGCTAGGTTGATAGGTTGGAAGATTAGTATACGTAGTTCGATTTCCGGCTTGGTGACATTTGCCGCATGTTTTCTCCTTCTCTCTTTTCCCTCTTTCCTGTCGAACTACTTTCAAACGAAGGCCACTAGACCCAACAAAATCTTAAAAAAAAAAAAAAATACAATTGACAAAAAAGATTTACAATATTTGATTTGTGTTAGTTGCTGTAAGCCTAAAAACTATATAAGTACAGTAAGAAAATTGTTGAAAAGTTAATCATGTTGTACTCATGTACAGTTGAAACCAGATATTAGCATACACTGAATAAAAATACATAAACAAATTTTTTCTCACTGTCTGAAGTTAAATCAGATCATACCTTTAGATTAGTTAGTACCAAAATAATTTCTTAAACATACAATTAATCCTATTTTGTACTTATTTCAAAGTTGGCAAAATGTCACTTTCTCTATGAATCAGGCTATAGTCCTTGCTGTCTTTTAGAGGAACATCATCAAAGAATATGGCTTACATAAATACTACATTGGTACATAGACCCTATTAAAATACTCCTATGCTAACCATTTTTTTCTGTTAACATAAAAAGTAAAAAATCTAATAAAACCATATAGAGAAGATTCTGAGTTGAATCTTGAATCTAAGTTGAATCTTGCTCTGACCATTCTCACAACATGAGAAATGATGTTTAAATGGCCATATGGGGAGGAAGTTTTAGTTTGAAGGGTTAGGTGAAGGCCAGTGGATAAATGTTACACTAGTTGTTATTGAAGACAATCTGTATAGAAGCTGTTCTTAAATGGCCTGGAGGACATTTTGAATCCGGAGAACAGTGTTTGGACAGAAGGAGATTTCACTTCTGCTGTCATAGCTGGAGGTGGGATTCAGAGTGTGGTTGACCACAGCAGCAGAAAAATGTGAGCTGTTGCATGTGAAAGGCTTACAGTTATTTACTGTGCAAATCAAATTTAGATTTTTTTAGGCTCATGCTCTATATGGACCATAAGATGAATGAGTCTAAATTTGAGGAAAATCTGGATAAATTATATTTATGTCTGTGCTTTAATTCTCCAAAAAGCACCGTGATGATGCATCCATCCATAAATTTGCCCACTAATCTTTGCAGAGGGGCTGATGACTAAATGTGGTTGTCTCTGGGTGAGAGGTGGGGTACAGCCTTGTCAGGTCTCCAGTCCATCATACTGCAACACAGAGACACACAGGACAAACAACACACACATACTCACACCCAATGGCAATTTACAAAGATCTGTTACCTTGCAGCAATATTTTTAGACTGTGGGATGAAGTCAGTGAGAACATAAAAGACTCCAGGCTGGGATTCAAATCCAGAATCTTCTTGTTGCAACACAACAGTGCTACCTACGACACCACCGTGCAGTCAAGATGATAAATCATGAATATCATCTTGGAATGTATAAATAAAACAAAGTCATTACGAGATGCAGTTAGTATTTATAAAAGTAAAAGATTGGATCAATGACTGGATAAGTGATGGAACACATGGGGATTGTTAACGGTCAAAGGGTTGAATGCTTTTAAGGTTGGAAGAGCAGCTGTGTGTTTTAAACATTTTGAGGCAAATAATAAAGGAAAATAGCCAACAACATGTCTAATCTCTAAAAAGGTTGAAGAAGAGACACAAAAAGTAAATATGAGATTGCTAAATATTTGGATTGGCGAGAACAGAGAGGCAACATGTAAGAAGAACCAGCTGGGACAAAGATGCCTTGAGACTAATGGAGAATGCTAATGGAGCAATTGCGGATCAGAAGTGAGATGTGCAATGATGCTTGATCAGAGGGAATACGAATGCACATTTCCAGAAAAAAAGAAAATAAAAATAAACTAGAATCAAGAAGTCAAAGGCAAAAAGTAAAAAAAAAATTTAAAGTAATTATTGGATAAGAGTGTTGCAAGGAGAAAATGGAAGATGAAATGGGAAAAGGAAGAAGAGAGAGCATATAAAACTTGAGCTAACAGAAATGGGGCTAACAGAGCATTATGGTGTGTTTAGTGGTGGCTAGGCCACATCATGAGGGTGATCCATCCTTATCACACCTAATTCAGCCACAAAACAGTGTTACATCGTTTTTACAATGATTTATTTACAAGATGCTATTTTTCTTGTTAAATTTTACACTTCAGAAGAGCTGGGTGTGACTTCAAAGTGAATGCTAAAAAAACAAATAAAAGAAAACTATCTTTAATAATAACTGGACTTATTTAAAATGAATAAACCAAATAACGATAACTAACCTCTCCAAATTTTGTACAATCCTGAAGGTGTTTAAAGAGATGCTTCAGAGATAAAGGTGTTGATCTGCAGCAGTTGTATATGCCTTCAATGCAACAGAAATCATGGCAAGATATTAGGCTAAAAAGGTGAAGTTAAAAGTAAAGAAACTTAAACAAGAGCAACATAAAGTGAATGAGGGAAAAGGGAAATGAAGGAACAATATAAGGAATAGAAGAGGAGGAAAAACCCTGAAACACAGTTGATGTGGGTGAACTCAGCAGGCAGTTATCATCTGCTGTTCTGCTGGGAGATCAGCAAATCTGGTACATTGCTCCTATTAATTTATCAGTTATGAAACAGAAGAAGAGTGAGCTGGCTGAGAAATGGGAATACATGGTGAAAAAGAATGAGGATGCAAGAGAAAAGAAACATGGCATCCATGGCACGGTAAATAAATAGTAGGGCGCATTATTATTTCTGACTTCCAGCCTGAAACTATGAGTCAGCTTACAGTTTTAACCAACAATCTCACCCTCTGGGCAAACATCCTTTTCAAAGAAGAAAGGAAAATAAAACCATAAAATAAAATATAAAATGTGAACCATTTTGTTATGTTCAGAGGTGAAGCAATGCTTTTTTTCTTCTCTGATTATTTATTTTACTTACACTTTTACAGTTTAAGTTCCTCAAAGGTTATTTAGAAAAAAAATATTCCACATCACAGTGTTTCATGTCAATATTTCTTCAAGCTTTCTGAAGGTCTTAATTTTCCACCCAGACATTTTAAGTGCAGTAGCTCAATATATTTTTCTTATTTTTTATTAAGACCCTTAATACTAAACTTTGTGTCATCCAGTCAGAAAAAGACTCCCAAATTTAACTGAACCTGTTTTTTCAACTTATAAAAGTCAACTTCACCAAAAATACCCGATGATTTCTGGGCACTTTGTTGCACTCAGTCAGTCACAAACAAACAAATACAAAAATCACCAAAGATAATGGTTTGATAACCATAAATGGGTAAAATACATAAATTCCACAAAACCCTCAGAAGGTCACCTGTTGTACGAGGCATCTCTCTGGTTCTTTGTCCAATGTTTCCGTCACAAGAACAATACTTCCTATTTCTTCCTCTGGTTTAAATAGATTTTTTTTAATGGTTGAAACATTTTCTTTTTTCGCCCACCAGTCCCCCTGGGTCACTAGAAGCAAGTTAATATATAATATAGTTGGTTTAAAATTTGTGCTTGAAACTGTGTACAATAAACTTACAAAATTAGTTTTTCAGTACATTTTTATTTACCATTTTGTTCATAACTCTGTGACTCTTCCCCTTTCAAGTTTATTTCCATGAACTCTGTCTTATCTGCTCTTTGGTAAAGTGTCCTTGACTTCAACTCCAATTCTACATTTTTTAGAATAGTTATCATGGTTCATTTGCATTACAACATCTTCTTCCTAACTTTCCACTGCTGATATTTTAGTTAAACCCTGAATGATAACAATAATCATCCTTTGCTACCTTCTGGATAGTCTAAGTGCAGAATATGTAATCACATTTCTGTGCTCTTTTGATTCCCTCAACTTTTATTTTAAATTAAGGTAAAAATAATTTATTATGATACAATAAATCAAGATGTTCCTATTTATGTATAAGTACAGCATGCAATATAGAAATATGAATTGTATAAGTTTTTGCCTGAACTGTATGCATATTGATTTGTGAATATATATCCATAGTATGTCTGAGGATAGTATGTGTGTCATATGTTTATTTTTCTATTGTTTTATATACATCAAAATAAAGTAACCCATCAAAAGACCTGTCTCTTATTTGTTTACTGTTGAAATAATTGGCTGTTAATAAAATGTGTGTTTATTTTTCGGTGCAGACCTAATGAGACGGTGGTGCCTCTGGAAGATCCAATTGTTACTGAGGTGACATTAACTCTTCAGGAATGGGCTTTACTATGGAAGCAACTCTATGTGGTAAGCAGCAAACTATGTTCAACTATCCATCCATCCATCCATCCATCCATCCATTTTCTGTTCACCCTTGTCCCTGAGTGGGGTCAAGAGGGTTGCTGGTGCCTATCTCCAGCTACCAGGCGAGAGGCGGGGTTCACCCTGGACAGGTCGCCAGTCGGTCACAGGGCAACACAGAGACAGACAGGACAAACAACCATGCACACACACACTCACACAGGGAGAATTTAGAGAGACCAATTAACCTGACATGTTCATGTTTTTGAACTGTGGGAGGAAGCCGGAGGAGTACAGCAGCTAATAGGACTCATATACACCAGACATTTACAAAAAAGCAATTAAATGACTAAATGTTAACAAAATAATACAATTGCAACAGATATTTATAAAAATTAAACAATGTTTATTTTCAGTTTATCAATCAGGTGTTTCAGGTGGTTATCTCTGTTACATCAAGGAGAATGCTTTGTCTCTGGAATAGTGACTGCAGTGATAAGATCCAGATCCTGAACTGTATTGAATGTGTACAGAAAATAGAGTGAAGAATTAAACTTTAGTTGGAAACTTTAGTTTTACATGTTTTTTAAATACATTTTGAAGATGTTACAGAATCAGCAACAACATAACATGAAATATAATTTATGTTGTTTTCAGTTTGACATTGTTTTCTTTTAGTGAAAAAATAAGGGTGAATTAATGGAGTAGTGATATCTTATTAATTATTCACAACTGTTTGTCTGTACACATCTCTTTGTTTCTGTACTGGAATCAAAAAGCAAATTGCACTAATGAAATCCACATACTTTTGCATCAGTTTGTAGTTTTCTTCTCTTTAGGCACAGACACAACAGATGCAGTGAAGTGATTAAAGAGATGGAAAAACTTATGTACTTTATTATTAGTAGTATTTGACTCAAAGAATCAAAACTGAATCATTTTTCTAAAGCTCATTTGACAACTTCTGCTTAGAAGTGATCAGGTTCAGATATTTTTTTTTATTTGAAATTACTAATTTTGCTTAGATGACATAGTCAACACTGGAAAAGCGGATGAATTACAGCTTCTTTCACATCTTCGATCACTTTTTTGTAAATCTAACAATAGAGCAGGTCACCTTTTCCCTAATTTCCTTCAAAATAATTACCCCCAACTTAAAGCAGGTGGTATTTTTTTCCTGTGGTTTATCTAAATAAATATGAGCAGAATTTCCTCTAAATATTTGTGCAATCCCTTGTTTGAATTTGGGCAATGTCTGTCAGAGCAGAGAGAGGGCTCAGTAGAGCTACCTTGGGCTTAGATTTATGTATTGCTTAGAAATATACACAGGTTTAGCTTTGCCCACATTAACCACCTGCAAATATGCATCTAAGTACTTTATTCAACTTAAATGGATGATTTTTTTGTAACTCCTATAGAAGATGTTTTAAGGTCACATCTGTGACCTTAAAACATGCTTACTCTTAAGGTACTGTCACCTTAAAACATATAAGATATGGGAACTAAAAACCAACCCGTGCTCATCATTCTTTCATAACTAAACATCTGGCCCAAAGCAAGATGGATTACAGATTATCCTTGTTGGTTAAAGATGATGTCCACATTTACGAAACTATCATTTGCTGCAGGATTTGTGTTTTCTTGTAGTAAAGCTTAGTTCTCTTTCTTATAATGTCTTATTTATAGAACAATAGGAAAAGTAATATTCTATGGATGTGAAATGATTAATATTTACACATGATGTTCATTATTTTCATTTTTATCATCTTGCGGAGTATATTTAAGGCAAAAGTCAGCTTTTCTGCCTCAGACTGTAGACAGAAAGGTAACTTTATACCTTCTGCAATTCAGATTAAGTCACTTTACCACTAAGTCTTCTTCCTTTGCTTCTTTTACATAAATTTTTACTTTAATGATTTGAGTAGCAATAAATCTGCAGCTAAATGGATAAAGGAGCATTTCTGTGATTGATGGCTTCATGAAATCTAAATTTGTCACTGTTCCTCCCTTTATCTATTCGGTGGGCTGGTTTCATCACTCATCCTCCTTATGTCCTGCCAGTTCTGTCACACTGTGCTTTTATTCAAAATTAACAGACTTTTGTCTTTCCTTTTGCCAGAGTTGAAGAGATGAAAGACAGGAATTTTATTGTCAGGGCCCATTTGACATATTTGCTATTTTCAGTTTTACATAGCTCATTTTAATATCCCGTTAATGGTACTGTAAATCCTGCATCAAGAGCATTTCATGATTTAAGTATAAATACCATGTGAATTAATAATAAGGCCATAAATACAAAAATAACCTGAAGGAACTGACTGAGGGGGACTGAATGATTTAGTAATGTGGTACATTAGTGTGTTTTTAGGCAGATAAAAATAACAAAAACACCGGTAAAAACAAGTTTTGTTTCACTGAGAAGGTTGTCTCATAATGGGATAGTATAAACACACTAAAAAGCTTTTTTAAAGCAGCTTATAGTCATCACAACATGGCTCATATGTGGGTTGTGCATTTTCCTGCTATGTTATTCTTTTAAATGTTTTGATTTGTAAATGATCTTCATTTTTATAGTAATAATTCACAAATGTTTAAATGGCAGTTCCATCGAAAGCACACCATTTTTTCCCCATAACCTTTACTTACAATCATAGCTCATCAGAGCAGTTGAAGCTTCACACAGCTTGAAGGACAGTTGTGTAAACAGCCTCCCAGGACACTAAAAGTGAAAATTGTACTTCTTAGTTTCTAAATTGTAGGTCAAAGATGCTAATTTGCAAGAACTCATAAGTGTACTCCTGGATAATCTCGTTCCTCTCTCCATTTGGTATAATAATCAGACTCTCATGCATTCTACAGTAGAGAAAATATGTTTTTGAAACGTCTGAGAGTTGGTAAATGCAACCTTTGCATAGAATGCGACATGAACTAACCAGATGTTGTGAAGAAAAGAGAGAAGAGTGTAAGTTTCAGTTAGTCATTGCAAATCACTGATTACCATGTGTTTTTATTTTTGTTTTCTTTTTGCATGAGTTCAGATAATTTACTTTTTAAAGCAATGTAAATAATCACTATTTTCAGAAAGAATGAGTAAAACTATAAAAAATGCTAGCTTGAAACATTTATTTTTCTATAACACTTAGTCCATTGCGCTAATTTATAAAAGAAAAGCATTTTTACGAATGGAAAACATCAAAATTTAACATTTGCAGGACAGCATGTCTTGCCCAAGGTGCTTCTGTTGTTTGACTTTTGTGTTGCATTTGGCATCATTGTATGATCATCACCTCTTATCACGACTGTCTTTAGGCAACAGAGAAAATTTGATAAAATAAAAATAATTCTGTCAAAAGAAGTCTTTAACTGTCTGAATTTTCCAGTTATATGTTGTTCCATCTTCTTTAATTCAACAGAGGTTCTAGCAAAATCTAAAGTGCAGACAATAACTTTGAAGGTACTAGCCTCTCTGGGCTTTTTGGTGTCTAATAATATGTGAATATATGAGCCAACAGTTTAAGTATGAAGCAATAGAGAGTGTTAGCCTGGATACATAATTCATGTTTGTGTGGTGTTAATGAGAGAGAAAGAGATGTTAACCACCAGAGACAAGACTAAGTTTCAGAAATTAAGACACCTACAGCCATAGTAAACCGGATTACAGTCCATGTACCTTGCCTTCTTGATACGGGTGTTCCCTTATGGCATAAACGTCCTCCAAGGTCTGAAATCAAACATTGTTCAGGTGTAAAGTTTGTGAATAGATGGTTTAGCCTCAAACTAACCTTTGTTTTCAGTCAAGAATCTTCACAAAAATCTAATTGTACTCACTGATACATGACTTGTTCATGGCTTCGGGGATATACTGCTAACTTTTTTCTGGTGTCCCTGTTTCAACAAGTAAGAGCTGTGTTGGGGCCCCAAGGGGTCTCTGTATGGTGTTAACACATGTAAGGATGCTTTCACTTATCTGCCCTCAGGGTCAGGCAGCAGACATTGCTTACTGAACCAACCTGCAGATCCACAATAGTATGCTCAGTTCTCAGTAAGTAGATATCAGCAATAACTGAGTGGAAGGCTTAAGTGAAACACAGCAGCACAGAAATGCATCCTTCATTGGAATCTCAGTGTGGTGGCATTTTTATCATTTACAATCTTTTCTTGTAAAATTTACCCACAATTTATCCTATGCTCTCTGTCTCTTGTATATATATGCTGCCACCCCGAACTGATGTGAGATAGTGTGTGCTAGAAAGGGAATAACTAAGAGAAATGTAGTCAATTATAAATAAATAAAAATACAAGGAAAATAAATAGTTGGAGAAAGAGAATCTAAACAAATTTATGCAAAAATATTTACTCTTTGCATAGCAATAGAAATGTATGAATTACGGTTTAATGTGTATGTTCACCTTAGTTTCTGCCAACCTGGTACCATTTTGTAATGCTTTCTTTATTGTTCCCGAATAGTAATGGCATGTCTCTCCCTTGCTTCTCTGACATAGTTTGTCTCATTCTTTAAATTTTTTTCCATCTGTCGCCTCTTATTCTGATGTCAAAGTAGTTAGAATGACTTGCGTTGTCCTGTATGTGTGTAGGCAGGCTAAAGAAAGAGGGAGGAGGGGTAACATTGACAACTGAACAATAAAAGAGAGATGTGGAGACTGGGATAAATGCAGAAAGACACATTTCTTTGCGATGAAATGAGCAGACAAGATTATGTTGCTGTCTGTGTTCAGAAGCTGAGACGAAAGAAAGTAGGTGTGACAGAAGAGGAAGAGGCAGATTGAAGAGAAACCAGTACTTTTACTTTACAAGAAAATAAAAACATTCTTTGGTGATGAAGAGTCCAATATTTTAGAAAAGTGCCAGAAGTTTGTTGTTCAGGTTGCAAAGTTCACCAAGTCAATTTTTTTTTTCTGAATTTTTACATGAAACAGTAAAATAGTATTTTCAAATCAGGCTATACCATAATAAACTAATTCAACTATTGGCGGTATTGTGTTTAAGGAAAAGGTAGGTTGTCAAAATGTAGGAAAAGATACATGCATGTTAGAAAAATAGTTTAAAAATTTATTAACAAATTAATTAGCTCATGTAGGGAACCCAATTAAGTGCTATATCAAATCATTGCATCAAGACTAATCCGACAAAAAGTACATAGTCTGGGTATATTGCCATACTGCCTTACTGATACAGAAAAGGTGTATAATTATCAAACAAGGATGCAGTATGAGAGCTGAAGGTGTGACTAACAGTATACAACATCCACACAAAAAACTGCAGAAACACGTTACTTTGAGAGTGTTGTTGTGTGACTTTGGAGGAAAAAAGAAAACATGTTTTATTTGTGAGGCCAAGCACTAAGCTTCTTATGTCGTAGATATTTCACATTTTCCCAAGAGAGCAAACTGCAGCAACCCATTAAAAGGTGAAAACCCCTGGAGGGAAGTGCAGCTGAATGCTGCTACATTAAAGTAATGCTCTAGAGAAAAGGGGCCTAGCAACTCATAATATTGCACATTGCACTTCTTCGTTGGGATTACACTATCCATGTGTATTTCTGTGTAATTCTTGGAATCCACTTGTCATGCTGGGAAACCTGTGCATGCAGATGAAGGATGTCAGCAGGAAGTGCTGGAACTGTGTATTCCATGCCGATTGTAGACTTTCCTGTAGAACAGTTGGTGCTTGGAGAAATTTTCAGGACCAAACCTGTGAACATAATGCTTATGCAATGTATGGGTACAACTTCTATTTGCAACTCTAATTCTAGAATAACAGAATCAATTTGAACATCATTGTGTGTAATGTTTATCGTAAAATATGCATCATTCCGAGCGGTTCATAAACAGCTTGCGAAAATATGTCTGTATAGACTTGCAGGCTGGCTTGCAAGAAAAATCCAGACTTTCTTTTACACTTTAGGTGACACATATGTGTGTGGTAAAGTGAGAATTTGAGTTGATTTAAAGCCAAAGAATGCCAGAAAACAACAACTTTAGTAAAAATTGTCAGCTCCTTTTACTCCCTTGCATCTCCATGTGTTGTGGAAGCGACATATTTACAGTATCCCCCAATTATAAAAGGAAAGATGGGATAAACAGGGCTGAGTAGCAAACAGATAGACACACGGTGGAGTAGAAAAGGTTTTTGATTTCATACCTGAAGTTCTTAAAATTCCTTGATGAATTCTAGAAACGCTGAACACGGAGTGAACTAAGAGAAAGGAGGAGGAGATGGTTTTTCCTTTTGTGCTTTTGTTGGTGGGCATATTTTCAAGGATGCACCAGTGTGAAAATTTGGCCTGGTAAAGGTATCCGATATTGCTGTTATGGCCTTTTATCAATATCTACCAATATAATACATATTACATGTGCTTGCTTATCCTTTGTGACCATAACAAAATGATCACACCACCAACATTCCTTCTTCTTCCTTTAAACACCCAGCAGTCCTGTCCTGCGTAACTATTACTGTCACATACCTAAACATTTACCACATGGTGAACCTCTGTGCCTCCACTAACACATACACAAATGGACAAAAATGACATAAACATTGGTTGTTCAGTTTTACTTATTGTACAGTTTTACTGGTTAGACTGATTTGTTTAAATTAAAAAAATGGTTTCTAAGTAGCTGCTGACAGTTTTAGATATAATGTTCTTTAGATATTCATTCCTACAAATCTACACATTTCAAACGACATCTAGAATTATAGAAATGTCTAAATATCTCTGTTCTTTTTCTGCAAAGCCAATATATTTACAATAAAGATGGAAATTTATGGAGGAAATTACGGTACTACTTTGAAGCATTTGGTCAGCACAATGGACAAGGTCAAGTGAAAAATAAGTTGAATTTGTCAAAGAAGTGAGAAACTTATTGACTTGCAGTCGTGAAATTGAAATGTCTGTTTTGATGAATGTGTCTAGCTAAAATTAGAAGTGAAATTTAATATTTATACATTCTAATAAGATAGTTTAGTATAATATTCAAATTATCTGCTTTCTCTAGTAACATCAAAAGTAGATTTTCTTTATTCATATATTCGAAAAACACGGTTGTAATGTAAAAAGTCCTCTCCTTAGAAATTCTGAAGTTTGATTGATTTGTGAGACGACTTTTAATATACCCTGTCTGTCGGGCACTGATGTTGGTGTTAGTTTGTGTTTGCAGTAGACAGCAGAGAGCTGTCTGATCTGTTCTCTCTCATGCTTGCCTGTCAGACATTTGGCTTATAGACTTTGACTGACATTTTTCTGTAATAAAACAAACATGATACTTAAACATTTCCTGGGATTTTGGATTTTCTTGTTCCTCTGTGTATACTATGTGCCTGTTATGTTTGATGAGATGAGAATTTGGTTGTAATGCAGTACTTTGTTCAATTTGCAGAAGTGAACAGACACTTTGAAGTTGAAGTCATGGAAAATACATTGTGGTCCCAAAATTGCTTGATTGTGGTGCACTGCTCAATTTCCTCCACAGAAGCCAAACAATTAAAAAATCCTCACCTATAGAAAACATTTTGGTGCTCTAATTTAACTGTTTTTCTTTACATAGCAACAAAAACAAAGGCAGATTGGATTGGACTGTGTGCTGCTTAACCTGTACAGTTTAACTCAACTTCTACTATGGAAATATGTGTTACACAAGCACTTAATTCAGCACAAATGGGTTACTATTTTCTAAATGAGATGGAAGGTAGCAAAGTGAGAGCTAAGGATCAGAAGTGCATGTTTAGATCACAGCTCTATATAGTGACCTTGCATGACAGCTACAGTGGACATAAGGTGTCTTTGCAGTCTCTTCTAAAGGTGGAACTTTTCCCAAATCAGCATCTGAATATACAAGCAATGCCCAGACTGCGGTTTCATGTAAACATAGCCTCATAGTGCTGCTAACACTTTGTCTGTCTATTCCCCTATCTCTCACTTGCTGCTTTCTATCTTTTATGAACGCTCAAATATCACACATTCCATTTGAAAGCCTCTCCATGGGCAACAGCCTGAGGATGTAAACTCTGTTGCTGTCAAATTTCTTCATCATCAGGTGTTCTGTATATCACTATCTTTAGAGAAAACACCTCGCTATGTCTTTTCTCAGCTTCCTGCTCTCTTGAACATTGCAAAAGTGGAGGTTGGAGCTGCAGACTGGCCCGTGGGTGGGTGGCACAAAGAAACTGGGGGGGGGGGGGTGGGTCAGAAAGATGGAGACTGGGAGCAGGTCAGAGGAAGAGAGAGAGGAAGAATAAGGCATTGGTAGAGGCTGAAACACAAGCAGAGAGAAAGAGAGGGAGAGAGAGAGTGGTAGTGTTGCTGCTGTAGAAACACTACCAGATCTAAAATCGTCTGATAGGCTGAGTCTCCTGTTGTCAGCCGGTTTGGACTGCTGGTTGCCAGTCCAAACCACAGAAAACGAGAGCAGGGGAGAAAACTGAGAAACAGAACTAGTGGACCTATCATCCCTCCATCACGCATGTGAGTTGCTGATTTCTTCTCTTAAATCTAGCTGTGCAGTTGGACTGTTTCAGAACGCTGCTTGTGTCATGTTGGTGAGAATGTTTTACCACAGAAAGGAAAAGTGAGAATGCTTTTCAGTATATATCCAGAATCATTCAATAAGTGCAGTGTCATAAATTTGCTAAGATGACTCACCCATCGTTGCCATGGTGACAAGGCCCTTGTTTGGCATACAGTTGCTGGTTTTATGTTTCTTTGATAGAAAAGTGTATCAAATCATATCTAAATCATCTTTTTCATGCATACTTATTTTTCTTTGACAGTAAGATGTTCATGTGAATAACCTTTGAGTTTCATATATCAATTAATATTGTACTACTGTATAATGAAATGTAAAAAAGACCAAACTCTAAAGCTTCGTTTAATTTCTGTGCAGGTTAAGTACCTTTAAATTTAGACGCTTTCATTAACTATTCTTCTCTCAGCAAGTGAAACAAACTATTTATTCTCTCTAAAATGTTTTTTTATAATACATTTCTGCTGTTTCAAGTTATTTTATTTTGTCACTTAGAACACTTCTTGACAAGACTTTTAAATTATATAAGAAGTCTGAAGTTCTTGGTTTATTATATCTTTAAAAAATCATATGACTTGCATGTAGCGCAACATGCTTTAATGGAAATATAGTTATATATCTGTTATTAAATTTGCTTAAAATTTACAACAAAAGAAATACAACTTCATGACTACATCTTGCTGCTCTATTTATTGTCAGTAAAGCATAATCTAATTTTAAAATAATTTTATATAAATGTAACAGGGTTAATTACTGTGTCTCAACAAATGAAGTTCCTTTCTTTACACACATAAGTTAAGAAACAGCACATAAATAAATAGGCTAAATTAAAAGTGTAAGAGAAAAATTTAATTGAATCTATGTTTTATCAAGTAAACTCTTTTACAAGACAAAGGTAGCAAACCAAATTGAATTTTTTTAACAACAGAAATATAGATTGAGAAATAAGCACAATTTCTTAAGATTGATTTCTTCCTAAGACTGATTTTCTCTTAAAAATATACCTGGCATAAAGCATATTTGTGTTAAAAAAGGTAGTACATTTTATAATAAAATGAAAACTTTGTTATTGTTATTATAGTTTGCTGAGGTCATAGGCTAACTTGTCTTCCGTAATTTATGAACAAAACTTAAACATACACTTGTTAATTTGGCTTCATAAAGTGAGATCTTTGCTTTGAATGATTCAGCTCTACCTCTAACAACTCTTATAACATCGTGCTGTAAAGTCTTTATTTTTCAGTCAGAGCTGTAGGTTGAATCTCGACTGATTATGCGCTAAAAATAATGTGGGAACAGAGTCTGAACTGACTTGCTGCAGACACAGATTGGAGTTTGGACTTTTTAAATTGCTAGCATAATCTTTAAACAGGTGGAAACACTCACATTAAATCATTTCAATGCAGGATTAACTTCAAAAGTACATCTTGCTGATTCAGATAAACATTATTTTACTTTGTTGCTCAATTAAGCAGTTATGCAGTCCTTTAGTGAATTTTATTTGCTAGCCAAAGAAATTGACGAGGTAACAAACATCTATTTTCTTTTATCAATGCTTCTAAAATCATTCCTCCTTTCCATAAGGTTTCATTACAGTGAAATTAAATTTTTTTCATCAGTAACATTCACAGTAGATGTTGCACTTTTGTGTTCTGTGTAAATCTATTAAATAATTTTTTAATCTGTATTGTAATTTTTGTGCTGCATTTTGCCGCAGTACACAGTTGGAGCCTTTCTTGCCTTCTCAGGTGCTGTAAACAAACACTGATTCACAGTGTACTTTTTACATTATGTCTCCTCCGGTGTACTCCACTGTGCCAGTCTGAATTATTTCCAGTTGTGAGATTTTGCCTCACAGTGAGAATCACCCACTGTGAAATGCACGTGTGAACAGGCTACTATGGAGAACATTTGTACCTGATACCTTCAGGCATTCTTTGGTTTTTGTTGTTTAGAGTTCTGATCTGCATGCAGAGTATTTTCCCCCTTTTTCCACAATGTAAAGTAACTTACCAGTTTCTGCACCTTTTACCCTGTTAGCACGGTAAAGCGGACTGATCTTCCCAAGATGGAGATTTTCATGTACTTTTAACTAAATAATTTCATGTGTCAAACAAAAACATTATACAATCATGTTGGATAAACAAGAAATTCAACAACTTCACGTTTATGAAATTTAATCATGTTGAGATAACATGATTCATTATAGTCAGAAGTGTGCTGAAGCTCTTGTGCTGAAGAAAACGAGTGAGATCACGGGATATCACACGAGATCATGGGAAATCACGGAATATCACACAAGACCATGCGAGACAGTCGTTTTTTCTCTCAACTTGAATAACGTGTATTCAAGTTGAGATAACATGATTCAATTTAGTCAGATTCATCTCCCTCCGAAGAGGGTCAAGGGAGATCAGGGGATCATGCGAGATTATGGAAGATCACACGACGTCACTGTTTTGCGCCTGGAAAAACGTCAAAGTAGTTTTAGTTACACATTAAACTATAGATATTCACTTTTCTCTGCAGGGCACTATTGGCATTTCAGAACTGCACTGTAACAGTGCAGTTCTTAAATGTCACTGCACTTTTAAGAACTGCAGTGACAGTTCTTAAACTGTGCATTTAAAGTCTGACCTTTTAAAAAAATAGTATTTGAATTAACGTAATTAAATCATGGAAAGGATTTTCACACGATTAAATAGCTTTCTTTCAGCATGAAGCATGTTTGTTGAGCTAACTTAATTTTCATGAGTTGGATCAACTTAATAAGTAGTGTGAAGGTATCACTGTAACATAAGTTGGTTTCTTGGGAGTGCTGTGGTGGCGCAGGGGTTTCGCACACTACATGTTTGGAGGCCTTAGTCCTCAACGCAGACGTTGCTGGTTCGATTCCCGGTCCCAGTGACCTCAATAAATACAAGCTACTAGTGCTGCAAAAACTCTCCAGAGAAAAATTTAGTTGGTTTCAACTAAATTTGCATTAATCTTAGTCAAGTAAATTATTTGGTCCAAAGTGTTGCAGATTAGTTGGACTGGTTCTTTTAAATTACGTTGGGTCCAACTATAGTAAATGACTTGAATCAACCTTAATAAATTAAATTAACACAATTGCTTTACATTGGAATAACCATAATAAAATAAGTTGAGCCAACTCATTTTATTTAAATTAGAATAATTATAATATATTTAGTTGAGCCACCATGTTTAATTTAGAATCAACCCTAGAATAACCATAATAACATACGTTGAGCCAACACAATTGCTTTACATTGGAATAACCTTAATAAATTAAGTTGACCTAACATATTTGCTTTAAATAGGAGTAATAGAATTACATGGTGCTGAAATAAAGTAAAGTGATCAGGTGGAAATCCTTTCCAAGATTTTTTTTATGTTCATCCAAAGAGTTATTTTCTTCAGTGTAATTTAACTTTTACAGTTGGAGGGTAAACTGTCCTTCCTGTGCTGACCTCTTCAAGAACGCACAGCATGAGCTGAGCCTGGCTAGCGTCCCTGCTATCGCATGCTGCTCCTGCCATCTTTCTGTGTGTGTTTTGTGTGTCTTTCCTGAAAGGGTTCAGACAAGGTTATGAGAGGATTTGGGATGATCACAGGCACTAGACAGAGCACTCTTACACAAACACACCAACATGCACTAACATACTCACACACACCCCATATTGCATGCTGCATGGTGCCGAACTCCCGCTAGAACTCCTGCCTTTCTAACATTTTGACAGCTTGGGTTTCCCGGTGGCTTAGTTCATTGAATTCATAGTTCAGAGGAAGACATGTTAATTATCTGATGCTGCCCTTCTAGAGTCAGGTAGTAAATATTCTAAACATCCCAGTGTTTCCATGCTGTCTAAGCATAAATGCAGAGAAAGCCAAATTTAGTTTTTAACACTTCTTACAGAGAAAATACAAATAGTCCTGTAAAAAGTTGAAATACATGCACCTATACAAGATAAACATAACATACTGTGAAAAATGTGAAAATTTGGAGAAAGTAAATTGTAATTGTTTGGAAATTAGGAAAGCCTGTTAAAACATATATGTTTTCAAATGCCTCATAAAAATGTCAGAAGTGGGTAGAGTGAATTTCACCATCATGGGGTACAGATTTTAAAGCCTTTGTCCCCTTTAGTTTTAAATCTGGTATGAGAGGCAGCCAGTAAACCGTCAGCTCACTGCAGAGACGGACCAGCTGGTGAAACAGGCCAGACAGATACAGGCATGTCTCACCATACAGGGAATAACATATATAACACTGTATGTAAAACATTATATCACAATAGCTATATGTAACAACTTTATACAGGAACCTGAAACTAACTAGCGCCACAAAACTCTTCCTAACAAAATCATAATCAATAATTTTTCCAATGAATATTTACAACCATCAAAATATTAAGTTTTTTAATTTTGCTCCTCAAATAATTATGATGACTAAAGAAATTCAGCATGACAGAAAATAATCTACATATTGAAGCCCTTTTGACTTTCTGAGGATATTTCAATCAAGTATTAATATGTTTTTCTGCAAGCTCAAGTGTGTTTTGAGAGGATTTCATACTCACCTATCCTTGAAGCCTTAACAGCACTCATAGAAAATTTGCTGGTGCAGTCAATTAACAATTTACTTACACAAGTTACATTTTATCAAAGGCTATCAAAGGCTGCAGCTCAGCCTTTGATAGATGGTAATGATGCTTTTTCAAGTCAAGTGTCACATTTCTCCTGATAGTTAAACCACTGCACACGGATGCAAGCAACAACGGAAAGTAATAGCCAGCTGGTCTTTTAATAAACTAGTTAAACCACTTACATTTTAATCTCTGAGTTCCACAGCACTTTCAGGAAGCCAGGGCTTCTCTGAAATATTTTACATCAACCTTTGAGAAGGTTGCTTTTATGTGCCAGTTTTAAAAGATAATAGTTTTTGCATTTTACTGCTATTGTGTTCCTGTGAAGTCTTGTTGTTCTCCAAAGTATGAAAATAAGTAAAAGGTATTAAAGGTAACAACTTCTGCTTAAAATATAAACTTGAATTGGGCGTGCTGTGGTGGCGTAGGGGATAGCGTGACCCACATTTGGAGGCCTTCAGTCCTCGACGCGGCCGTCGCGGGTTCGATTCCCGGACCCGGCGACATTTGCCGCATGTCTTCCCCCCTCTCCTTCCCCCTTTCCTGTCAGCCTACTGTCATATAAGGGACACTAGAGCCCACAAAAGACACCCTGGAGGAAAAAATAAAATAAAATAAAATAAACTTGAATTGATGTAGAATAATTGAGACCGGATTTGACAAGTCCAAACGTTGAACTTTGAAGTAAAGTTGATCTGAGCTCAGATGGAAGAGTATAAATAAATATGTTCACTCCTCATTCACTGGTCATGCAAATAGAAAATAGAAAACTTGTTTGTGATGCAAATAAACATTGACTTTTTTTTCCTTTATTTTGCCTCACTGCACCTCACAGGCAGCATCACCCGGGGCAGGAAACCACATCACCAATCTAAGAAATACACTGATTGTATGATTCAACATATAATCAGCTTTAAAACAACATGGGGAAGAAAATAAAAGCTGTGATGTTAGTGTTGGTTATTATTGAAAGTAAGTGAAATTTTCATTTCAAATTATGAAACACATTTCCTAAATAAATTATTTAATGTGCAGTACTATTTATATCAAAAATAAACTTCAAACTATCCTTTGATGGTGCAGGTATGCATCATGATTTAACATGGATGAGGGAACCATATTTTCTTCAATAAAGGTCACTAAAATATATATTTCTATGTAAACATTGTATCAAAGTATATGCACTCTACCATTGACAAACGGAAAGTCCTTTAATAATACTTTGCTTTTAATATTCCCTGAGGTCACATCTTTTCTTTTGAATCCCAAAATTTGAGGCTGTCACCTTTCCATCTACTCTGGTTTTTTAATTAAACCTAGAGGGCATTTTTAGCATAAAAATCTCTCCCTATTTAGATTTACATAATACAAGTGGCAGCATGTTTCAGTAACTGCTTAGTAGAAGGTACTAAAATGTGATTCAGCGGCTCTTTGTTTGCTGTCCCTGGTGATTTGTCTCAGCGCCTTTGTTTTGAGGAACGCAGCAGTTGCTTTGACAAGCATGAAGATGAGGCAGGACATTCGCTAATAGATCAGAGGTATTGAGAGTGTCCCCTCTGATTTAAGAGGTGCCAGATAAGAGTCATATCTAATTAGGAAGCCTCAAACTGGTAACTTCCCAAACTAATTAGTTATACATAGCAGATGACCAGATTAAATTCACAACTCGTGTTGTCAATTTAAGTTAGGATGCTAATGCATATCTCATTATTTCCTGTCAAATGCAGATCACCAGTTTAGCATAGCATACACTGTCCTGCTTTATACTAGAACAATCATATTTTATTCTTTTGTGAATTACCTGGAAATAAATTATCTGCAGATGGAAATGTTCAAAAGATAGTTGATGCAGAAATGTATTTATTTATTTATTTATTTATTTATTTATTTATTTATTTATTTATTTATTTATTTTCAAATTGACTGAGACAACTGGTTCACCTGACAACTGACCAGCCAAGTATTAAATAAGACAAGTAAAGGGGCATGATCTCTCAACAAAGCAATAACACACATAATGTACCATAATTACAGGCTTCCCCTGCAGTATTTCAACGTCTGCTGGTTCTTTGACTTGGTTTCCATGTCAACTAAAGCCACCTCTGCCTGTGGAAACACAAGTTGTATAAAAAGGGCATTAATTTCAGTGTAGTTTATTCAAAGGAGATCAAAAATCAGGATCTATTACTTACAGTAGACTCTGATGGATTTTGGTAGAATATAGTTTTACGTCAAACCTGTTGAAATCAAAGTGCTCCTCTGTCAGTCGTGTGCAAGCTTGTTGTTTCAGCACATCACAAAAATACTGAAATGGTATAATATTTCAAAAAAGGTTTGGTTCAACTTGATTTGAAAGGTTATTATGATGCATTATTGTTCAGATCAGTTCAGCATCTTTCAGCACACTTGTTGGGTTTTTATAACTATGCCCTCCCCACATCTTGATGCTGCCATCACCATGTTTCACAGTGAATATTATTTATGCATGATAGTGTGCATTAGTGTTTTACACTTGGGCCAAAAACCTTTACTGTGTCCTCTACGTTGATTGATTGAAAATAGAAGCAGAACCTCTTCTCTCTTTGTTAGGTTATGTCTGTTGAGATGTAAAATGTGAACAGAATTATTCTAATGTAACACAAGTGTTGTAGATGTCCCTTTCCACCTCAGGCCTAAAAAATCAGATTAATGCAAACTGCAACAATTTTGTGCCCTCAAGCTCCATCTGTGATATCAGTAGAATTGATTTTATACTTTACATTTGACTTATCAAACACTTACTGTTTGTGAATATTAGATAGCACTTGGTTCTTTGTTTTTTTTTAGTGTAAGGTTGTCAAATTAATTAAGGTCTTTATGTTATGAGTTACGTAGTGACGCAAAGTCCTAAAGCATCAATAAAGATGACAGTAAATGTTTAAGTCAAGAGTGACATCATTTCTAGACTCCTAAACTGTCATTTTTACTTCAATATAAACAGCTGATCTTCTCTTCTTCTATGGTGCTCAATATCTTTTGAGGACAAACATTGTTGAAACGATTTGCTTGGTGGTGATTTGTTTCACTTTGTTTATATTGCAATTTTTAGATCTTTATCAGCATATCTTTTTATATACATGTTGTAATATTGTTTTTATATTGTTTAAATAGGATTAAACTGTCTCAAGGTTTGTATTTGTATCTAAGTTCCTGCCACAGGGAAAGGTGTGATTACTCACTTCAACTAGAGAAATATGCAGGAGGGGCATTTATGGGGGAAGAAAGGTGGGAGGAAGGCTGAATCCATAAATAGTAGATCTAAACAGATATTGTCTTGGTCGATATTGCTAAAAACACAAAATGTGTGTTCAAATGAACCTACGGGAATCTATATTTCCCTTAAACGTCAGACACATCATGCGGTACGATTTTAAAACACTGTGTGTCTGTTTTTGCAGTGTGGGTGGGTGTTTTTTAGTGCCAGCTGAAGGTGTAGCGTTCCCTCCATTGAGCCAGCTGGTGCGCCTGTTCCTCATGTAGCGGATCGTCTCATAAAAGGGCGCAAAGTTCAAACACATGTACCCACTGACTGTGATAGCCAGATGTCCCAAATAAATCTAGAGTCCTGGATTTAAGGGAGATTTTGATGCAGTGCAAGCTGTTGGAATATAAGAAGTACAGATGGCACATAGCTGTGCTGATTCTGCTGCCTGTTGCCTCAAAAAAACCACCATCAAGGTCTTCTTTTGGACATGGCAAAAGAAAACCTTCAGTTGCAAATTAATGTTTTAATATGATCCTTAAAAATATTAGGAACTTAAGCATCTACATATGTGCTGTTTGCATGATATCTACTATTGATTGGGTGGTGGCTTGGAATATACAGAACTGCAAGATTGATTATATTTATATAATGTGTTGAAAGAGCTATTTATTACTTTAAATGACATGGATGAACCAACGACTCTCACTGGTTATCTTGTGATATCTGAATCATGAATTACACCATTCAAGGAATTTGCTTCTTAGAAGTTTTAAGATGAATACTTATTAATTAAGGCATCAGTATGGAACATCACAGTCTACTAGAAGTCATAAAGGAGTAATCACATTTCATATTACTGCAGAAAAAAAGCAACATTAAACTTTCCAAAAGACTTACAAAATCATTGAACTACTAAGTAGCATTAAGATTAAGCTATCAGCCATTTTAATGGCTATGAAAGGCTGTTTGATGAGTTAGGAAATTAAAGTCTCATAAGTGTTCAGTTAAGCTGAATACTTATATGTTGTTGCTTTACCATTCTGTTTTGAAATAAACAAAATGGTAAAGCAACAAATTTGCTTTCCTAAAATCTCAGGAAATTCAAGCTCAAAATTGAAGGTTTTTGGTACAATATTCATCATTATCTATAAATTAATCACCAGCTGCAACGGTTTTTAAAATCTCTGCTTTATTATCTAAACTGAGAAATTGTGTTTTATGTTTTTGGGTTTTTTTTTACTAAAGGACACATTTTGAAAGTGAAATGCATTTCAAGGAACCTTTGCCTAGAAGGGTATTGAGCTGGAAAGCATAGATTGAGAAATTTAGCAGTGCTCCTTTCAGGAATCTACTTTATACAAGCAGCATTATATGGATTTCAAGTGTTATTTGTGTTTTATACAATATCATGTTAAAAACCTAAAAACTATTACATGGCATGAGTATTTTTTGTCTGCTTTAGCTCATAATTAATGTTATTTGGTGACATGTTGCACTGTAGCATCTCTGTAGTTCTTATCCTGTATGAAATGGCAAAAGTATTCATTCTATACTTTTGCCGTTTCAATTTATTTCTTAAAGAAGTCTCACTGATAGTTTAAGTGGGGAGAAAAGAACAACTCCTTTGGTTTCGTTCAATAGTGAGGTAAGAACTGCAGGACTCTGTGGTGTCATGAATAGTCAGTTCAAACACACCCTTTCAGCCTGCAGTTGTAGATAATTATGTGCTTCTCTTGTCTCCTCTATTGCACTGATATGCCTGTTAGTCTCCTGGTGCTATTGTGCTCAGGGGTTTAATGCTGACTCTGGTGCTGCTGCCTTGGTTGATGAACACCCTTGGTGTTAGAGATAATCTATATATGTGTCATATTTTGGTGTGCTGAACAAGCTGTTCTGTTTTAGTTTAAAAACCATTGCTCCAAGTTCAACCATGCTTACTGGTATTTACCTGATATGTCCATAAATCTGCTGTTATTTGTTGTCTGCTACATATTTAGGCAGCATTACATAAACATATAGACAGTAAACATTTTACATACTATGTAACGATCAGACTGATTACTTGAAAATATTTTATCAGTGTCTATTTATGTTTATAAAAAATAAGAGTATACATCAAATATGTATAAAAAGTAATTTGACTAAAAATGGTTACTCTTTTTCATCATCACTATATGAAAGATCATTAGTATAGATGTCCATTACTTATTTTAATTAAAATTACTAAACTGACGCAAAGTGGAAAGGCCATGTGTTTCCCTTGTTGTTTTTAAGCACCCAGTGAAAAGCTGTTTCAGATGTGATGCCCTTTGCATGAAAGTTTTGGTATTTTTAACCTTGAGGCCTTGCTGCACTGAGTACTAAAATTCTACTAATTACTCAACGCCGTCAGGATGATGCAGCAGGGTTCCCAGCAGGAGCTCTGTAAAAATGGTTGCTGGTTCTATGATGAGAGGTTTCTCTTGGACGCTTTGCCTCAGTTTCACTGCAGTTCACAACCAACACTATCAGCAGGAATCCAGTCAGTCTCTCTTTTAAACACTTGAGTTGTGAGGCTGCAAGACGTGTAATGCTGTTAATTTTTTAAAAGCAATTCCATAAAGGCAGAGTGGTTTGTTGGTAACATTTTAAAGGTTGTTAAGCTACGTATTAAACTTCTGCTAAAATCTAGGTAGCTAACATAATTTTGGTTCACAAATTTCTGTAAATTCCTGCTTTGTTTGATGTGATTGTGGTTTATTTTTTATTTACAGCTTTAGTTGATCTTCAAACTAATATTCATCCACACATATAGATTTTCCACCAGAACACCTTTATGTTATTTAAACGTTTACTGTCTTCAGATTATAGTTGCACTGATTTTAAGTCTAATTGTCTTTTTGTATTTTGGATGTGAATATTTTTTTCTGGCAACTCGTCTCTTTATAGTTTTGATTTAGCGTTTTCTTCATATTGAAATTGTAACTAGTTCAAAAGTAATTATTTTTTAAATACAAGTTTTAACATGAAAAAAATACATTTATATATACACTAAGGGTTTGGTCAATGTTTTGTTGACCATCAACATACCATTAAACGTTAACTCAACATTAACGCAGTCAAAATGTACATAATCCATAATTAATCACTACATTAAAAAGGTAGTATATGTTTTCACATATTAATAGGATGAAACAATACAATCCCCTGAAATAGAATGTGATTCAATCTGATACAGCTTCATGAGTGATCAGTTTCTTTTCCTGTATTTTGTTATTTTGCATCTGGGCAACCACAAACAACAGAAAATTATTGGAGTAATAACATACTAAGGTGCTTGAAATAGTTTTCATGTGTTTTGAGTGAACTTTCAGAGTTAAAGGGTTAATGTAGTCTGTGCAGAATTGCAGAATTAATCGAATCAATTGCAGTAAACCTTGGCTGCTACACAATATCCATCTTGCACAACAAATCCCTATCCACACTCAGAAATATATGAAAGGATTAAGTATCTTGACTTCTGTGGTGGTCTGTATTATATCTGCTTCACAGTCAAAGTTTTTATTATATTTCTTCTGGTTCATGTTTATACCATCATACACTGTGAGAACAGCACAGAACTCTCTAAAGCAATAACTCTTGTTGTCTTGTTTCTAAGCTAAGGTTCCCAAAAACAGCTCCACCTCCACTGCAGGCCACATTTATATAATGGTTCAAATGGAAATAAGAAGTATATATTTTGTAATTCCCATTATAGGAAGACTCAGACCTTAGGTAGAAACATGAAGATACACTTGGCAACGTAATAAACTCCTGTCTACAGCTCTTTTCTTTTCCCCTGCTGGGTTTACTTTTGGACCTTTGCAAATGCTGTTTACATCACAAAAAGTACTTATGAATATTTCAATACCCAACTATGAGGTTGTGCAATAAGGAAGCATAAAATATCTACATATAGTTGATTTCACACATATAGTATAATATGATAAATATCGCAGTATTATAAATATATAACATGATGGTGATATGTACTGCAGACAGTTTTGTTTTGTAGATCTGAGACTTTTTCACTCTCAATGACAATGAATATGTGTATGTACAGAAATAGTGTGTGTATGTGTGGCCAATGCACCTGGCTCTGTGCTGCCTATGCAGCTGTCTGCCAAGATCAGGATGGGCATTTAACCCCACAGCCTTGTTCAAGGCCTATAGGATAAATTAGAGCACTAATAATAGAAGAAGCTTCAGGGGGTAAGGTAGGGGAGTTATGTTCCAGCTTGTGTGTGTTAATTATCTCTGCGTGTGCTGGTGGGTGTGTGCGTGTGGGCGTGCTTTTGTGTGTGTGAATGTAGAACTTCATGCAGTTAAAACCACTGACAGTGGGAGTTCAATCTTTGCTTGTGAGACCTTGAAGAAATTGATTTTATTTGCATAACTCAAAAATGCTGAATTTATTTGCTTCATGAGAAAGCTTTTAAATGCTATGTACATAAATAAATTATTACAGTTGATACTGTTGTTTATAATATCTCTTTGTTATTTAGATTTTTATACTTTTAGATCCAGGATTTTGGGTCTGTTTTAATGTAAATATCTGTTGATAATATCAGTGTCATGTTTTGATCCAGGACACTTGTTCTTAAGCACCTGGCATTGTTTTTGTCCAGGTGTTGTGTGTAAACTAATATTAATTATCCACACAGGCACCGTCAGCTATGATGCAGCATTTTGTTTACTTGTGTCCATATTTACGAGATCAATAATTACACAATAAGCCTCAGAACGATTCTTTGTAAATATTTACATCCAGCCAACCTGACAATGAAGGGTCATGGATAAAATGGACATCAGAGCAAGATAGTAGTTTAAAAGTGACTCCTCTCAAGCTTTTGAGTTTGTTGAGGTGGTAAATCTCAGTAAATGGTATAAAAACGTTGCTACATTAAGCAGCAAACTGACTCTAACAGAATAGCTCAATGAGTCTTTGTAAATAGTCCTTAATAAGTCCTGAGTGGAACCAACACCAAGTGTGTCCAGGAGAGACAGAGAGACTTTGTACCAAGTGACTCATTCCAATAAGCTCAGATATCAATGAATCTGATAGAGAATCTATGGCTAAAGATTTGGGTTATGGCAATGAGGACTTCCAACTTCAAAGAATTAGAGCTTCTGACCAAAAACAAAACCACGTCTTCATCTGTTATTGTTATTTATATTATTTGAAGTATAATTATTGATAAAACTGATATCAGATAATAATATGTTAGAATAACATATAAGCTGCCATCAGGTGTTGTAGTTTTTTTTTCTTCAGACAATTGTATAAAGGCATTTGTAAAAAAAACAAAAAACAAAAAAAAACACTTTAGGTGTTTATGTGTTTTTAAATGATCAAGGTTTATAAATAACAACTAATAAATTACAGTCAGAACTGTGACTAAACAACTAACAAACACCTGGATCCAAATGTTCCAAGCATGGTGGGAAGGGAAAAAGAGTTCCTTTGTCAAAAAAAAAAAACACCACTCATCAGCTTACAGAAGTGTCAGTCAAGAGGAAATCTAGCTACATTTTCATAAATTTAAAAACCATCTCAGTTTGCATTTGCTCAGTTATTTCTACTCTCCTATTTAGAGGTAAATATAATTGTTCTTAAATGCCTTCAGATGTTTTTGAACCTGAGTCAGACAAAGAAAAGACACTCTCCTTATTGAGATTCTTGTTTCTTTCTGTCCATCAGAAACACAAAGTGGATCTGTTCTACAAGGTCCGACATGTTATGATGGAGCTGATTGACTTGAGGAGGCAGCTGCTGTCCGGTCACCTCACACAGGACCAGAGCAGAGACGTCAAGAGACACATCACCGTCAGACTTGACTGGGGCAACGAGTGAGAAAACATCTTTCATCCTTATAAAAAAAAAAGCTTCTTTTACTCACAGTGATGCACATAAAACTTACAATGGATTTAAAGTCATAACTCATAACTGATCTTAAAATTGAATCATTGAAAAAGAAAGTTTCCACAGAGGTTTTGATTTAAACTGGCAAACTTTCTCAGCACTTAAAGTCAGCAGATGAGTGACTCCCCAGATCCCTGCATTGGGTAATAGAAGTGATTTTCAGAAGCAGATGACTGAAGTATATTACCAGTAGTTGAAAAGATTCATGAAGTCAGTAAAAGGCTGATAGAAAACAGATGGGATGGAATAAAACTCCTGTGTGCCTTCAGGCTGACTATATTAGGAATTTGATTTAATTACTTTACAGTTGCAGATTACTACAGAGAAAAAAACCTCAAAATTTGCATCCTTCTAAGTATATTATGTTGGATTTGTATTTTTAGCTGCCACAAATTAATTTTTGACTTTATCTGTTCTTCTTTAAACATAGTTGATAAGATATGTAAATTCCAAAATGTTGAGACAAAAAAGTCTTGAACAAAAGTGTGATCTGAAAAACATCAATCTTAAGACTAAAAAAAGTCCTGACTTGTGAAAATGTTTTGGTTGCTACAGTTAGGAGAAAGAATTCAGATTAACTATCAATAAACTAGTGGAACAAGTTATAATAACTCAGAAAATAACATTTATTCAAGTCACTTCTGTTATAGCTGTAATATTTCTTTGCACAAGCTGAGATCTTCTTATTGACAGCGATTTTCACATATCAATGCAAACAGGGCTCAGTGAGCAAACCAAATCATTTTTGACCACACTTCCTCAAAAACATCTTAATGAGGGGCTGCTTATCTTGTTGAGCAGATCAATGCTACTGCATTTTACAGCTGGTGGGAACTGGTGGGAAAGTTAATTCATTTCAAGGATATATTGAGACTGTGATATTTTGATATCACAGTATTCATGTATATATTTTATATCTATGGTATTACATAATACCATAGTATTAATATTGGTAGAATAAACCCTTTTCTGTGGTTCAGTGTGGTGACATGTTGAAGTATTCATAGTTAATACAATTAGTCCAGAAAAGTTTTAATATTGGAAATAAGCTATTTGCTATTGAAACATTTGAGTGTTTGAGCTAAAATATAAAGATTTACACATTGATTTTGTTTCCAATGAACAACAATTTGAAATGCATATTCATTGTGCATAAATCTTAATAATACCATGTCTTAAAGGTTTTATGCAACAAATAAGGGGCCTTTTCTTCCCATCTGGGTTTCAACTGCCACCCTATTCCTACCCTGAAAAACAATTTCACCAGCCAAGACATTTATTCACCATGTCTTTGAAGTTTGGATCAACGTCTTTGATTTGCAATCAAAGCAGGCTCAGTCATGATTTAGGAGATATGAAACACAGGCAAAGACATTTCTTTGACAATGTAAGAAATGATGATGTTCAGGTGTGATTGCTTTGGAGGTTTGTGTATCTTGGTCTATATCTAAATTATCTTTTATGAAATTTAAAATTGAAATCTTATCATGCCTTTTTTGTCTTTTTCTCCAGACACTTGGGTCTGGACTTGGTCCCAAGGAAGGAGTTTGAGATGGTTGATGAAGACCAGATAAGTGTCTCAGATTTGTATAAAATGGTAAGACATTTGTTCAGGTCATTAAGTTGCTATTGTCAAAAGTTGTTGCCTTACAATCCTTTCAGACATAATATCACACAAAAGGGGAGATTATCCTACCATATAATCTTCCTACCATAGATTATATAGTAGGAAGACAGAAAAATGCTTCCTCTGTGCCAAGACACCTGTTATTTAAATTAAGTCAAATAAAGAACCACAGTTTGAAGACTGTGTGTAGAAAAGCAGCTCAAATATGAACCCAGCCGAGAGACTACACTACACTGTTCCCCTTAAATATTAACCAACATCTTTTTTGGTCTGATCATTAGAACAGGCATATAAATGCATCAAGAGTAGTTTGAGAAAACATGCAATTTACATTCAGAGTGGAAGAGGGCTAAAGATGGCTGCATTACTTCATAGACATGCGTACGTACTGTGGTTGATGCTGAGGTCATACATGAATAACTGATGCATCTCTCAATGCAACAGCACATTTGTTGAAATTCTTTCACATCATATTCTCATAATTCTGAGTTGCTAAAGTACAAAACTTGTGTCTCCTTTTAGATGTTAGTTTGAAGGATCTGTCTGCTCCATTAGCATTAAGTTCAAGCAACCAAATTGTATGAAGATTGTGTTTTTAAGTGCAGTGGCAGCAAGCTTTAATGCATTCACAACTGTCCCTGAAAATGCAGGCGAAGTGAGGCTTTTTGTTTTCAAAGGAATCAAACTTCTTATTTTAGTTTGTTAGTTAAACTGCACCTAAGACTATCATCAGCCAATTAAAATTAATGTCAAAATACATTTTAATCCTAAATCGCTTCTGAGAAACCTTGCAGGTAAATAATTGTCTCTGGGTTGCAAATAAAGACAAAACTGCAAAAAGTAATCCATTTTGCTTAATGAGATATTACACTATTCAAGTACTAAAGATTTTAAAAATGTGTATCCTGAACTTATTTTTAGAAATAATATTTCGTAACATTTGCTGTTTTATTACAAGCTTTAAACTTTTTTTTTTATTTTTATCGGGAGGTCATCCTTTCAGTAAAATCCTAAAAACTTGACCAATAGCAATAAAAACGTCTTTCATCCTTTCACTGTGACTGTAAAAAATCAAACACTTTTTTTTTTTACATTAAAAGTAATTTTACATTTTTAAGTTAAAAGAGCAAAAAATAACCCAGAAAGGTTAAATGAAAAGGTTACACCATTTTGTTTAAACATTAAATAAAAATCTCTTGTGTTTTCTATGCTGCCAGAATTATATTAACACTTTATTTACCACTTTATTTGTGTTGATTTAACTTGCAGCTGTGCTTATTGCCCCTGTTTGCTTACATGCTGGTTTAGGGCATAGATTTGAAATATTTTTGCAGAAAGAACTGTAGACTTACAGTACAGACCAAAAGTTTGGACACAATTTTGTGTCCAAACTTTTGGTCTGTACTGTATATTAATCATTATTAATCAATCCAAGACGTAAACATGGAGTAATATTTTCTATAAACATGCTTGCTTCTGATAGATGTAATTTGAAACAGTGAATCAATAGAAGTATTTGATAGTGCTCCTGTACACAGTTTATGTTAAATTAAGTGATTTGAACTTCTCTCCTGTGGTACAACTGAACAAAAACCTGCCCTCTGCCTATAAATCATCAACCTTTTTAAAAGTTAGGAAATGATATGACTATTTCTGTCTGTACAGTGTTTCTCTTTCTTCTTTTCTTTAAAAACCAAATAAAAGTAACATCTTATATCAAACTTTTTTTCTGGAAACAGTCGTATGTTCTACTTAGTAACTAAATCAAAGCAAGCAATTTCCCTTTTGTTTCAATTCATTGTGTTGCTTAAGTTTTTACCACAACCATCACAAGGCATAAATTGGCCTGAAATGAAGCAAGGATGTTAGTGTGCAGACTGCAGCCATGTGCTGGTGGTTTCATCCGAGTCCTTCAGGTCACTTCAAAACTGCTGAACTGACGACCTGAACTAATGACTGTAAAATTACTCTTCGTATCCGTACGACCAGTTTTGTAGATCTTCATGATTCTATTCACAAAAGCATCAATCTACCGTAAATGTTTTCAGCTGTTACTCAGGTGAACTGTGATGGATTGGGAAACATTTTCTAAATACCGTAAATGTTTTCTTATTATGAAGTTAGGGTTATCATTTCCAAACTACAGAAGTTCCAGAAGTTGCTAAGCAATTTAAAATCTTTTATAATCATCTTTCTTTTCAAGGGCACACTGCATCATGTTATAATGTTTAAAGTTAAGTTTGTGTCTTATTTTTTGTCATTGTCATGCTATCTTAAAAAACTTTAGTTTGTATTTAGAACATATTTTTCCTCCTGACCTACCATAATGAAAACCTATTACAAAATTCCTGACACTAATTAAAGTTGATGTGACTGTGGTTTGAGACACATCCTTGCAGATTCTTGGTCTTTTAGAAAAACTTTAAGTTTTTGCTTGATTCAAAATAGCTCAACAGGCTCAGACAATCACTGATGTTGCTGTAATGGTTTCTTTAGTTGCTTAGAGACTGATCTGAAATCAAGAAACAGGGAAACTGAGGAGGACTAAACATATGAGGATTTATAGCACAATTTTAAGAAATACAGTTTCAGAACAGGAAAATGCCTTCATACCAATCATCTTTACCAGTTTATTCTATTCTTATTCTTTGTTACCAACAGACAAAAAATCACAAGCACCATTCAATGCTCTTGTAACATTAAGCTAAAACCTTTTGGTTTCATGAGTAGAGAATCAGGCTTTTAAAACAGATAGCTGTTATTTAATAAATTAAATACTCAATAACAATAACTGTAATCTGAATTATAGTTATTCAGTCTTTATTATTTACTTAATCTTTTAAATAACAAGCGGTTGAACAAATAACTGGTATCCATTGAAAACACGATCTATATTAATGAAATAGTAGGTATTTGTTCATGCAGCTATGCCATACGCAATAAAATTGTATTTGTCTGTTATTAGTGTCAATCTCTAGTAAACAACTCATTCTGATTCATTAAAACTTAGTTTTAAGATTAAACAAGAGAAAATGCTAGCAGACTGGTTCTGGTTTCTCTCAGGTTGGAATAATTGGAGCCGTCTTGTCAGTGACGGTCCTTATTCCCATTCATCAAACAGCATTTGACTTATTGCTTCCTCTCTACTCAAAAAACCACTTGACAAATTAAGGAGACAAGTTGGAGTAATGAGTCTCTGAGGTATTAAAATATTTTCATCATCTGAGGGAGCGACTGAAGAGGAGAGGGAAGAAAGGGAACTTAGGTTGGAAAGGAGCACAGATCACAAACAGCAGCAAGTCAGAAAGAGATGAGGAGAAAATGAGTAGAGAAGAAAAATGTGAAGAAGGGAAAATGAAAGGAGAATGGATTCAGAAAGAAAGAACCATTGTCAAATAAAAGAAAGTGAAAAATCACAAAATTGTATGTGTAGTTTAGCAGAAGATTAAACTACACAAGCAGAATAAACCTGATGTTTTCTTTGTCTTCTACAGCATCTGTCCAGCAGACACAGCGTCCAGCAGAGCACCACACAGGTTATGTTTCCATTACTATCTGTATGAAGTCTGAAGTCTTGCATGTCTGGCAATACTTCAGACTAAACACAAACTAAATATTTTGTTTAGTAAAATATTTTAGTACACATGAAGTGATAAGGTAAAACTAAGACCTCACATCATGAGGAGACTGTACAGTTACAGTACTTTGGGTAAATATTCAAATTATTTAATCAGTTGCAAAGAATATTTTCTTAAGTATTCTAATACCTCAGGCATGAGCTTTTCAAATTTGCCCACTCTCATAAAATCAGATATTGGCCATCAAACTCCATTTAGTAGGCCATAAAGTGGATATACCAAACATAAATGCATTATTTACCAAATACCGCGGTCCAACTAGTCCTTTATAGGTGATGATTCTGATCCCAAAGTTTTATTTGTGTGTAAAAACCCAAAAGCTTTACAGATCCACAGCAATGAGTTACCCCCTGTAAACTTTAGCTGTAAAATGTTACATTAAGTGTGCTCACTGAAGTTAAGATTAAGATCAAACAATCTAATCTTGATGCAGATCAACAGATTAAGCTATGTTGTGAATAAATAGATAAAATCGTTTCAAAAACAGATTCAAGTTTTAAGAAACAAATACAATAGTTTAAAACTTTACCCAGATAAGCACCAGATGGAGCCCCAAACTATGTAATTGATCAAACAAAAATGATAAAACAAACTCTCAATGTTCTATTTTGTGTTTTTTCAGGGCGAGAATAGCCGGCAGAGACACGGAGAACCATCCAGGGTTCCGGTACCACACCACCTACTGGTCAACCTGAAGAGCTTCACCTACAACAGCATAGGAGAGGACACAGACATATTTTTCTCTCTCTACGATCTGAGGGAGGGAAAGACCATCAGGTATGAATCAATGTTAATTATTTCAGTTTTGTTTAGTTTTGCAGTTGTTTGTTGATTAGTAAATGAAAGATCATTCAAAATGACCTTCATGTCTTGTGTGTGTGTTTAAATACAGAAGTAAAAATACACATGCTATTCAAATAATTGATTATCTAAGTAAGTCAGAATTTCCCTATTGAGTTTTAATAATTTTTTTAAATGTGAAAAACAAAAACAATATTTGTAAATCTGAAATATTATGAAAATTTCTTTTACAAACATATTTCATGGCTGTATAATAGTAATGCATTTATCAGACACTGGCATTATGTGTCGCTTGTGAGTGGAATAGATCAGGTTGATCTGATTCTGAAATGGGAACTGACTGCAAAAAAACATGTTGATTATGTTTAATAAAGTTTCAAATTAGCTGAGTTTCACAGGGAAGGAAACATCCATCCGTTTTTGGTGAGGAAATCTAAACGGTTGTTCATGCATGAAATTGTTTCACTGATTTAACCTTAACCAAGCTCCATTTCCTTTACAGAATTATTGCTGGTATTGCATGGACGAATGAGATTTGTGGGAAGCTTGGTTAAAACCATTCAGCTCAGTGATGATAAGATGACGAAATTTTCACAGGAAGTAATGTCTACTGATATTGCAAACTTTTGTGAGGTGATTATAAAGTGTTTCTACAGTCAAATCATAAAGTGACAAATCATGGATTTGGGTGATAAAACATGATGAAATTGCAGACAATACTTCATTTTGAATTGAAAAGTGGACATTTTTGCAGCCTTTAAATCCATAACTAAGACTTCTCATGACTACTTACACTAGAGTTGCAATTATTCAAAGAAAGAAATGCTGACAGAAGCTGAAGAAGAAAGAAGATTGCCCCAGCCAAAATATGAAGAAAAGATGAAGAAGCCCTGAAATCAGTCATGTTCACAAAGACAGGACTGTCAATAATTCCTAAGACTTCTAAAATGAAATAATTTAATAAATCGACAAACATTCTCTTCTGTGGTTACTGGGACGTTTAAGCCATATATCCTGAGTTCACTTCAACCAGCCTGCTGATAGTTCCATCGAGTCAAGGCATCACTTAAATAGAAGCTGTCTGGCAACATGAAGTAGGCTAACAGATCTCAAAAGGCTATAAATAATGTTTTGATCTAAACAAATGAAGAATAGATTGGAAATAAAGTCACTGGCATTAATCAGACTGAAAAGTATTACAATAGACTCTAGTTAAATGGTCGTTGTTTCGTTCAATGTTTCGCACCTCCGGTGCCACAGCACAGCAGCTTTCCCCACTCTGCAGCTGCGTGCAAACAGATTTGACAGATGTTTTACACCAGAGTTCATACCTTACTCAACACGCCTGATTAACCCCAGGAATGAACAGTTCCTCTACCACTGAGACACTACCCCACCCAATGCAGAAAACCACAGTGACAGCCATTATCCACAAATGGAGAAAACATGGAAAGGTGCTGAACTTTCCCAAACTCCAAAAGCACATCAACGATTCATCCAGGAGTTTTCAAAGGAAACCAGAACATATCTAAATTACTGCAGGTCTCACTTGATTCAGTGAAAGTCAGTGCTCATGATTCAAGAAGAAGAAAAGGACTGACTAAAAGCAACACAGGAATCTGCCTTTTATTTGTTTACTATTTTCCAAAGACTTTTAGTAAAATATTATGTACACTGACAAGACAAAAGGTAATCTTACATACAGTCTGACAAGGTGATGGTGATAGTGTGATGGTCTACAGCTACTTTTCTGCCGTAAGACCTGAAAAACTTATAATTGATGGAACCATGACTTTGTCTCTTTACCAAAAAATCCCGAAGGAGAATGCCTGGCAATTACTTTATAACCTTATGCTCCAGCGTATTTAAGGCTATGCAGCAGGACAATGATCGAATGCACACCAGAGAGAACACTAACATCTCTCAGTGGCCCAGAGGCAAACAAAATAAAGGTTTTGGAGTAATCAAGTCAAAGTCCAGACTTAAATCCACTTAACCTGAAACAGGCCCTCCACTGTCACTGAGTTAAAACTCTGGTGAAATTAAAATTGCTTCTACTGGTTGTTAGATTTATGGGACAATTACTTCTTCTCATAAGACAAGGTTGGTTTGGGTAGCATTTTCCCTAATATTTTTATTTATTTATTTATTTTTATGGTACTTTTTATCTTTAATGATAAAATCTGTTTGAAAGTTAAATAATGGAGACAAAAAAGCAATAACAGAATAAATCTGTAAGCAAAAACGTTTTACAACACAAGGTGTTATAATCATTATCTCCATTGTTGCCTGCGTTCACAGAATATTGTCCTTTTCTACCACTTTGCACTTTAGTGCTGTTTTCCATCATGCACCCTTCCCTGTCTGATATCTCCTTAATAAAGTAGAATAAGTAATAGCAAGTGGCCACACAGAACTTGTTGTTAATAATATATGATCTCCCACCTCTCTCCTCCCTTCCTAATGAATGCCCATTAATTATACATTCTTAGAGAAAATACAATGCTAGCAGACGAATAATAGTTAACGTCAGTAAAGAGGCTGATGTGGGTCAACTGTGATGGTGTGACTGCGTGTGTGTGTAGGGATGTGCATGTGTGTGTTGATGCTGTGTGTGTGCATGCAGGGGTGTGTGTGTGTGTGTGTTGATGCTGTGTGTGTGCATGGAGGGGTGTGTGGCCATATGTGTGCATGTGCGTGCGTGCTCCTGCAGAGAGGAGGATAACAGTCCATTAATGAAATAAATAGGGGCACAAGAAACGCTCTGTCATCTTATCTTCTTTTTGCTTCTTTAATTTCACTCATTGCTGCAAACCAGCTAAGCGGTTCTGCCCTCTCATAACAAACGCAGAGCTGAGCCCACAAATATTTTTGACCTTGAGGGCCTATTTTCTGTCTCTGTCATGACTCGGCTAGAGGACACTAATAGATCCTCCGAGGTGCTCAGATGGGAGATGATGCCTGTCTTTCTCTCCAAAACATCCTAAAGCCATTAAACTCAACATTTCCACCAAGACTGTTTCCCTTCGAAGCAGTTCAACCTATAAAAGTATTTGTGTGACTAAACCTGTAATCGCCATTCCTTTCTCTTTCTCACTGCCTGCAGTGTCCCAGTATAACTTAGATTCATGCTGAGTTTTGTCATTCATTATTTTCTCTTTTCTTTTTTCTTCTTCCTCCTCAAACAATTATTATTACATGTTTTTTGGGAACATCAATCCCAGGGAAGAGGTCTTCTGCTGTTCTTTCTGTCTCACCTTCTTCCAATTTTCTATATTTTATTTAATTGGAAACACTGTTATATAAGTGTAGTTTTCCATTGAAGGTCTGTTGTTTTTAGAAAAGTCATATTATGCGAAACTGAATATATATATTTAAATGTTTGTAGTCTCACAATAAGGTTGTGCAGGGTCACCCATTATAATTTGGAGAAATCAGGCGTTAAGTTTTGAAATGAGATCAAACTGGCTCCATTGACTCAAACACACTGACCTAATAGAGGTAATGAGTGTGCTGTTTATGTGTGTGGGCGTGGGCGTGAGTGTGTGTGTGTGTGTGTGTGTGTGTGTAAAATATTTCAGTTTTTTGAATGGAAAGCTGTCGGATCAGTGCATTACTTTGGTCAGCATGACTTAGTTCCCTCATAGCATCCCACAGGAGCTCTAAAACGTTAGATTTTAATTTAATATGTCTTCCTTTTAATTAAGTTGTATGGAATTTAAAGATTTCCCTAAAACATGACATAGACGTAGAATGATATTCCACATATTCACAGATTATAAATGCATGCCACAGTTTTCAGATTTTTATTTAAAATCGAAATTTCTAGTTTTTAGATTTCAAACCTTGATGTGGTCTGATGGTCTTGATGTGCTGTGATCTTTCAGTAACATAAGTCACTAAATTTTAATATGTACATTTGAAAGAAATTACATTTTCTTGATAAATACAGCATAAATGTTTTTGTCATGAGGTTCTTCTGCAGACATGGCATATTTAGAGGATACCTTGCAGTTCTGTTCATGCATCTCTGTGTATTGTGTGTGGGTGTGCGTGTGTACGCAGGTGCCTGTGTGTGTGTGTGTGTGTGTGTGTGGTGACTGAGCACAGTGAGTATTCTCTGATTTGGTGCATCCATGCATACTGTTGCGTGTGTTACTTTGTAATATATGAGTGAGTGTCTGTATATTCACACTTGATTTCTTCTGTGCTTGCATACATTAGATTCAATCAGGAATCATTCTGAAAGCATTTTGTTTTGTTGCATTTATGTTCAGCTCATCTCCGTTTTTGTATGTATGCGTGACTGTCGCTGATTTCCTTGCACTATGCAGAACAAAACATGTTGAAGAGGATGCCAGAAACAAATAACTTTAAATATGTATTTAGCAGCATCTTGTCTGGCTGTTACTTATTTTGGCCGCATATCATCTGCAGCATCCTTATCACAGTCACTTTCTGAATCAATAAAAATCCACCAACAACACCGGAGCAAAGATTGACTGTATCTCAGTCTTTCTTCACACCTTATCACCTCCTATTTCCCATCTACCGACACACACACACACACACACACACACACACAGCAGTCCCACTCTCCTACTGTTTATGGACAAAAACATATTTATTTTCTTTTGTTGTATTTGTTTGGGCTGCAGTATCACTGGGGGATTGGAATAAATTGTTTCTGTTTAAAGGCGGTAACATAGCGTGTGTTGTGGGGATTTGTTGGCCTTCACAGGAAACTCTGAATTTCAACGTTAACAGTAACCTGATAGTAGCTTGTTTATAATAGTATGTCTGTAATAAAGAGTACATGAAGATTACTTTTCAGCGTTCAGATGTTGTTTTTAGTGGGCTGGGAATATTGTGTTTATAGGGAAGTTTAGCTAAGGATAATCTACTGTACCATTTCCGATTTCAGATGGTGGATTTATTTTACAACATACTGTCTGCTGTGATCTTTTGACTTCATAATGCTGTTTGTTCACTAACGTTTTCTAACAAACCATAAAGGTAGACTCTTATAATTAAGTACATTTTGAAGGCATGTGGTTGCATCAATTTTGGGACTAAATGCAAATTTTAATTAAACTTTTTTTTTTAACTTACAAAATATATATATAAAAAAACATTTAATTTTTTATGTCATTCACAATTCTGTTCTACTGTTTGTTGGTCCATCACTTAACATCCCATTAAGCAAATGTTTAAAGTTTGTGGTTGTAACTTAACTAAATGTGAAAAAAGTTTAGGGGGTATTTATATATTTGCAAGCCAGAGTAGTTCACAGTCAGATTGTGATTTTATTCCATACGAATGGCCAGCTTTGTTTCTTATTTATTTCAGCTTTGTGTTTGTTTTCTTCTCAGTTGGAGTAAGCTCTGCTCATGCAGAGCATTTGGTTTTGTTTATAAAGATTATAGTTTCATTATGGACCTTCCTTCTGCCAAACAAAGACAACATTTGGGTTGCCTTCTGACCTATTTTCTGAGCTCAGAGACCCAAATGTTAATGCAAAAAACTTTTTACTATTTGCCAAAAAATGGGGAGTTAGGTCAAAACTGTCTCTGACATTAATGTGAGTTCAGTATAGTTCTTATTGCGTCTATTTTATTTTTTTCTCCTTGCCACAAAGTTACTGAAGTTTATACAAGTATAGTTTTTAAGCAGTATGGTGACTGCACATTCCTTTTGACAAAGGTTTTCCTGTATAATAAACATAACAACAGCTGATTTACGAAACCAAATGGGCAAAAACTTTCAGACTCTTAGTGTGCAAGCTGGTGGAGACATTCCCCAAAATGACTTTATATAATTTATATAATTACAACATAACATGATTCAACTCATCCTATGCCACACTTATATTTGTCTTTTTATAACCATGTAATAATTACCTTCCAATTTGTAATTAGTTAATATTAGTCTAGCATATGAAATCCCACTGAAAGGCATTAACGTTTCTAGTGGCAAAATGACTAAATTTGGAAAAGCTTAGTGAGTATGAAAACTATAGTAGATCACTAACTGGCATATTGTCTAGACATTTCCAGAAAAGGTGACCATGCCAACTGTTTTATAACAGAAACCAAAATATATCCAGCCGAAGGAGCTCAAATAAAGAAGTGTTTTTGTTTCTGCTCTGCTGCCCGCTTGACCTTGTGCTTTTCTTTCTGTTTTCATCTGGGATTATCAATAAGCAGACAAAGAGCCATAAAAAAGCATTCTTGTTTAATATTCATTAAGCTATGACAAACTGTCCTCCATTCAATGGTAATGCTTCAGTATGTCCCCTTAAGCTCCCTCTGCTCTGCCTTCAGGCAACTTGTCATGGGAGCACTAGTCTCTCAAAGAGTGAACTCATAAGTAAAATATTCTAAATGTGCATTTTCACTTTTGCTAAATTTAGTTGTCAGTTTGTGTTAAGTTATATACTAATATTAGAGGAGTCACAAAATTTTAAATAGATGAAATTGAAGCAAGTTAAATAAATAAATAAATAAATAAACATGTAAATGAATTAATGAAAGCAGATAATATTTTGCTGATATGATTTACATCTAGTTAAAAGAATGATTAATTTGACCTTGACCAGACTTCAGAATTAACTTTTTTTCCTCACACCTTTGATTTTCTCTCTTTCACGACTGAGATCAGACATGCAGCAACATCCCTGCTGGTGTCTGAATACCAGAGACTCAGAAACATTGAAGCTAAAACCTTTGATTGTGTTTTTCAGCGAGAAGTTCATGGTGAGATTAAACAAGAACGGAGGACCAAAGAATCCAGAGAAGGTGGACCGGCTGTGTGCACTGTTCACGGTAACCAGGACAAACACGCGTAAACAACATTTATTTTGTTGCCATTTCAAAGGCAAAATCTGAGAAACAAGTAAGGTTGTATTGCCCCCTGTTGATGCATGGTAACATCAGCCTAGAGACTTATTTGGATAAAAAGGAAAGGGAAAAACAAGATAAAAGAAATATGTTTGTTCTATTATAGTATAAACTTATTTAAAAAAATGGTAAAAAGGATTTAGTCAGTGTTAGAGGATCTAATTAGTACTGAATATTACAAAACTATTCAACTACTGGAACATCTTTAGCAGTGTATGGTGCCATAAACTGTTTACCTGCTAATTAATTTCAGTTAATCTGTGTCATTTTGTTGGTTTTACCAGAAATGTAAAGCAATAAAACACTCTAATAATTCAGATACAAAGTAAAGCTTAGGGCCAATCAAAGGTCTCCTTTTTCATCAGTTTCTATTCTAGGCTAATTATTAATAATAATCTTGCTCAGTACAAGAGGAACCACATGTTCAGACAATTGTTTTAGACTAATTAGCATTTTCTTGACAGTGATTGTTTTGTTTTATTGTTTGCTGTTTGGGACTGCAGGACCTGAGCAACAAAGACATGAAGAGAGAACTCTACATCGTCTCACAAGTTATTCGGACAGGTCTGACCAATCTTACTAAGACTCTTACATTACAGTGAAAACATATCTGTGAGTTGGCATTTCTTCTATTTTAGCTATTTTATTTTACAAGTAAATGTTTCAGCTCATCAAACAACTGTCAGGCAAAACTAAATGGAGTAAATACAAGCTCAGTTCTCAAATGATGACTTTATTTAATCAGTAAAGGTATTCAGAACCGATGACAAAGTCATTAGCATCCATCTGTCTGGAAAGGACTACAGATCCATTTCATTGGTTTTGAAGCTCCAGTAGACACGATAAGAAATATCATCAACATTTAGTGAGAACATGGAACAGGGGTGAATCGTCCATGGAGCAGTCAACCAACCAAAACTACTTTACACATCAGCAACTCACCCAAGAGATCAGAAAGGAACTGTGAACAATATCTAAAGTGCTGATGGCTTCACTTGCTTCAGGTAAGACCGGTGTTCATGATTCAGCATCAGATAGAAACTTGGCACATACAGTATATCATCCATACGAGAGCTTCAAGGCCAAAACCACTGCAAGCCAAAAGATGCACAAAAACCCTTCTCAGATTTGTCATGAAACCTCTTCATGATTCCTAAGATGTTTAGTTAAAATATTTTGTAGGCTGAAAACACTTAAATTGAACTTTTTGGAAAATTGGAGCATTAATTTTGTTATTTTGTCAAAGAAAAAAAATTATACCAAAGTCAATGTCCTAAGATGTTCTAAAGCGTCCAACAATTTTCTAAAGCAGCGCAATAAGTCCACCTCTAAATGCTTACAGGAAAACAAAAAGTCCCTCCAATGTAAATTAAATTCAGCAAAGAAGAGTGGGCCAAAAATCCTCTACAGTGATTGAAAAGACTCCTTGCCAGTTATCACAAACCCCTGGTGGCAGTTTTTGCTGCCAAGTGAAGAACAACCGTTTATTGCTTTTTTTCTATAGGGTTAGGTTGATTTTTTTTATTATTATTTTGAGAAAACTGCTTATTGTATTTACCCATGTTATTTTTGTGTGGTGTAAAAATGTATTTGATAACCTGAAAAAACAAAATTTTACAAAGTCCAAAATGGAAAAACAGTAAACAAAAAAGTCTGTTAAAAGAGCAAATACTGTATAAAATGCCTTCATGTATCATGTATCATCACAGTGTAGAGCTAAAAATCAGTTACACAGAAAATATCTGTATTTTTGGACTTGTGGGAAAATATTGATCAAAATTTTATTTTTGGATTTTTAAATCTGTTGGTAATTATTTATGGTAATTTAAATCTAACTTAATCACAATTTTTCTTCCATGCAGTACAGCAAAACTTTACACACTTTAATCCTTTTTACAGGTCGCATGCTGCTGAATGACAGTAAGAAAGGTCCGCCACATGTTCAGTATCGCAGACCACACGGCTGCGCTGTTCTGGCCATGAGCGACGTGCTGCAGATCATCTCAGAACTCAAAGAGGAGAAAGACTTTGTTCTTAAAGTCTACACGTGAGTGGCTGCTCTGACACATGAATAGTTTTAAAGTGTTCTTTTAATGATTGAAGATCAGACTAAGACAAATTTGCACCATCACAAACTGAGTCAGCATTAATCTAAATGTGTTCAGTACAGAGCAGATTTCGGATGTGCATAAATCAGTCAAATAACCAGTGTTTTTGTGAAACATTCAATTCTTTTATAGCTTTTTTTCATCTTCAGGTGTTTTATTTAAATCTGTCAGGAGGAAACATTAAAAATAAATAAATAAAAGTTGCTTTAACTCGACTGCATAAATATGCACAGCCTCAGGAAAATAATTCATTTTATGCACCTTTTCATCCTGTTTCATCAGTCTGCCTTTCTTGGTTCATGTCTAACAATACTTCCAGTGACAAACCAAAATGAACTTATGTTGTTCTTATAGAAATATGTTTGACATCTGCTCATTTGTATCCCTTAGCAGAAGCTGTAACTCACAACAAAGTTACAAAAAAGTTACAAAAATGCAAATTATCTGAATGTTTCAGCCTCTGAGGTTAAAGATAAACCAAACCAGAGGGAGGATACTGAGTGCCAGAAACACATTTAGCTTTATTGTTGTGTTTATATCAGATTTATTGCCTCTTTAATCTTTTTTTAATGTTTCACTTTCAGTTGTTTTTTTTCCATTTTCAGTCTTACTCCTTATTATGGAAAAAGGCAAATAAAAATATGATTTCTCAACCTTTGATTCCCCAATGCAATTAACTGTTATTTCACTCACAAACCTTTAAGAATTTATGGCCTACAGCAGAGGAATACCTGTTGACTAAAACATCTGAAGAATTGCTTACAGGAGGCCTGAAGTGCTTCTCATAACATCATTATGTCACTGTTTGTGTTGCTTACATGTGTGCCCGTGTCTGGATATATATACAATGCATCCTCTCCCTGTGTCTAGACAATAATACTATGTTATGCTATGTAGCCGCAGTTATCATTTACTGAAGGTTTTTTTTCTTATTATTGTCAAACTGTTTTATTTTAATATTTTTTACACTTTGGTATAACAAGTTTTTTTTTGGCCTCCAGGTGTAACAATGAGAATGAATGGTACCAGATCCATGAAAATATTATCCGGAAGTCAAGTACCAAATACACAGCGCCCAGCACCAACTACGGTAGGGACAAGCTATTTTAGTAGTTCAAACAACAAATATATTTCAATGTGCATTAATAGCCGCAGTCTTGGCTAACATCAGTGGTCTTCCTGATCTCCACTCCAGCAGGTGCAATCAAGGAAAATGAATTAATTAATAAGTTTAGGCACTCTGCATTGTGTTTTTATTATTTTTGATTCCATCTTTTTTTAATATTAATTGAGAGAAACAAAACAAAAAAGAAGCATGTTCGCTATTTTATCAGCTGAACTAGTATAACTACATGTTCACACCTAAAATACTTAATTCACATTTTAAAACTGTGTTTTGCATCTCCGATGGATCACAAGTTAATTTTTTCATCTTTCTTGCATATTCTTGTTATATAAATTCTTATGGATTTGTGAAAAAATGAATTCCCAATGTAAAACAATAACCAGGCTAAATGGCAAGTAAATAATGAGCTTTAATTAACTGAATTAACCCCTTGCTGTCACTTTCAAACCTCTTTTACTTTAGAACAATACTGCACTGCTCTCAGTTAAAGGGTTTTAAACTAATGCATATAGAAGCCAGAAAGTTAGAAAAAAAATATGCAAGCCTTCAAGGAGACACTCCTCAACATCATCTGACTCATTCATAGATGTCATCTCTTTGACATCGGCTGGAAAATCATCTTAATTGGTTTCTCTGTAGGAGACTAAGCCTGACCTGGAGTTACACCCTGAGCTCCTGTGGCCACAAAGCATCATACATTTTAACTGAACTTTGGTTTGGTTGTCATCTGAAATGTCATTTGGGACTGCCTCTGTGAAATCTGTATAGTTCTTCTCAGATGTGAGAATTAATACCAACTGTATGAAAGCAATTAAGTAATTACCCATGTATCTAATTTTCTTTTTAAGAGCTGAAATGCAGCTATTTTTGCTCTTCTTTAGAAATTTCATTCTTTTCTCTTTTATTTCTGCTTTTGTTCTGCTCTCTTATTTTTCTGTGAAGTGACTCATTCCCAAGTCTTCTCCCCATGAAATCCTGCAGGACTGATCATCTCCCTGCAGCTGCTCAGAGGTGACATGGAGCAGGTCCGCAGAGAAAATCCTCTCATTTTTAGCAGGGGGGTAGCCATCACTCGGAAACTGGGATTCCCAGATGTCATCATGCCAGGTGAGTCACATCCTGCACAATGTGCTCCGGTATCACGTGTCCACCCACACTGTTTGTTTTATTTTTAGGTTCTGTCTGAACGTAGCACAATAATGAACATCAGGGAACATCAAGTGAAAGTATTCCAAATTTGACTTTTGGAAAAGATATTTTGAGTAATACAACTTAATTTAAAAATTGTTTTAAAAAATGAACTGGATATTGATTATGGGGACATATGGGGCCCACTTACTTTTGATGTCTTTTTAGAGTTTACAATGTCAACATCAGTTTGTGTCAGCACCGTCTTCAGGAATTTGGAATGGGTTGATAGTGTAAATACAGTAAAAAAACATTTGCTTTGTTTCAGCACTAGATTCTTGAAGTAGAAGGTGCTAAATACACATAGGATCAATAATGCCTGTCAAGGTCAATGGATCTAAGCAATTTGTATCACTTCTTGCACCAGGTTGCTGATTTTGTTATTCTAGCCATAGCGGATGCACCTCACAAGTTTTTCCTTAAAACCTTCAAAACGTCTGACTAGATAAATCTCTTTGATATCAAGTTTCAAAATGATTTCTTTGTGAAGCTTCCCTTGCATCAAAATTACCCGACGCTTTCAACAGAAAATATTTTTCATGGTATCTGAGAGATGCAAAAGCTCTCTTTAAAATTTCAATTCGCTCTGGTTAAAACATATATAAACATATACTAAATGAGGTTGGCTTTCCTCTTAATTTGTAGACAAACTCCCAATTTAGATAAATGCCATTTCCCCACACCACATTTGCCCGCACATTATTTTAAGAATAATTGTGCCTCTGTATTTTTTTTGAGAATTAGAAGACCTCCTGTTTGCATACATTTGGTATCTACAAATAGCTTTGTGCAGAGACCCAAACATAATCCTCAGTCAAAACCTAAGGCAATATATAACATTTGGTGGTGTTCAAGTCTCACAAAACATTGCATTGTTTTTTTAATAACTTGGTTCATTAAGACTTGACCTGCTCAGTTTACATTTTGAGTTCAGTTTCTACAGCTTTCTTTTTGTAACAAAACATTAACATCAACAATGTTTGAGCTATTTCACAGATTAAGCCATGTTCTTTATCAACAAGAATCTTCAACAAGTACTGGCCTGTCTTTGTTCCATTTTAACATGGCGTTATGAAGCTACAGCTTCATAATAAACAAGAACATAATAAATCCATGCACTCCCTTCTAGCATGAAAGAAATATGAGATCGACATGTAACTATGACAGGTCATGTAAGTATGTTTGACTTCAGTGGATGTCTTATGAATGCATCAAGTAACTTTCTAGTAAATTTTCTGTTTTTCAAGGTTCTCACTAATGTGTAAATATCCTCCATCACCTATGTGGGTTTTTAATTTACTGTACAGTCAAATCTTCTGTCCTACAGGACAAACATTTTGCTGACACAGGTGGCATCCTGTCACATACCATTGTGTCCTTCATCTTGTGATTCATGGAACACATATTTTCATTCCAACCTGTTTATTTGTTGATAATTGTCATATGCTGATTTTAATATTAAAATATATCAACAAACAATCTTAACCTTGCAGGTGCACTTAGACCAAACTTTGGTTCTCGCACATGAAATAACACAGTCATGTCTGTGGCATCAGACCCTTCCTGTTTTGTTTTCTTATATTTTAATCAGAATTTAACATTTAGCCCCCAACTTACAGTGTTATATTTTGAGAAATTACCCAAATAAGCACAGGGAGTAACATTAACCCTGAATCTGTCCTCTAAAGCAGAGACAGCTGGACTATGTTGTAAAACACACAACATGTCAAAGTATCTTTCACGCCTCTTTCACACACATTAAGCACTCCTCCCCTCTGGCATAGATGGAGTGAGTATTTAATGCCCAACCTGATGTATTAGAGGTGACACCTCCTCTGTAAGGACGAGCTTTTAGATGACAAATGAATCCACACAGGATAACACAGGTCATTTGTCTTCTGTATATTAAAGATATTCAGCTTTAAATGTGTCTGAGATTTAGTCTGTGCTTGAGGACATGTGTGTCCTTTATACTCTTTGTTTGTGACATTATGTTTTATAGTACTTAAATGTGAACAGACTGAAACAGTTACAGACTGTAATTGCATCTTAATATAATTGTTGCTCTTAATTTGTCCTGCTTTGTGTTTTTGCATTGTTTCCTGGAATCAGGCGACATCCGTAATGACCTGTACCTGACTCTGGAGCGAGGAGACTTTGAGAGAGGAGGGAAGAGTGTTCAGAAAAACATTGAAGTGACCATGTATGTCATCTACGCAGATGGGGAAGTGCTGAAGGTATGAAAGTGATCCTACATATATATATGCTGCTTAGTTTGATATCAGCAATGTAAGAAGAGCATAACAATGAATTTGCAAAGTACAAAAGTATCAGTGCTTATACAGTTAACCTCAAATGTATCGGTACCCTGGGTAGATTTATGTTTCAAATTATTTTATTTAAACCAATTAATAGCTTAAATACTTAACATTAATCTAACTTATTGTTCCAATAAATAGTTTAAATACTTAACATTAATCTAACTTATTGTTCCCAATCAACAACACCTCACATGAGCTGCTTAAAACTGCAATTATTACATTTTGTTTCATGTTTGTTTCTGTTTGCACAAACTCTCTGGCTCTCCCTGCAGGACTGCATCAGCCTGGGTTCAGGGGAGCCCAACATCCCAGAGTATCGCTCCTTCGTCCTCTACCACAACAACAGCCCTCGCTGGAGTGAGGTGATCAAATTGCCGATTCCCATTGATCGATTCAGAGGGTCCCACCTCCGCTTTGAGTTCAGACATTGCTCAAGTGAGTGTATTATGCATACCCTCAGTAGGTTAACAGAGCTGGCAGTGAGAAACTTGTTATAAATAAGACTGTGAAACATATTATTGGTGAATGGTAAATCAAAGGTAACATGACATCATAAACAGATAATTCCTAAAGCTCTTAATAAATATTTTTTATCACACTCTGTGGTTGTCCAGCAGTAAAACATTTATTGCTTCTCTGCTTTTACATTTCTATTTCCTCCCTGTTTTCTCTCACTCAGCTAAAGATAAAGGAGAGAAAAAGCTTTATGGCTTTGCCTTCACCCCTCTGATGAGAGAGGATGGAACTACTTTATCTGACGAGAGCCATGAGCTCTATGTCTACAAGGTCAGAGGAAATCGCTGCATACACATCATATGTTTGTTCATCTTCTTCTATTACAGACTACTGTCTGAAAATAGTACACAGTTATTTTGCAGTTCCAGGCATTCACTATACTGACCAGTTAAGAAACTTTAAGCTCAAAATGTAAAAACTCTAGCAAAATACGGCTGTTAGATTAATAAAGTGAATCAGATTTCTTTTGATCTTATTAATTACAATTTAAATCAGCATTAAAACAAGAGCACTTGTTTTTAAATTTCTCTACCTTTTCATCCTTTTTTTGTCTTTGTGGGTTTAGTGTGATGAGAACACAACCTTCAGTAACCACGCCCTCTACCTTGGCCTTCCATGCTGTAAGGACGACTTCAACAGCTGCCCCAACATCCCGTCCAGCCTCATCTTCCAGCGAAGCACCAAGGAGACATTTTGGATCGCCACACAGCTTTCCTCCACCAAGCTCACTCAAAACGGTAATCAGTTAATCCAGTAGCTTTTAAATCCGCTATCAGAAAATTAAATCTTCCTTCAGTTAAAAATAATTTAAATAAATACATTAAAAACATCTTAATTTTACGGGGAAACAGAATCTTTTCATATTAGGCCTACTAAACACCTACAGTGTCAATGTTTAGCATAATTTTGCTCAATATGTTTTGAAATAATGCACTAAGGCCTCAAATATTACATGTTGATGAGCCGCTGCTGACGCTTCTAAATGAAAACAAAATATTGGCCGCACTCAAAACCAAACGACAATAACATGATTTCTTCTTAATAAAAAGATTTGGACATTTTAGGATGTTGATTTACCACTCAGTCAGAAACATCAAAATCCAAATCAACTTTATTCTTCAAATTTATGGGTATAACAAAAGAATGTAACTTCAGTTTCATCGCTCACATTATAATCAAAATATAGTCCCTAACAGTACGCTATAATATGGAAAAAAACAGGACAAGAGCAGTATTTGTGTCCAGCTGAGAAGCTAAGTACCCTGTGAGGTTCAGCAGACAGTTTAGCTGGGATAGAAACTGTCTCTGTACGGCTAGTTTTTGCCATTAGCGCTCTGTAGCATTGACCAGAGGGTAAAAGTCAACAAGTAAAAGAAATTTCAAGCGAAATACTGGCTTGAAACCTGAATAGGTCATGAGTAGAGAGAATGTCAGTCCTGATGATCCTCACTGGAGACCAAGTTGTTTTTGCACTGTGGACCTCTATTGTACAGTGGCTGAGCCAAACCACACAGACACTCAGGGCAGACTATAAGAGGACAGTTTAGTAGATGACCAGCAGAAATCTATGCAGGACCTTCTTTCAGATGGAGTGGATGCGTGAGGACCGTCTTGGTTCCTGAGAAAACTGGAAAATAGGAACTAGGAACTGGAAATGATCCACAGTTGACAGTGTTGTAGGGTAGTGGGAGATTCTCCTGAAGTCCCCTGTCATCTTTAGCAGGTGTAGCTCATTCAGAAATTTTATAGATGGGTCGGTTGATGTGCAGTTATTTCTATATATGAAGAAGAGGAGTGGGGAAAGAACACACCCCTGAGGTGGATCTGGAGCTGCATAAGATTCTTCCCACCATAACCTACCTAATCATTGCAAATGTCCCTGGATGGTTGAGGTGGCGCAAGACAAAGTCGGCCTGGTAAGAAAGCTGCAGTGAGATCAAAAAGGAGCCTGTGATGTCCTTCAGATGTTTCAGCAGGAGCACTCAAAGGATTTCATGATCACAGACATCAGCACAACAGGCCTGTGGTCATTTAATCCTGTGATGGTGTGTTTATGGGGACTGGGATGATGGTGGAGATTTTTAAGCAGATGGAAACCTTACACAGTTTGAGAGACGTAAAGTTATCAGTGAAGATAGGGTCAAGTTGTGAGGAGAGGGGATTCTCCTAAAGCAGGGGTTTTCAAAGTATGAAAGGGTGAGCCCCCCTCCAAGGAGCACAATGCCTGCTGCGCCTCCCCCCCCCCCCCCGTGGAGGGGGGCGGACGGGGGTGGAGTTGTAAAAACTCCACCTTCAGCCCCCGCTCTGGCCAAAACCAGTGATGGCATAGTTACTTTGAAAAAGTAACTTTAATCGGACTACTGATTACTCCTTGAAAAAGTAACTTAGTTATATTACTGACTACTTGACTTGGAAAGTAACTAAGTTACACTAAAAGTAACTTTTTAGTTACTTTCAGCAGCTGCTAACAACAACGCTCCACCTCCTGTGAAAATCACATTGAGCTTTGCTAATACTTAATTGTAAGTTATTTTATAATGGTAACATCAACAATGTGTCTCCACTGATAAGGTTGAACTGAAGAGGAGATTGTACAAAAAACAGTACAAAAAATAAAAAACATGAGTAGTTTGTGTGGTCCACTGTTGTCTGGAAAACTCTAAGAAGGATTTTAAAGCCCCCCTCCCCCCAGATTCTGCGTTACGCCCCTGAGTTTGATGTCGCAGCGCACAGATCTCCTCCTGCAGCTCCACAGCTCAGATGGCTGCGACACTTACCGTAATATTAATAATTATAACGGTGCTAACTTGCCATTATAACTATTGCCAACTACGGACACGTTTATTCGTGGCTGTTTTCACGTTTATTGCGCTGTTCATATTGGTCTCGATGTTTGCAGTTTTCTGGAGCGCAACGCGAAGCTCGACGTCATTCAGAGGTAATATATTAAGTTGACATTAACAAAGACACAGCGGGACGGATCATCCGGGAAATGATGAACAGGGAGAGACTGACTAAAACTACCTTAATGACGGACAAATTCTGGGATTTATTATGAGTCTCTGCTTATTTCCAACCCCAAATGAGTAACTTCACGTTCAAAAACGAGCCCAAAAAGGCGCAACCCGCCACTCATTAAATTTGCAAGCGACTTTTAAAAAATGAAGCCCAAAGCCGCTTATAATAATCGGACTTGGCGACAGAAACTCAAACTAGTTCCAGTTTGTCCACCAACAAAATGCGCATCTCCCTCCATTGTTTACATTTCTGTCGCATAGAGACGTCGGTCACTCGACAAGACGAGTAGAGGAAATACGATTAAATAACAAAAGAAGACAGTAACGCACAGTAACGCAAAAATGATTTTGATAAGTAACTGTAGTCTGATTACTGGATTTGAAATAGCAACGCGTTAGATTACTCGTTAAGGAAAAAGTGGTCCGACGTCAGTAACGTTACTGACATCACTGGCCAAAACATCCTCTAAAGGGGGAAACATTTCCACTGATCCCCGCTCCACACGCGCACCCCACAGTACCAACTTTTTCCTAAATCCACAGAGTTGATCGTGTGCGTAAAAGACGTTTCTCTAACATCAGATAGCTTTTCCGGTTTACTTTTTCCCTCGCACCGCGCCTCCCCTAAAGTGCTCTGGCGCCCCCCAGGGGAGGCGCGCCTCACACTTTGAAAACCGCCGTCCTAAAGGACTCAGGGCCTTCTACACACTCAGACACTGGAAGACCCTATTCTCATCATCATCTTTGATCTGTAGAGCAGGCAGTGGTTGGGTGGGAGATTAAGGTGTTGTTGTGTTGTTGGTGGGAAGTTTGGGAAAGTTCTTTGTGTGGGAGTGAGGTGTGAAGGGTCGCAATCAAATTTACAAAATTGTAGATCATCATCTAGGCTTGGTGACACAGCATGTGGGGAAGTTCCTATAGTTGGCAATGGACTGCAAACTTGTAAAGGCAAAACCACCTTTTCACTGCTAAACATATTTTATTTTGAAGCAGATTTGTTTCCAATAAAAATACTTTTTGTAATATTTTCCTGATTCTGTCTAAAGTTATTAATCTAACCATGTCATAATCCGTTTTTCATTTGGTCATTTCATCATTGTGTTTATTATATTTCTATTATTTTCTCAGTGGACCTCCTCGCTCTCCTTAAGTGGAAGGCCCATCCTGACCGGGTCATGGACATCCTTGGGCGTCTGCGACACGTCAGTGGTGAAGAAATAGTCAAGGTCAGGTTCATTGTGACAACAAAAGGGAGGAAGAAAGCTCTGTTTGTGTCCATAATTCTTATTACATCAAAATACTTGTCTTATGATCATAAAGGCTGTGGTTCCAGCAGTGTGAAACTGCAACTAAGTATCATTTATGTAGTATGTCAGTCCAAAGAAGGAAACATTTGTATTTACCATTTAGCTTGATAGATTAACAGCTTTACTTTGTCTTCTATTTGAGGTCAGCTCACCGTCTTCCCCTGCGGTAGTGTGATGTCCCCCAGGTGATAATAGACTGCCCTTGTCGCAGATGTGTTGTTAAAGGATAATGATTTTCACTGTTTGACAGCTCACATCATCTGAGGTGTGAAAATGTTGGCAGCACATTTCAACACAGTTTAATTGGACTATATTTAATTTTTTATTTTTTTTTACAGTTTTGGAAAGATTGAAGTAATTTCTTTGAAGTTGCATTGATGGTTGGCTTGTTAAAGACCTTCTGTCTGCCATGTTCAGTCAGTGTTCCTCTGAAAATACTCCTAACGTGACCTTTGTATCGGTCTGCAGTCAACACTAACTCAACATTTTAACCCGCTGTAGATAAACAAAGCTCCCAGCAGACTACACTACTATCAAATTATTATTTTTTTTATTGTACGTTTAATACTCATTGTAAATCTTGATTCATCTTTTCTCTTTTTGTTATGTTCTAAAGTTATTCTGAGTTTAGCATAGTTTAGCATAGATACATAGGTATTCACACCCTTTGATAAGACACCCAAAGTTGAGCTCGGATGCATTTGATTTCAACTGATCATGCTTCAAAATGATTGAAGTTGTAGTTGACTTTGTGTATCATACCAAAAATCTGCCATGAATTCAAAAGAACTTGTTGTAGACATCCAGCATCAGACTATCAAATCACAGATTTTCTGAAGGACAGAAAAACATTAATAGTTTAGAAAAGCTACACTTTTTTGGAAATTTGAGGTCACCAGGAAGTACAAAATCACCAGGATCCTCTTTAGATCTGTCCACCTTATGTTTTATGTTAAAGTAGGCAGATTATTTCCTTGTTTTTCCATTAGCGTGTTGGATCACGTCATTCTTCAGGGAACCCAAGCACCGGCCTTTGTGATTGCAGAGAAACATGAGCAACTATTTGTTTGTGTGTTTTTACAGTTTCTTCAGGATATTCTGGACACATTATTCTCCATCTTGGATGACAACACAGACAAATATGGACCCCTTGTGTTTCAGTCATTGGTAAGATAGTTTGTTGAAGGAAATAAGCAGGAAAGCAGACAAGGAAATTTTCTTCATGTAGAATTTGAGTAAATTTTAACACGCTTATATAAAATCACTGTTTGCTTCAATATTTGGTACAACTATTTATCTTCTGTGCATTTTTCTTTTACCTTTTGCAGAGCTTACTGCTTATTCTTTATAATTATTATTAATGTTTTATTAATAGATTTATTGCTCTCTTCCAGGTTTTTATCATTAACTTGCTCAGGGACAGTAAATACTATCACTTCAGGCCGGTTATGGACACATATATCCAGAAACACTTCGCAGGAGCTCTGGCCTACAAGTGAGTTTTTCTGCCTCTGGCTGCAACTGTCTTCCTTCAACTGAGGGTTAATTCTTGATCTGTTCTCCAAATTGATGATTTGAAAAATATGCTTAAAAGAATGACAATGAGACGCTGCAAGAAATGGAAATTAAATTTCACTGAGCTGAGAAAGTTTGACTTATTTATAAAATACTGAAAGTTTTTTAATTAAGCATTTCGTCTTTGTCACAAAGATCTGCTAAATCAAGCAGTTGAAAATAAAACAAAAATTAATAATCAAAGTCAACTTTCTCTGATTAAGTGGAGTTGTGTTTACAGAGAGATATTACTTGGCCACCTGGTTTAGCAAATTAATTACACCACCTAATAAGAGCATGTGAGTGTAGCTTTTGTAATGCTCTTGTAAAGACAAGTGTTGTGATTATCATTTGCTTTCCAGAGAGCTGATTCGCTGTCTGAAGTGGTATATGGACCGCTCTGCTGAGGTGGTCAGACAGGACCACATTCAGGAAGCAATGAGGGTAAGAATGAGTGGAAACTCACAGGTTACGTTGTTTTAATACCTCAGAATGTTCAAAGTAGAAACACGCATAAAGCAGAAAACTAAATGCAGTTCTATAAGTTGTCAGCTATGTTTACATGCTCCTTTGCAACCAAGCTTGTAATGTTACATGCAATAGTTGATTTGTACAGTTTCTGTAAATAATATGCTTTTCCTAAACCAAACCAAGCCAAAAACAAAGAAAATAAATGTTTGCTTTCTGTTTTCTTTAGGATTATAATATGTCTATGTGTCCTTGCTCTGACTACTGACAAAGAATAGCAAGCATTTATTTTAAAATGGATGGACTGCAGACTGTAGCACTTTCATTCAAAAAAGCTGCTCAGCAGTTTGAAATATTCATCGGACTCAAACATCCATCTCACATGAGTCACACTGTCATGTAGAAGTGGACGACATGAATTATTGAGAATAGTTTTGACATATTCTGCAGCTTTGGCTTCTAATTCTTAATTCATCTTTCTGAAGTCTGTGTGCTTCAGTTGTTTTAGCTTGTGTTTGTCACAGTATTTTAAATTATTTCACAAACTGTGTATAAACTTGTTTGTAATGTTTCCTTCTTATTAAGGTCATGCTCAACATACTGCAGTTAAAGGAAAACAACTAAACTCAGTGTGCTGAATTTCTTTTGAGTTTGAGAAATTTTCTTCATGTAGAAACTAGATTGAATCCACATTTTTATTATGAGGATCATTTTGTTAACTGTTTACTATTTCTATTTTTGAAGCAAACTTCTCTTGCATATTATTCAAGCTATTTTCTGTGTATTTACATTTTTTAAGTATCTCACAAGTGTTTTTTCTGTCCTAAACACCAAACTGTTATCAGGCTCTGGAGTATCTGTTCAAGTTCATCATCCAGTCTCGGATCCTTTACTCCCGGGCCACCTGCGGGATGGAAGAGGAACAGTTTCGAACCAGCATCCAGGAACTCTTTCAGTCCATCCGCTTCGTCCTCAGCCTGGACAGCCGCAACTCAGAGACCCTCATATTCACTCAGGTGAGGGGAACACTTTTTAACACACAAACTGAACACAGCTTTTTTACTTCAAATGTTTCATTCTTTTAAATGAACTGAATGTCACTGCTTCACTCATTTATTCAGCTTATTTCATTATGCCTTGCACAAGACTTTCATTTGCTTCTATAACATGTAGTGCCATAAATATTTATTTAGTTTGACTTGTGTTATTGTAAAGTTTCTACCCAAGCTGTTTTGCATTAGTTGCTTTAATTTAACTTTTTCTCCTTTTACACCTTTTTTCTACTTTCCCTGCTTATTCGCATCACCTTCTTTTTCAATCCCCCTAACTGTCCTTCATTGGGTCCTGATGTTTTCCCCTGGACCTCCTTTTTACCCGCACACCACAGGGCTCCCAGCCTTGCCCCGGCCCCAATCAGGCTCCAGGCCCCTGCATTGGGCCTGCAGGCCCCTTAGCTCTAGTCTCTGCCCTGGGCCAGATCCAGGCCCCTGTCCCAGGGCAGGTTCCTGGTGGTGGGCCATCTAGCTGCTCTCAGGCCTGGAGCTCCAACGCTCTGCGGCCGCCTTCGCTGTCAGTAAGTAGAAGTTTAGAAGAAAGCCACAACTCCCAGTTTGTTGTGTGAAGCCCAGAGTTCCTGTTTATGTCTTCAGCTGTTTGTGAGCCTAATAATGCACAAATACACCACATGCACATCATGTTTGGTTTCTAACACATTTATGTTTGTTCTGCACTGACAAATCATGCCCACGGCTACACAAAACCCATTACACCATGCTCACCTACGTTAATACATTCCCTCTAACAGCAACGACTATCAAGTCTTCCCCTTCAAGTCACATTATCCTCAGTGAATATAGAAGAAAAAATAACTTAAAACTAGACATTAAAGAGAAAATACGTAAAGGGCAGTAAAAGAAAAATGCTGAAAGATCTGCAAAAAACATGGCGACCTACTAGTATCTTTGGTTTAAAAGATCACCAAAGATTTATGTTTTTTTGGATTTAAAATATACAGATACTGATGATTCAAGAGCTAAGAGTGACAAGAAAAACTGTTTTGAGCTGAGCTAATAGTTGGCAATTATCCATATAAAGTATATTCAAATTTTGCTTTTGATTGAACTTTTTTTCAGAAGGGAACAGACTAGTGTTAATACGGACAATTTAGATACACAAAAAAGGCTAAAATCCTGACTATTGTGCACATTTGGACTGTTGAAGCAGCATGAGAGTTATGAACTTTGCATCTCCTGAATTATGATCAAATCCAGTTTATTCAACCTTAAATTTTAATTTCAGCAACCCAGAAACCAAAAAATGTGAACTTCAAGTATCCTAATTTCAGTCCATAGCTTTAGTTATTTCCATAAAGAAGCCAGTGACTTCTGGAGGGTCACCACTTACCTCAGTTTATGTGTTTTTGCTTTCTACCCATACAGGTAAATCTTTGTCTTTTTGCCCTGCAGGTTTACAGTTTTTTTCCCCTTATTTTATTTTGTGAGATGCCTTCTGTAAGTTAACTCTTTTTTCACTCCTCATTAAAACAGGTGGATAGCTCTTTTGCAAAATGTAGTACATCAACAAAAAAATAGAGGTAATTTATATGATTTATTTTGGGCTTTTTGGCTCATTAGCATATATGCCCACTTGAAAACCAACACATTTATATGATGAGTTTTATCATGCTGTGGATTGGGACAAACTTGCATGAGCTGCACACCAAGTGACTCAATTCTGCTCTCTTTGGTTGCTTTACAGAATCATGGACACCTTTCTCCCATTACATTCACTGAAACTGACACCACTAACCTCCTTGTTCTCTTTCTAACATAAATCTTCATCTTCCAGACCCTCACCTGTGCTGTCATCTGAATATTCTCCTAATTTCCTCACTTGTTCCATTTTTCCTGTTTTTCTTCTTTAGGCGGCGCTGTTAAACTCCTTCCCTGCCATCTTTGATGAGCTGCTGCAGATGTTCACGGTGCAGGAGGTGGCAGAGTTTGTGCGTGGGACCTTGGGCAGCATGCCATCAACGGTGCATATTGGACAATCGATGGACGTGGTGAAGCTGCAGTCCATCGCTCGAACTGTGGACAGCAGACTCTTCTCTTTCCCTGGTAACAGCTTACAGTTACCAGCCTAATTTTAGTTTTCTTCTGATTTCTTTTTCTCCATAACAGGAAGGGGATGGAAATGTTTTAGGAAAAAAATGTAAAAATAACAAAAACAGTTTTTGCTCACTAAAAAAGATCCTTTGGAAACCATCGAATTCTGGTTAGCTTTTACAAATTTGTTTATGAATTGTTTTCAAATAATTTATGAAATCAGTCTGTAAACTGAACCTATTTGTCCATAATGAGTAATGTTTAGCCTGTTGTGTGTTTGCCTCCAGAGTCTCGGAGGATTCTGCTCCCAGTCGTCCTGCATCACATTCATCTTCATCTGAGGCAACAGAAAGAACTGCTCATCTGTTCAGGGATACTCAGCTCCATTTTCTCCATTATCAAGAGCAGCTCACTGGTAACCCATGTATACACATGAATATATTGCAGAACGTACATCCAAGTGGTTTCTCATGTCATTAAAGTCTGAGGATGAATTATTTTATTCCACATTATTTTCTTAGAAGTCAAAACCTTTTAAACAGTGCTGAACTTATTAGGCTCATTTAGGAAATTTATTTAAACCTAAAGCATCACCGAAACCAGTCAAGCTTCCTGAAGGGAGCAATAAGATGTTTTACTTTGTTTGGGTTTGAAATATTTCTACAAACTGTGCACTAGTATTTCCTGCTACCAATTTCCAAAAGACATTGTTTTTCAACTGATACTAAGAATGGGAATGATCTATTACACATATAGGCTAATTGATATCTGAATGTTTTTTCTTCCCTGTGATATCTACAAAAAGGGGAAATGCAGTGAATCCTTTTTTGTTATTTTATATTTGTCTTCCATACTTTTCTTTTCTACCTTCCCCTTTCCTTTGTTCTGCCCCAATTCCACTTTCTTTTAAACCTTTTTCCAAACCGCCCCCTTCACTCCATGTTTCCTCCTCGTGTCTTCCTCCAGGACACGTCAGTGCAGGAAGAGGTGGAGATGATGGTGGAATCTCTGTTGGACGTCCTCCTCCAGACACTTCTGTCCATCATGAGCAAGAGCCAATCGCAGGAGGCGGTAAGGGGTCAACGCTGTCCGCAGTGCACCGCGGAGATCACTGTTAGTAACTAACAATATGACTACTACTACTTCACCGCCCTCTTCCCTGACCTGCCCCTAGCCATGCTGCCTCTCTGTTAGGACTGGGCAATATTAAACATGGTTTTCCCCGGTTTTTTTCCTGTTCTATAATTTAGATTAGTTTTGACATTTGGTACACTGAAATTTAAGTCTAGTCAAGAGAGAATAAAGATTTAAATAGTTTTTCATATTGCCCTGTCCTAATCCATCCAATCACTATTCACATGCCATCATATTAGTTTTCTGGCAAAAACTGCTTGGCCTTGTTGGGAATGCTTGCATGTGGCATTATTAGCATTAAAAGTGTTGAAAATATTTCTTGTGCTCTCCCCCACATCCTCTAACTATTTTACAGACTTTCAAAAGTTTTCATCCCCCTAAACTTTTTACATCATGTCATGTTAGAAACAAAAGCGTTAATGTTTTTTATTGGAATTCTTGAAGATCTTCACAAAATGGATGTAAAATATATTTGAAAATTGTTTACAAATAAAAACTTTATGAAGTTGACATTTGACTATTATATGCCTATCAATTAGTTTTCATTTTCATTCCTTGGCCTGAACCTTTTAATGTTCCCTTCTCCTTTTGTTCCTTTTTATGATCTCAAACTGAATAAAATCATCTTGTTAAAATTATCCATAGCATTGAAGAGCAAAGCCAGGATAACAAAAGCAAACAAATTATTAGTTGCATTAAGCTCAGAAAATTAATGAATCATCTTTACTGATTTTCTGAAAACTGAACAAATGTTTCCATTCATTCTGGAACATTAAAAGTTCATTTCAAATTTGACCTGATTGAGAATAGTTACTATTATCCAACACCTTTTGGCAATTGTTTTGTTCATAAAAGAGCCTCTTATTGTTATCTGATTGGTTCTTTGCTATGGTGATAACAGCTTCCATGTGATTGGCTCACATGTCTGTCCCTGTCTTTCTTTTTGGCAGGGAGAGTACGTCTCCTGCCTCCTCTCGCTTCTCCGCCAGATGACTGATATCCACTTTCAACACATGATGGAGAATTTTCAGAGCAAGGACGAGCTCAAGGTACAACACAAAATCATCCTGCAGTCATGTTAGTGATGACAGATCTGATGCAAACAGCAGCAAAGACGAGTCAAACTGTTAAGAAGTTGAAATATTTCAAATTTCATGGCAATAAAATAATAATGATTTTGTTTGAGCAACATTGACACGTCTCTTTTCTTGGCCCCCAGGAGTTTTTGTTGAAGATTTTGTGTGTGTTTAGAAATCTGATGAAGCTCAGTATTTTTCCTCGTGACTGGAACATCATGAGGCTGCTCACCAGCAAGTAAGAGACAAAAATAGTCTGCTGGACAGTGGAGACATATATCAATATCAATAAATATATATCAGTTCCTGAAACAAAACCAAGCAGCCACTAACACAACATATTTGTGCTCACTTTCTGCAGCATCATCCTCACCACAGCTCAGCAACTCGCTCCTGCTCTGCACAAGAACTTTGCTGAAACAGACTTTGACTTCAAGGTGCACACATTTAAATATTACTATGAGGATAACTCATACTGAAACATTTATTTAAATCGATTTACACAGAACTCAAAGTAGGATAGTATTAAAGAACAGTCTGTGCTTTATTGCTTGTGCATAAGCAGGTGTGGAACTCCTACTTCAGTTTGGCCGTTCTCTACATCAACCAGCCGAGTTTACAGCTGGAGAACCTGAGTCCTGCTAAGAGGAAGAAGATCTTAGACAAGTGAGAAGATTCACACAACACAGTCAAACTATGTTCTAATAAAAAAAGAGACAAAATTAAAACACAATGTGAAACATTACAGCAGTTGTACATATATTTTCAACCCGCTGAAAGCAGATATTCACATATTTGAGCTGCATCAATTGTGTAACTTTATTGAGACTCTTCATTGATGTGGTAAAATCTTTTTTTTTCTCCAAGGTGGAAAATTTGTTTCCACATTTAGTTTGATTCTCCAATTCTCTTCACTTCTGTTTCCAACAATTCAAATATTGTGAAAGAAAACAGTTAATAAATCCAGTTTGAACATCTCTGTGAACTGTGGCATTAAACACAATTTGAAAAAAAAAAATTGGGCTGAAGCCACGAATTAGCTCAATTTTCTATTCTCTATGCTTGGTGCACAGGTAACCTGGGATCACCAACATAGCAGGTAGTTTTATGTAACACATATTGTCACATAAATTAAACCAGGGCAAACTACTAATAATTAGGAATTTGTGTAACTTTATTTATAAGGATGGAAAAAATATGTGATCTTCTACCAACATAATTTTTGATAGACATTATGATACCTCCACCTCTGAGTTAGCACATTTCTCAAAAACCTGCTGTAGCATTGACCACAGAACTTTTCTTCTACCCTCTGGTGGAGGGTCTGGGTATTGCAAGTGGTGTTGCTTGTTTCATTCTGCTTTTTGGCTTTTTATCCAATCACATGAAAAACCACTACCATCCCTTCAGCTTTTAGACAAGATTATTTAATTTTAGCTTTCATGAACTAAACATGTTGCTGAATATATTTTACATATCATTTCTAAAAAATGAAAACTGCTCAAAAACACAAACTGCACAGGAAAATGTTTGTTCTTAATGATTCTTTATATGTACCCACAGTAAAGAAGTATGTACTAAAATTTGCTTTCAGTTTTAACTATTTTGTTGTGTATTCCCAAGCTCAGGTTCCTGTTCTATCTTTATTTACAAGAAGACAATTTAGTATAAAAGATGCCATTTATAGGATATAAGATTATTAGGCCAAAAATACATGTCAGGCATTATGCTGTGCAACATTCTGAGTTGCATTTGAAATAGGATTTGATTAAATAAACCAGCAAGTAATTGGGGTTTAATTAATAGCAGTCTTGTTTTCATTGCAGGTATGGCGACATGAGAGTTATGATGACCTATGAACTTTTCAACATGTGGCAGAACTTGGGTGAGGTTTATTTTATTTTTCATATTTTTTTAAATGGACATTGATAATCTTTTCCCTGCAGCTTTTACTAACTCATATGTGAGTTACATGTGTTTTTCATAATTTTTTCACTACAGTTGCACTTGATAGAATAAATTGTTCACTGATTGAAGATGATTTTAAAATATGTGTTAATTTTAGGAGAGAATAAGATCCATTTCATTCCTGGGATGATCGGACCGTTCCTCGGAGTGACGCTGGTCCCTCAGGTGGAGGTGAGGAACATCATGATCCCGATCTTTCACGACATGATGGACTGGGAGCAGCGCAAAAATGGAAACTTCAAACAGGTACACAGATACATGTACATGATCCCATGATCATATCCGAGAAACAACACAGGTCTGCTCTGACATAAAGGTGCACACAGAGAGTTAGTTTATTTCTCTTTGAATGTTCAGGTGGAAGCTGAACTAATTGACAAGTTGGACAGTTTGGTGTCGGAGGGAAAGGGCGACGAGAACTACAGAGAGCTGTTCGGGTTGCTGTAAGGAACACAGAGTTTGTTTGTGCTTTAACTCCCACCTGGCTAAGTTTTTAAACCTGTCCGTTCTTTCTTACTCTCCTTCTGTTATAAAAGAAATTAACTCTCAGTTCTTCTGCTCTAACACTCCTCTCTGCTGTTTGCTTTGCTCTTTGCTGCGGGACTAGAACCCAGCTGTTTGGGCCCTATCCCAGGTAACCTTATCACATATACAGAGATCAATGCTGCTAATATTAAAAGTTTAAACATGTTATCCAGAAGATGTCTGCATGTTGGTGGTGTGAGTCTATAAACTGAGAGCTTAGTGTTGTGTAATCAGCACAGATGAAAGACTATGAGTAATGCAAACAAAAAAGAAGACAAAAATGATATGCATCAACAATTTTATATAATTTTCTTAATTTATAAATGTCTCAGGTTAGTAGCTTAAAGACTTAGCACAGCTGCACCCTAGGAAGAGATTAAAAAGCGCTTTTTTACAAGCTTAGTTCAACTATAATTGACTGACTGTAATTAAATGGACACGTTTGACAAAAATGTAAAGCACTAAAATTCCTGCAGCATCTCAGCATAGATTGAAGTTTTTGCTCCATTTCTGACCAGCATTATTACACTGAGGTGTAAGGCACATGAGTCACCAGAATACTTCACTTTACCAAACAATACAGTGATTATGCAAGTCTCACTTTTCTCCACATAATCATACTATCTTTACTTTTTAAAGGTTTAAACTGTAGCTTCAGTAATGTAGCTGACAAAATGGTATTTAAACTCTTCCTCTGTAGTTAGAAAACATGTTCATTAAAATACTAATGAACACAATCAGACTATAACTGTGGTCTAACAGTCCATTATCTTGAAGCTTGTACTGACAGAGGACACATAAAAAGTAAAAGCTGCTTTTACAGAAATGCTTTTCTTATTTGAAAAACGTTGTATTAATATACAACAGTCACATCCACCTCTGGCTGGAAGGTTAGCTGGGACATTTACCCCAGGCTGTCAGCTTTGTTTGAGGTTCCTTGTGTTAAACCTTAGTTCCTAGAGCAAAAAATGTTTCCAACAGAGAAAGTGTTTTCTGTAGTTGAGGCGAAGTTCATCTTTCTTACTTCTTTACTTCTGTGGAAAAAAAACAACTGTTTCTACTTTGTTGATTTTTGTTGCAATTTTATCCAACTTTATCTCTACAAAAAGTTCTATGATCACTGTAGGAGATTTCCAGATATTGCCTTTACAAATCATCTGTTTTTGCTAGAGGTTTTTGTTTTATTAAGTTTGACACAAAAGTCAAAATATTGTGGTTTTAAATCACTTTTCTGCTTAAAAATATGATAAAAGAGCTAGTTAGGTAGTTTGTTTATGTTTCATACTTTGGTCACTTTTACATTTAGCTTTGTTTTTTTAATATCCAGAATAGAAAAATTGGTGTTATTCTTAATACATACACATCCAAACATGCTTTACAACAACATTTTCTGAGTTCAACACCGTTGAAAATAAACTGAAATCTGCTTTGATTTTCCATTAATTACTAAACCTAGACTTTCTGGGAATCACTTTACTTTGTGCAACTTCATGCAAACATTTTGAAAAACTAAATCTGCTGGTAGGTTATGATTGAGTTTTAAATGTAAAATAATTTCCTAAAATCAATAAGTCTGGATGATGATAAGCAGGTTGCTAATTGTGTCGCCAGCCTGTAAAACACAACAGTTTATGTTTTACACATCTACCTGATTCTTACATGTTTTCTTCTCAGTCTGTTGGAGAAGATTGAGCAGGAGACGTGGAGAGAGACAGGAATCTCATTTGTTACATCGGTCACGCGGTTAATGGAGCGACTACTGGACTACCGGTAAAATATGTTACATCATAGCAATTGTTCCCAAAGATTTTCTTCTGGGCCCCCCTATGGAGTACAATATAATCCCAACCAAAAAAGAAAAAAAATCAACTGGGCACACACATCATTCAACCAGACATAAACCTATACACATATTTTGTTTTCAAACTCCACTGAAGTTTATTTCACACTTCAGGTTGCAACAAAACACACTATAAACCATCTTTACAGTGAAACACTTTTGTGTAACTGTTTTTAGTTTTTTTTTTCACTCATCCATAACACTTCCTGTGCCCCCCTCTGCCCCAGGCCAATGGCACTGTGTTTTTAACTACACACAGTAATACATTCTTTTAAAATAACTTTTTTTGTAATCGATGTACAGAGCACTGTAAACAGCACACCAGAGAAATCTGAGATTTATTGTACAGTAGGTTTGACCTTAAATCCTGGTATAATTTCTCTCAGGGACTGTATGAAAGGAGATGAAACAGAAAACAAGAAGATTGGCTGCACAGTGAACCTTCTTGTAAGACTAAGTCAAGTTCATATTCTTTTCTGTATGTTTTTTTTTTTTTACTAGTAAGAGGAGTGATTGTTTTTGCTCTGCAGAATTTCTACAAGTCTGAAATCAACAAAGAGGAGATGTACATCCGTTACATCCACAAACTGTGTGACATGCATCTGCAGGCTGAGAACTACACTGGTACAAAAAAGTCTAACCAACATGTGTACACATGAAAACTTAAAAATGCATTACTGATGCTATTTGATTGGTGCAGAGGCTGCATTCACCCTGCTGTTGTACTGGGAGCTGCTGCACTGGGACGAGCGACCAGTTAAAGAGTTCCTTCATTATCCTGCTCAGACTGAGTGGCACCGAAAGGAAGGACTCTGCCGCAAAGTTATCCACTATTTCAACAAGGGAAAGGTCCGTTCTCACTCTCAGTCCATGCAAAAGTGATCAGAGACTAATTCAAACTAATTCAATGCTCTGTGTTTCCTCCAGTGTTGGGAGTACGGTATTCCTCTGTGCAGAGAACTGGCCTTCCAGTATGAATCTCTCTACGACTACCAGAGTCTTAGCTGGATACGAGTGAGCTCCAACACAAACCATGACATAATTAACAGATTCAGTTTTAAATACCAGATATACTGAGACTGCATCCTTATTGTCACAATGCTAGTTTTTTACAATTTTATATTTTAGTAGAGTAATTCAATATCTTTCATTCTTTTGACTTTTTATGTGAGATATGTGTAAATATTTCTTGCTTTGTGTCTGAAGAAAATGGAAGCAGCATATTACGACAACATCATGGAGCAGCAGCGTCTGGAGCCGGAGTTCTTCAGGGTGGGATTCTACGGCAGGAAGTTTCCTTTCTTCCTCCGAGTGAGTTGAATATTTAGAAGGATGAAATGATTTTAATGCTTAAATAAGTTGAGGATTAAAGGGATTTTGTATGGAAAGATGTGCATTTTCTCTGGAACAGCAACACTAACTTTTCTGTTTGTTCACAACAGAACAAAGAGTTTGTCTGCCGTGGCCATGACTATGAGAGGTTAGAAGCCTTCCAGCAAAGGATGCTGGGAGAATTCCCACAAGCTATTGCAATGCAGCATCCAAATCAGCCAGATGAGGCCATTCTGCAGTGTGATGCGCAGTGTATCCTTCAGATTAAACACTTCAGCATCTTCACATTTCTTACAAATACTGTTACCAACATCTAAGTGTGAACTCCATGTTTGATTTGATCTTTGACCTCTACCTCCTGGGTTCAGACCTCCAGATCTATGCTGTGACACCAGTTCCAGAAAGTGTCACTGTCCTTCAGATGGACAGAGTTCCAGACCGCATCAAGAGCTTCTACCGGGTGAACAACGTTCGGCGATTTCGTTACGACCGGCCGTTCCACAAAGGACCCAAAGACAGAGATAATGAGTTTAAGGTGAACACAAAAGAGTTTATTGCAGTATGTACATGTTTTTTCTTAAAATATTTCTTAACAATTTATATGAAGGGATGTGCATAAGACTGACATAACATTGCTATATTACATTGTCATGATATAACACCTGCTATGAACATGAAGGAGTCTTTATGAATGTTTGACTGTTGTCATAAAATATAATTCGGTAAATAATGACAATTTTATGACAGTTTTATGTCAGTCTTGTGCACATCCATTCAAATAAAGTGCTATCAAAAATTTTTAATGACAAAGAATCTTCTTTTTTTTTAACAACCAAAATGTAAAAAAATAAAATAAAACTTTGCCTTGCACACCCCCTGCCCCGCCCCCCCCCAAAAAAAGAAATCAATCACAGATACAAACAGGATGGGCTATAAATAAAACAAATACAGACTGCTTGATAAACTTATATTTAGCCTTTTAGTCAATACACTATTGACATACACATTTTCAGCTGGTGTCAGTCGCTGCCACGGTACAAGTGTCAGTACTCCTGCAGTAAAAAAGCAAAAAAGAAAAATTGTTCTTATTGCAGGTGAAAAGGCTTAGTGCACTATTTTCAATGCATTGTTTTTAATTAGGCTTGAACTAGAGCTCTGTAGATTCAGAATAGTTAGAATTAATGTGTGTGTTTTATTTTTCAGAGTCTCTGGATTGAAAGGACAACTCTGATCCTGACTCATCCGCTGCCTGGAATTTCACGCTGGTTTGAGGTTGACAAGCGGGAACTGGTGAGTGAATTAAATGTATTTACTGTGCAAGTTTTTTGTCATATTATTTATGTATACAATTCATTTTAATGGTTCTAGATAACTGTTATAGAAAACCCCGTGAACTCAAAGGAGGCTACATTGTTTACAGTTATTATAACAGCACAAATTAACATTTTAAGAACTTGTGCAGTGAAACTGTATAATCAGGGTTTCTATTCTATTTAAAATTTTAAACAAATATGGTATTTGGCTATGGCATTTCACAAGTCAGAATAAGCATCTTTGTATGAAAATCTTTATACTGTATTTTCAGACTTCATTCCTTTTCCCATTTTCTAGAAGTGAAAGGTTTATCTCCAGCTTGAATTTAACATTTTCAGAGTAGACATATTCTATACATCACCAGTGCCAATAGAGGTTTCTTTGAGAGTCACCGCTCAAGTGATGCAACATAGGAATTGTACTTTTTTTATATAAATGAACTCTTTGGGCTGATATGTCTCATTCAATTCAATTCAAAAATACTGTAATGATCCCAAAGAGGAATTAAATGTTATCATATGTTTTTATGTATAGTTAGTAAATACAGCTAAGTTTTTCTTAGTGTTTGCTGTTTATATATTTAAGATTTTGAAAAAAATTATAGTGAAACCTTGTATCTATTTGTTAAAAGTTATCCTAAAATTGTCCAAGAAATCTAGAAATCCAAGTGTGAAAATTTATGAAATTTGAAAATTAATTATCCTCAAATAATATGTATAACAAAATTAAAGCAAAAGGATTATCTGTATGTGTGACACTTGATCAATTATGAGGAAGTCATAAATAATTTGGTTATTTATTATTCTTATCCATATCTATTTCTCTAACTGCATTGCTGTTTGCAGGTGGAGGTGAGTCCGCTGGAAAACGCCATCTCTGTGGTGGAAAATAAGAACCAGGAGCTGCGGACTCTGATCAGTCAGTACCAACACAAGCAGCTGCATGGGAACATCAACCTGCTCAGCATGACGCTGAATGGAGTCATCGACGCTGCCGTGAATGGAGGCATCGCCAGATATCAAGAGGTTGAGAAAAAAAAAAAAACTTAAAATGAACATTAATCCTCATCTTCTGATGAGTCCTTCTCTGTATTAAACATAATGTCCTGTTATCTTTGTTCTGTAATGAGAGTTCATTGTTATCATGAAGTCTTCCTCCTCAGGTTTTATTTTTGGCTCTTTTTATTTTAGGAGTCCAAATGAAATCTTTGTGTTAATATGAAGAACATGAGCTGTTAAGATCCTCTAACCACCTTTTGAAATAATGGGTTTAATTTTGAATCTGTGAAAGGTGTACAACTTATTAGTGCAGGTGTATGAAAGTGGGTTTGATTCTGTAATTTAACAACAAAGACTTTTTACAGCGTTATAAAAATATATTCAGCTAATTGCAGATATTAGCAGTAATCTAAACCTATTTTTTCCCTTTCCCAGGCTTTCTTTGATAAGGAGTACATCACCAGCCATCCTGAAGACACAGAGAAGATCACACAACTCAAAGACCTCATGCAGGAGCAGGTAACACAGGATCCACACTTTACATGTGAAACGTCAAACATTTTCCACCTTATATTTTATTTAATCAGGGAGTGCCGTTCATTTTCAGGAAAGACCTGGGAAAGAAAGAACATGAAAGTTTAACATTTACATTGGAACACATAAACAAAATAAAACAAGTCATCAGCTGTAGATGTCTATTCAACACAGAATAAAGTATTTAGATTTAATGTAGCTACTCTGATGAATTAAACCTTTTCTCCATACATAAAAAAATGTGCTATTATTGATATTGGATTTGAAGAGGGCTCAAAAACTAGAACAGAAAGTGATAAATCTTTACAATTAATTTGTCACAAAGACTAGTGATACAGTGAAAACTATGAATAGTTGCACTTATTCATCTTATTTTATCCCAATAGTAATTTTTGATTAAATTATAATATTTAGATTAAATTCACCTTGTTTAAGCACACAAACCTGATTCTAATTTGGAGATGTAGGACAAGCAACATATATAATATAATAAATCACATCAAGTCATTTTTAAATAAGAATCCAGATTAACCTGCTAAATGTTCAGTATTCTGAAAGGAAGGTCATATTCCAGCCAAATACTTAGAGGGAGTTTAGGATGCTACTCTGTCTAAGGCCATTTAGCAAAAATACTAACTCAATTTGAGATTTGGAAGTAATTTTGGGAAAATAATATTTTATTATTTAATAATTTTATTCCCATTAGGAACCAACTTTAACATTTTGAAAATACTTTTGAAATCTCTAATACGTGGGTAAAGATATCTGTTGAGAGTAAATGAACAGATATTTGAGGTTTGAGTAGCTAAGAAAGAAATCATCACTCCTCCTCACTTAAGAAAACATTTCTTTTGGTTTTCACACAGGTTCACATACTAGGGGTGGGCTTGGCTGTACATGAGAAGTTGGTGCACCCAGAAATGCGTCCCTTGCACAAGAAGCTGATTGATCAGTTCCAGATGATGAGGAGCAGCCTCTGCCATGTGAGTGCACAAGAAGAGCTTTAAATTTGATATGTGAAGCTTTTATCATCCATGCTTGGAAGAAATTATATAAAGAGAGAATCTGAGCCACAACTATTGTTCAGTAGTAATTTTGTGAGCTTTTTACAAGCCTTAATATGATGAAACAGGCCTAAATCAACTATGTTGATTTAGGCCTGTTTCTGGAGGAAGATTTCTTTTATCATATCATAGAGGATGAATCAATGCGCTGAAGGAGCCTAATTAGATGGTTCTTCAAAGAGGATGTTCTTCTGCCTGAAGAAAAGACTTCACTGCTTTGAGTCTAAACTCTTTCAACTTTGAACATTTCACCTCCTGAATTTATTAATGATTCTTTCAGGTGTTAAGGTTCTGCCTTTTCAGACCAAAACAGCAGTATTTTTTAACCATGAATGTCTCTAAAAAGCCTTTTTGATGTATTTTTTGCTAATCTTAATATCAGAACACGTGTGTTTATGAAGGATCAGTATGAATAATCGGAGCAGGGCTTCTATGTTGCGTTTCAGGGCCCACCTGGTTTTGATAAGTCTGGTTCTGGAGTCAGCAGAGGGATCCTGGCCTCTCACAACCCGATGAGCCCAGAGAGCTTCAAACTCGTGCACCGACACAGGTCTGCACCGCACACATGAACACACACAAATAGTTCAGCTTTAGATTATCTTTGAGTGAGTTTTAGCACTGTAACTCATCTGTCAGACAACCCTGTTGTCACATCCTCTTCCAGAGTAACTGTAGGTCTTCAGCTTCAGCTTGTAAGAAAATAATTAAGTTAAAGGTCAATAGTGTTGCCTGAGGTACAGCAAAACTCCAATCTATGAATAATCGCCAAAACAATAATATTAAGGAGGGTCAAAGAAATTTTAGCCTAGTATCAAACCTTGTCGTGCATGGGTGGGAAGAGGTGTGAACTTTCTCAGCTTTATTGCTTCTTTGTAGTCATTCTTTCACCATCATAGCTGTTTACAGTATGAAGAAAATATGTAGCATTTGATTCAGTGTAGGCCAAGTTTGTTCTTATTGGCTTACACTGAAGAAATTCAGTTTTTTCAAGACACAAAGCTTCTTCTCTTTAATTACTATTCACTGTTTCCATCTGCTGTTTCTCCTTTATAATCTTCTGCAGTTTTCTGTTCATATCACACTTCCTGAACTTACACCATTTTCTCTTTCTGTCTTCATTCCCAATTGATGTCACTCTACGTTTGACTCCTTGCATGTTCTGATCACTGCTGATTATTTTAATTTTTCACATTATTTGCATGAATATTTTGTGCTATTTTGCCTTTTCTTTTGTTTTGCAATCTGCATGGCTCCTCTCTCTTTTGTGCGTTTTCCTCTTCCTTCTGACTATTCCTAACTCAATTCCTCTTTTATTAATTTTATTTATAATATTCCTGGTTTTATTCCCTCTCCCAGTCCCATTGCTGTTTTGACTCCGGTTCGCATTTCCTCCCCTTCTCTCTCCTCTAACTCCAGTGAGGCAGGAAACCTGCTGATCCTGGCGGACGGCATGCTGGTGGAGCATCCAGAGGATTTCTATCGCATGCAGGTCAGTTTTGTTTCTTTATACAGCAGTGCTGTGACCTTTATTTTTTGCAGATGCAATGCTTAAGGTTTACTAGCAGATGTTACTATTTTTCCCTTCAATCATTTTAACACACTAGCTTCATACTAATCTACTGTTTCAGGAAAACATCAATTTCTCGCTCAGTAGTTAGTATTTTAGATCTAAACTGTGTTCATTTCTCTCTGCAGGCCAGTCCTTCCTCTTCCAGTCTTAGCTCCACCCACTCTGCTCCATCTCAGATGATAAATTCCACCCCGTCCACAATGAGAGGTGAGCAACTCGGTTACACCACTAAACTGTTGTAACAGAGATTTCCTCATCCCACTCACCAACAGAAAAAAAACTTTTATGTATTTAAGTTTTGTATTTTGTGATATTTGTGACATTTTGTTTTCTTCTCTCTAATCTAATTGTTCATCTCTGACTCCAGTGGGTTCTCCTTCTCTGCCAGACAAATACAGACACAACAGAGAGATGCTGATGCTGCTGCCGCCCCACAGAGAGAGGCCGAGCAGCGCCATGTACTCCAACATCACAGAAAATGGACAGGTACAAAGGCAGGATGGATGGTTTGCTCATTTAAAAACCAAAGTTTATGTCGCCTCACATCACACCTCTGAAGCCTAGCTTCAGGTTTCAGGGTTTTGGCCACAAAAGGTACTTAAACTAAGACAATGTCGTATCTATGTGGTTGCCTTCATTGGTCTCTGGCTTTTTTCAGCCACCAAACTTTCAGAGAGCCTTGTTTCATCAGGTGATCGGTCCCTGTAAGCCCTGCAGTGACCCCAACCTCTCTGTGGCTGAGAAAGGTACCCAAACATACACTTATCTCTGTAAAATATGAATGAATCTAAACACAGGTCCAGCTATTTTAAGCCCCTGTGTGTCTGTGTCTCCTGCAGTTCTGACCACTCCCAGCAGTTGGAGTTTGGACAGCGGTACCAGGGAGGCCCTGCCTTTCCTTTCCTCCCATGTTGGGAGTGTGATGGCTCCACCAGTTCCACCCCGGAACATTCCTCATGGTATGAAGCTCTGGCTGCATCCATCTGTCTGTTCATTTACTTGAGTATTCCTTCAGTGATTCACTTGTGGATGCCGATTTTTGATGTTCATGATGCTCTTTCAACATTTCAACTTGTACTCTTGCAGTTGAAGTTCCAAATAAAAGCTTCCAGTCTTTCTGCAGTATGTTTGTGATTATCTTTATGATGCTCCACACTGGGATAACAAATTAGCCTCATAAAAAGGAGTTAAAAAGAAAAGTGGAAGGTGAACTCAGAATCAGATATTTTACAGGTGGAAAAGTAGGATCCCAATAAAACTGTCCCTATTTTAAAGGGTATCAATTATGAAAATTTACATTTTGTACATTTTATTCTTCTCAAAACAACCCAGTCACTTAAAAAAGATGTTTTCAAAAACATCCAGATTGTTGAGTCACATTCCACTGGCACTGCACCGTTACAATCTCATTATGTATGATTTTGTGCAAAAATATAAACATGTTTGGTTTGGTACAGCTCATAGACCTAACTTGCCCAAGAAAATATAATCAACTCTAAAATAGCTTTAAATCCCTCCTCTCATCACACACTCCTCCACCTCCTCTCTGATTTAGTTTTCCTTCAGCTTGTCCTTTCATCCTGCCTTTTCTCTCCCCTCTCTCATCATTTCTTTGCTGCCACTCCACTCCATCTTTCTCCCTCCTACCTCCTCTGAGATGCGAGTGTGGATCTTTCAGTCAGTCCTGCTGTGTCTCCCCCTGTAGGGCAACACCTGTCGATGCACTTTGATGCTTTCCACCACCAGGTCAGCGACCTCCCTCCAGCTCTCCCTGCGCGCTCCTTAAGAAAGGTACCCTCCTTCTCCTCCTTCTCCTCCATTTAGTTTGGATGCTTGAACATCTGTCTGTCTACTCCCCTTAAGAAACACACAAATATATGTGCAGGGTTTATTTTAAACAGAAATTGTTGCTGTGACTGCGTTTTAAACTGTGATCAACTTAACAGATTGACAAGATGAGAATCAACACAGGAAATCAAAGATTTTCTTGTCCCAATCCAGCCCAAGTGTTTTTCTGTTTTCTTTCCAGATGTGGGTTTAATTTTCATATGTATTTTGCTGTTGTGAATAATTTGGATTTTTATCTCAAATAAAAACAACTTCCTTTTATTTATTAACTTTTTTTGATCATTATATTAAAAATACATTACTGGAGATACTTTGATTATTTTGGTCCATTTTTCATTTGTGTACCAAAAATTGCATTTTTAAAATAATTTTAATTCGGTATATTTTATTGTCTTGATCACTTCTATTAAATGTAGAGACAGACCCAGTCATGGTGATCGTGAATCATTTTTTATAGCTCTTTCCTGTCTCCCCAGTCTCCCCTGCACCCTATACCTGCCTCGCCCACCAGTCCGCAGTCCGTCCTGGATGGCAGTAACTCCACACTCTCGGGCAGCGCCAGCTCGGGGGTCTCCTCCCTCAGTGAGAGCAACTTTGGCGGTGCCACCTCCTCCTCAGACCCCCCGGCCAGCCGTACAGACACCCTGGAGTCCGTCCCCAGCAGCCAGGCCTGGACCACTGACCAGGAAGACTTGGACTCTCCTTATCAGCCCGTCAGATACAGCATCTCTGAGCCAGACGTCCTGGAGGGAGTTAAATCTCCCCCCTGCCGCAGCAACTCGGCCCCAGGAGGAGTCAATCCAGCCCAAGTGGGATACCAGATCCAGCCTCAGACTGCAGGGTTGGGCTGCACTGGAGTTCCACAACCAGATGGACTGCAGCAGCAACACCAGTTTTACCACCACCACTTTCACCCTCACTACATTCCCCACAATCCACCTCTCTACCATCTCCATGAGCCCCCTCCTGCCTTGCCGCCTAAACCATACCTCAGAGAGGGCTGCATCCCTGAGGAGGACCCCCTGATCGCCCAGTCTGGACCGCCACGCCCGGCTGTACCTCGGCCAATGCCGCGCAAAATCTCCCAGCCCATAATAGCAGCAACCAAGGATGAACAAGCTAAGGTGGCGTGGGAGCACGGCATCAGTGAGGAGTGAGGCCAGGCGATGGCTTGGAGAAACAGAACAGAAACTGCTTCTTGTTGAATACAAACATGAGAGCAGGAGCCAAACTGGATCTGAAACATTTAGATTCTCCTCAGATGTCCTGCAGGAACCACTGATGGCTCAGCTGATCTGATTTCTCTCAGACTCTGCTCTGCGCAGTGACTCGTCCTAAATATCTGAACATTTTCTTTTTGTCTCACTTCATCCCCGTACAAACTGAAATAGCTTTCCTTCTACATCCATCAGTATAAAAACCCAGTGATATTTCCAAATGCTGCCACTTCCTAAAACTGCACAGATATCATGTTATTGACTTTGGTTTCATTTACAATAATAATATACTCCATTCTAATGATGGGAATTTCAAGTACAAAATTTGCCCAGGAATTGTATTTTTTTTATATCTCACTCTTATAATGTTAAGTGAATGGCACTTTAAGAAATGGACATAGAACCATAATATTTAAGAGAAATTTTACTTACAGTATTTAATAGACACTAACAAAATGCAAACAGTTTTGCAGAGAACCAGATGAAAAATTATAATATTTAAAGATTCAGTTCTTTTTTAGAAGCTTAGAACAACGAGCCCAACAAACTGAGTCAGTAATTGATCTGGTACATTTAATGACAAGGGTCTTGATGGAAGTTAATGGTATTTTTCCAGTTGCTAAGAGTGTTAAGATTAAAGGGTATATAAAGTTATTAAATATATAATTTATATTTAAAGTTTATACTTTTCTTTAAAGGTAAAGTTGATATAGAAATATGCAAGATGTTGGGTTTCTGAGTCCAAAGTAGCTGTTTGATAAATGTGTGTTTGTTTGAAAGGTGGAGAAAAGCTCCACAAACACACAGACTGTAAATTTAAAGTTGTAAAACCCATTTTACTAAAAGTTGCGAGGATGCTGTGGATTTGTTTTTTGTTTTTTTTTTTTAGCTAAAGATGGTTCGGACGTTAAACTTATAAATATGTGTCTAGTTTCATGTGGAGGGACATTTATAGAAAATGACAGTCATTTTTATGAAAATAACTGATTCTTCTTTTAAATCAGGGTAATGTTTATATGCATGTTTGTTTTCTGATAGCTGAAACTGGAACAGAAGTAAATACCTTGAAAGCACTCCAGAAATACTGAGGCTCCTGTTGTTCAGGAAATGCAACCATTAAAGTCAGCATTTGTTTCTGCTGATAAATGATCACGTCTGCTTACATTTTTCAATTGTTATGTATAGTTAAAGTCACAGAAATGACCTGAGAACAGTTTGGTTCACCTGGTTTTACTTTAAGTATCACACCTTAACCATTTTTTGCCTGATGCTGAATCGTATTTTCTTTGCCAGTTGAGTTGAATCAGACCTGTCGATAATGTTTTTACTTTTGCTCAAAGCTACCATTTCACTACTGTAAATAGTTCATTTTAACACAGAGATGTTGTGAACAAATATCCTGTATTTTAGGCTTTGCGGTTTAAGTTAAAGACTCCAGTGTTGGAAAGAGATCAGTATGTTATGTGACAGATGTCGGTGGCTCTGCCATCAGGTTTTAAAATGTTCTGCTTCTGTTGTTGCTGTTTACACTGATGTAAATGCTCCAGAATCCTGCATGTTGTGTTCACTGACTCAAACTCAATGAATTACAGTTATAATGACCAGTTTCACCTGGGTGTGCTATCTTTTCTCCACCTGCAGGTAAACAAGATGTGGATTATAACTTAAACTTAATTAAATCTTATTACATTTCTGATGGGTTCGTGTGATGAAGCTGCTCAGGTTTAGACATATTAAAACTTCTAGGTTCCATACAGAAATGTTTTTGACTGAACTTGCATCTGGAAAATGTACTAGATTTTTTGTAGAAAATAGACATACATATCAGTAGCAGTAAGTAAGATTTCCTTTATACTGTTTAAAAATCAAACTATGATCCCAGTAGATTAACATTTATAATTTAAGTATTATAAATCTCAGAAGATTTCTCTTCTGAGAAGTGAGATCTCAGTAGATTTTGTACTTCAGGGAAATAGTTTTGGTTGATGTCTGACACTCAGTCCACATAGCTACAATTGTACAACTTTTATGCATTAAAATCCAGTGGCAGCTTTTATATTTGCTCTGGCATAGAGTGATACGTTATTGAAATATACTCTTAAAGACAGCTGTATTTGTTTTACATTTAAAGGAGCAAAAAAACTGAAGCTGGGGATTCATGGTAAAGAAACTTAAAAAATGTACATTTAGTACTATGGACTGAATGAATAAGCAGAAGCAAACAGATTGCAACTAACTCCTAGAAAATTATTTACCATGTCAGACTGACTTACAAAACTGATGGTAAAACAGCAACATAATATAGAGTCTTTACCTTAAAGACTCAATAACTGTGGAGTAATTTTTCCACCAATTTTTGTTAACGTTTTCCCAGACTTTTTTTTCCCCCTTGCTGGTGTTATGAACCAGCTCAGCCAGGGGTAAGGAGAAGTAACATTAAAGAAACCTAGATGTTAAGGTTTATCAGTTTGGGATTTATTGTTTGTGTTTAACAAAATAAAAAGGTAAAACAAAAAACCCTTACAATCAAAAGTTAAGGTGTGGTAACCAAAAACAAAACACTGAATAAAACCATGTCCACAAAAAAACCAGAGTTGGAAACCAAAGATCTTAACTAAACAAAACAGGACCAAAACCTAAAGTTAACAACAAACAACAAAACTTTAGTAGGCTACTATAAGCTTACATACAAAGCCCCCCACAGGGACTGTCACAGGAAACAAAGATTTACAAAAGCTCACACAAAGACAATGCAGTATACTAGTGATGGGCTATCTGAAGCCAGGCTTCGAGGCTTGTACCGAGTAATATGGGGGCGTGTCCGATGAAGCCCCGCTTCGAGGCTTGTGTCGTCTTGCTGAAAACCACGTGACCGGCAACAAACGAGGCCTCGCATTGCATGGGTGACGTGACTGCTTCATTTTGTGTGTCAGTTTTCAAAATAAAAGCGTGATGAGCCGCTTCTTGATTCCATCAGAGGAGTATTTGTCTTCAGCAGAGAGGCCTTTTATAGTTCATGTGTATTAATGATTTTGATGATGGCACTTATCAAAGTGTAATGTTTGTTACCAGTTTTCTCAATGGTTAGTTATGGCATATTTTGTGACTTTATATTTATGTTTTTATTATGTAAAACATTTTGACACTGCATCGTTGCTGAAATGTGCTACACAAATAAACTTTATTGAAAAGGAGCCAGCAAGAAGAAAAAAATCTGACATCAGGGAATACTTGAGATGATAACTCACAAGATTCTTAAATGACAATAATTAGACCTTTCACCTCCAAAATTCTCACCTTCTTGAAATTTCCACTATTTCTTTGTTGTGCAAAAAATATATCAGTCTTGCACAGCAGAAACAGACTTAAAGATGTTGGAAAAGTAAAATTCTGGCTTATGAGTAAAAATATAAGGGATCAGATCAGAGAGCCAATAGAAATCCAAGAAAAAGAACTATTGAAGAATTTCATTTCAATATACACAATCCAACAGGAACTCAAGGGACAGCAATGTAGAGAACCACACTGCTGTTTGTGCAGGGACACAAACTACAATTTTCAGTTCTAGCTTTTACATGGTATAAACAGAAATTAGTTTATCTGCAAAGTTTACAAGCATTTGGTTTGAGAAAATGTACCATTTTATTAGTTCTAAGGTTCAATTTATTTTGTTTATATATAGCTCTGAGGTGCCACCTATTGGGAAAAAAGACATGATTTGTTAAATTATGGCAAATGGCAACGTGGTTAATAAAGCTGAGGCGGAAATTCAAACAGGAAGACTCTATTCATCTCACTACTCAGCCAGAGATCTCATCATGCGCCTCGATTCCAACCAATCAGTGATGGTCTCCTCCTCCAATCATCAAGCATTGCTCACTTGTTCATCTGCTTGTTCATCGTTGGCTGAGCTTCAACGTTCCTCCACCCCTCCTCCGCCTTCACCTTGAGACTTCTTCAATACCCATTCAGTCTTCGGCATCCTCTCCACTACCACTGTCCGGGCCCAACGGGGGAAGCGCCAAAGACTTTAATTAAACAATTAAACTTTCTAATACCACTCTCTCTCTGTTTGAGTCTTCCCATGTTGAAAAGGTGTGTTTGCCTTGGATGTACTTTATGAAATGCTTAATTTATTTTGTGAATTTGCACAAAAAAAAGATTCTGAATTAAAGTGCTGTCTTTTTGTAAGTATTTTGATTTTCTTGTACAACAAAATGTCATGAAGCCTAGGCGTAAATTCAAGCTGGAAGACTCTTTTAGCCCCACCTGCATCATCCAGCCGGAACCTCTGGCTCATCACCGTTGATTGCTCAACGCCGGACCAAGACTCGTTACGTCCAATCACCGTCCAAGCCCCAGCTGATAAGGACCGCCATCCATGTCGTCGTGCGCTTTCCAGCTGAGCTCAACCTGTTCAGCCGCACGCCTCAGATCTCAGTCAGCTATACCACCAGATCCTTTCTTTGCGATCGCTCGCCCTTCCACCGCTAATGTCCACCATTAAAGACGATTAGCCGCGTGCTCGGCCGCTTCTCTCCCTCAGACGCTCCCCAGATGAAAGAAGACTTCCTGCCCCGCCCTCATTCATTCCAAGCAGCTTCTCCCGCCGCTCTCTTGCCTGACTGGGATCCACCGTTCCTCGCTCCTGCGCTACCCACTCCATGGCCTGTCTTTGGCAAGCGGTAACATAATCCCACTGTCTTCATCTGGGCCGTCTTTCTCCGACTCAGACCCTGGCCGGCCGCCAAGGTCTCGCCGCACCGATGTCTGTCGCCCTCCCAGCTGGTCGTCCAAACATCTCTCCACCGCCGATTACCAAATCACCTTTCCATCAGTCCCGTTCTGGTCCAGCTACACAAACAGCTTCACTCACTTCCGCCTAGCCGCTGTCTGCCCGGTCATCAGCTCCTCCTGTCGGATTTTCCACGCCACGCCCGCCTCGGGCTTTCGGGGTAAGACGTAGCCTCACATGTCTCATTCATGTTTAGCAATGCTAGGAAAGTAGAACCTTATCTTAGTCCATCCCCTTTCCGAACATGCAGGCCTGTTAGCACGCGCCACCCAGGCTGCGTTTTAAATGCTTAAGAGCTTTCAACTGAATGAATGTATAAATAAATGAAAAATAGTAGCATCCCTCCCAGCGGTGACCCAAAGTAGATCACCGACCTCTTTTCTACAGCGTCTCGCACCCAGTAGCAGCTTCTGTCATTCACCTTTATCAAGCCCCATATATTACTCCTTAAACTTTATCATGTCCGCACCGCACTTCCGCCAGTATGTTTGTATTCCCACTGAGGGTTTTTCATTCATGGAAAAAACGGCAGATGCATACCCAGCTACGTAGTTCAGTTCATGGGTCGTCATGGTTATCGTATTCATTTCTCTGATTCAACATGTGCGTTGTCTATCTCCTCTTGATTAGCCCCAGGAGCATCTCCTTCCCCGAATACCTCCTATGCATTCAATGCTACCTGCGTTTCAGGTCCCTGTCAGGTTCTTGTCCTCTGTTCGTAGTCACTAATTATGCATTCTTGGTCCATTCGTCACCCTGCTGCTACCCACGTTGAGCCCTGGTTTCCACTCAGCATTGCTGCCTGGGATCGTGTTGGATTGTCATACTGTTATTCATCTTTAAATATAATCATTTTCACTGCTACTTGGTTCCATCTGCCTGCCTCATCAACCACCTCTGCAGTTCATGGCAGCCGACTGGTTAAAGAGAGGCGACCGTATTGACTCGAGCAGTAAAGTACATCTCCTGCCTAATTGTGCCCCCAGTCCCAGTAGTTAACCGACATGTGCCATAGAATGTGAAGCTGGCTAATAATCCCCCCAGGTCACACCGGTCAAGTCAGCTCCGTGCTTTCACCTATTGGTAACCAAATCATTATGCCAGGGCTATCATCCCATCCTCATTTCTCATCAAATTCAGTTGGTGTCCCATTCACTACCCATCTAAGGTAACTTTAAATAGAAGGGGATATAGCGTCAATTTAAAAAAGATAAGCGTTTGGCGTTTGACCTCCAGTAATTTTCCCTGTTTTTTCACGCAAAGGCTGATTGCTGTTTCATCCCAGATGTGCAATACCAAGTAAACTAAAAGACCTCAGTGATGTGGCGGCGGTTTCTCGCCAGACCTTTAACACGTACCCTAATTTCTTAGCTTAAGTTTAAGAATTGTCTAAGTCGTTTCTGGTTATATCCTTGGTCTCAGAAGTTTACCTGCTTCCCCGCCAGGCCCGGCGGGATGGGTAATGCATCAGCTGTAATAGCACGACGTCTCTTTAAGATACTCTAGTATCGCTAATGACGTCACAACTATGTGCCACTGCTTGTGAGAAAAGTGCTACAGATCGACACATGAACCGAGACGGGCATGTTTGCTCCCTAACTTTTTTTTTTTTTTCTAATGTTACAGGTTGTTTGGATTCTGCTCATTGTCATGTCTGATATTTAGCAGCCGTTCAACTGGGCTTCGTAAGGTTGGTTAAGAGAGCATTTATTAAAGGACAACACCGTAGAATTCCCAGAATTAGTGTGGTTGCGAGTTTTGGTTTGTCCTGATGAGTCTGCGCCTCCTCCCTTCCTTTAAACACAACCCAAGAGTTTCGTTGAGCTCCAAAGGGTATTGCCTGCCCAGAGTCAGCAGCGCCCCTCCACACCCTTTGAACCGGAACCTGTCAGTTTCCATCTTAGAACGGCCATTTTCTGTTACTCTTATATTGATTTGGTACTATAGGGGCTCCCGCACTGCACAAAGCTATGTCTCCATCACGTTCAGCTGACTAATCTGTTAAAACGTGTACCTGAGCTGCCCCAAACACAACTCGAGCGCGAGACGCTTGCTGGGTCACCTCATTCAGCAGCGAAGGAGATCGCCCCTGCTACGCAGAGCGGCGTACCTGCATAATCATGCCAGCAACACAGAACTTCGCTGTGTTTTCCCCCAAAGTAACTGACTGAGTAGAGTATGCTGTTGGCTGCAGGTAACGTCAGCTAAAAGATGCCCAGCTAATTTACAGCACCTTAAGTCTGTTAATAAGAAACCCGTGGTTACTGAGTCGCTACCTACATTCAGCTTGATAGATTCATTTTTTGCCCCCTGAGTAAGTCTATGCCCCCGGGAACTTGCTATATCCGGGGCTGTTCATCACCAACAGCGAACTGTCCCATATTTTTACATTTCAAGCTCATGTCCCATCTAGCACTTCTAGGCTTAATCTCTCATCCAAGTTTGTCCAAATTCGCACGCCATCATTTCCCAGGCCATCCAGTCACTTCTAAGTTTATGCTGCCTATCTGTTAACTTCCCAGGTTTCATGCTTAAGCGCATTCGTTCCAGTCCCGCTTCTGAGGCATTGCTATAAAGCACCTGCAAGCCATCATTACAGGTCTGTCAGCCAAACTACCAGTACTCCCAAGCTGTACTGAAGCCACGGCCCCGTCCGGAGGAACAGAACCTCCAACATCAATGCCAGATTCAAGCCAAGTTAGTTTGCATGGCACGTTTCAACAAGTGCCAGATTGCCATTAATCAATTTAATCACCTCTGCTTAATAAAGATCTGGTCATTCTAACACCCTCGCTGATAAGCTGGCTCTCCCAGCCTTCGTTCAGTCCATTCCAGCTTCTAGACAAATCATCCTTTTCTCCACGTCTTGCACCTTAATCTTTTTCCCTATAGTTCCTCAGTTTCTCATCCTCATTTCCAGTCTTAGCTTTCTCTTTACGCTCATCCTTTACTCCAAGGCCCTGCATTCTCACAAATTTGATACTAGAATCTATATATATCATTTAACTTTTTAGATCACGTTTAACCTGTATTCAAGCTCCTTCAGTGCCTAATAAGCACTGCCCAATTCACTGGTGGTGGTAGGTCTACTTTATAGAAGCTAGTGCTCCTGCCCCATGCCATGTCCTCACTTTTTGCCCACTCCACGTATTTATTTTCATAGGAGTATTTCATTTGACACCCGTATTTCAACCCATCATCATAGGTCCAATCCCTACGCCAGCATCTCGTTTCAGAAGAAGTGGCCCATTCCTCTCCTCTCTAATTTCCTTTCTCTATCTTATTTAACCTAATTTATTAAACCTTATTTTACTACTCTCCAGCTCCTACTAGCCCTTCTTTGGCAGCTCACCACCTCATGCCCAGATCATCCTGAGCTCTTAGCTGGCCTTTAAACCAGCCGTACTTTAATCCCGATCCCTCAGCATCTCCTGCTCGTAATTATTAGCCCGAATCCTGTAACCCTCGACACGTTCATCCCTTCTTATCACGCCCTGCCCTGTCTTCAGCTGGCCTTTTCACCAGCTGCCCTGTCCTCCTCTTCCCTCCACATCCCTTGTTAGCACTTATTTTGGCAGCCATATCCCCTTGCCCCGATACCCTGTATCAGAGCATTTCACCACCTCGCCCCTCTCCGCTGGCTTTTATCCAGCGTTCTGTGCTCCCCATGCCCTGAGTTTTGTGCTCCCCTTGCCCTGAGTTTTGTGCTCCCCTTGCCCTGAGTTTTGTGCTCCCCTTGCCCTGAGTTTTGTGCTCCCCTTGCCCTGAGTTTTGTGCTCCCCTTGCCCTGAGTTTTGTGCTCGCCTGGCCCTGAGTTTTGTGCTCGCCTGGCCCTGAGTTTTGTGCTCGCCTGGCCCTGAGTTTTGTGCTCGCCTGGCCCTGAGTTTTGTGCTCGCCTGGCCCTGAGTTTTGTGCTCGCCTGGCCCTGAGTTCTGTGCTCCCCTTGCCCTGAGTTCTGTGCTCCCCTTGCCCTGAGTTCTGTGCTCCCCTTGCCCTGAGTTCTGTGCTCCCCTTGCCCTGAGTTTTGTGCTCCCCTTGCCCTGAGTTTTGTGCTCCCCTTGCCCTGAGTTTTGTGCTCCCCTTGCCCTGAGTTTTGTGCTCCCCTTGCCCTGAGTTTTGTGCTCCCCTTGCCCTGAGTTTTGTGCTCCCCTTGCCCTGAGTTTTGTGCTCCCCTTGCCCTGAGTTTTGTGCTCCCCTTGCCCTGAGTTTTGTGCTCCCCTTGCCCTGAGTTTTGTGCTCCCCTTGCCCTGAGTTTTGTGCTCCCCTTGCCCTGAGTTTTGTGCTCCCCGGCCCTGAGTTTTGTGCTCCCCTTGCCCTGAGTTTTGTGCTCCCCTTGCCCTGAGTTTTGTGCTCCCCTGGCCCTGAGTTTTGTGCTCCCCTTGCCCTGAGTTTTGTGCTCCCCTTGCCCTGAGTTTTGTGCTCCCCTTGCCCTGAGTTTTGTGCTCCCCTTGCCCTGAGTTTTGAGCTCCCCTTGCCCTGAGTTTTGTGCTCCCCTTGCCCTGAGTTTTGCGCTCCCCTTGCCCTGAGTTTTGCGCTCCCCTTGCCCTGAGTTTTGCGCTCCCCTTGCCCTGAGTTTTGCGCTCGCCGGCCCTGAGTTTTGTGCTCGCCGGCCCTGAGTTTTGTGCTCGCCGGCCCTGAGTTTTGTGCTCGCCGGCCCTGAGTTTTGTGCTCGCCGGCCCCGAGTTTTGTGCTCGCCGGCCCCGAGTTTTGTGCTCGCCGGCCCCGAGTTTTGTGCTCGCCGGCCCCGAGTTTTGTGCTCGCCGGCCCCGAGTTTTGTGCTCGCCGGCCCCGAGTTTTGTGCCCCCCTGGCCCCGAGTTTTGTGCCCCCCTGGCCCCGAGTTTTGTGCCCCCCTGGCCCCGAGTTTTGTGCCCCCCTGAACCCCGAGTTTTGTGCTCCGCTGGCCCCGAGTTTTGTGCTCCGCTGGCCCCGAGTTTTGTGCTCCCCTGGCCCCGAGTTTTGTGCTCCCCTGGCCCCGAGTTTTGTGCACCCTCTGCCATGCGCTCTGCGCATCCTACCTTCCCTTGGCCCGCTACGTCTCCGCCGATCTTTGCCTCCCTTTCCCACTCTTCCCTCCCGTCACTGTAAAGCCTCCTCCTTCTGTCCGATTCTAGCCTCACTAGCTAAGTCAGAGCGACTCCTCTCCTCTTTACGCCCACATCACCTGTCCTCCGGCTTCGGCCTGGCCTCAGCCTCATTTTGGGGGGATGTCATTCCTAGCAGCAATTAGAATGAGCCCATCAATGTCACATAACCTCCTTCAGTCCTAACTTCGCAAGCTAAGCAAGCGCACCTCCACTCCCTTAGCGCTTCCCGTCTCCGACTCTCCGGCCTCGGCCCCGGCCTCGTCCTCTTTTTGGGGGGATGACGTTCCTCTCAGCATATGGAATGCTCATCCAAGCCCATCGCAAAGTTTGCGATGATCAATGTCCTTAGCCGGGGCCCGAGCGCCAAAGATTTAAATCATAGTGTCATTAAACTTTTCTAATGGTTACCCCTTTGTCTGTCTGAGTCTCTACAGATTGAAATGAAGCCTAGGCGTAAATTCAAGCTGGAAGACTCTTTTAGCCCCACCTGCATCATCCAGCCGGAACCTCTGGCTCATCACCGTTGATTGCTCAACGCCGGACCAAGACTCGTTACGTCCAATCACTGTCCAAGCCCCAGCTGATAAGGACCGCCATCCATGTCGTCGTGCGCTTTCCAGCTGAGCTCAACCCACCTCCACCCCTTCACCTCCACTCGCTCAGCATCAGGCCACATCCTTCATCGCCTCCACCACCAGTGCCGGGTCCCGGGGGGATGACGTTCCTCTCAGCATATGGAATGCTCATCCAAGCCCATCGCAAAGTTTGCGATGATCAATGTCCTTAGCCGGGGCCCGAGCGCCAAAGATTTAAATCATAGTGTCATTAAACTTTTCTAATGGTTACCCCTTTGTCTGTCTGAGTCTCTACAGATTGAAATAAGGATTAATGCTGATTTAGCTTTTCCTTTTGGATATTCAGCTAATATTTTATTAAAGGTTTTAATTATCCCTTTCCTTTAACTCACACAAACCCACACACAATACTGTTACTGCTGTTTATTAAAGTCAGCAATGATAGTTGCATAATTAATTTTATTAATCATGCACAAGTTTAGATGTAATTCAGCTATGTGGCCAGTTGTTCCAGTCCTATGGAACAGTTTTTCTTCAGCTTGGCCAAAAAACAACCAACCAACTAAAAAACCAACTACCCTGGTTCATTTTTGGAATGTTAAAGCAGTACTTGTGGTTTACAGCAAAATACAGAAAAACAAAGCAAAATTTTAAAAAGTAAAAAGCACAGATATCAGTGAACAAAATAAAGAAATGAAAGATGAAAGACAAAAGCATCAACTGTGTGACTGCATGTTGACACTCAAAGAAAATCACTTCAAATGTATCATGAACATCTTTTTGAAAACTATTGTCACTGCAGATTGGTTTCAAAATACATACAGCGCCACCACAAAGTGTTCCCACTCTGTAACACACTCTTTCACTTTTTCTTTTAACATA